>NC_092166.1:60335321-60640321 GCF_045791955.1 Oncorhynchus clarkii lewisi
TTAGAACTTGAAACACCAAAATAGTGTTTTCAACATTTTCCGGTACTGATCCCAGTCCCTGGAAAAGTGTTGCACAACACTTGATGAAGGGGTTTTACAACACCGTGTCATGTTTCAAAGCATCTAATGATGTGTTTTCATACTCTAGCAAAGTTAAGGTTTTGTCTCCTTTGCTTTCGTGGCAGCTGTTGCCATCAGTTTTGGGGTCACAAAGCACTTCATATTAACATTGTAGGTTTTGATTAGGATGAGGAAGGTGATGAGGGTGGAGATGATGATGATTGGACTTTAGACAACCGAGTAAAAGTTACGCTGTGTCTCTTTAAGAGCGGCAAAGCAGGGAGGAGTTCAGGGCTTGTCACTATGCTGAAATGAAAGTTATGTTGGGAGAAGGAAATCACACATGGTAACAAGCTCTCTTCTACTCTTTGCAAAAAAATAACAACACAGATACACAAAGTCTACTTTTCGTCAACTCAACAAGGAATAAACACTCAGGTGAGTAGAGAGAGAGAGAGAGAGAGAGAGATCAGTGGAGGCTGCTGATGGGAGGATGGTTTATAATAATGGCTGGAATGGGGCCAATGGAATGGTATCAAACACATCAAACACACGGTTTCCATGTGGTTGATACCATTCCAATGACCCCATTCCAGCCATTATTATGATCCGTCCTCCCTTTAGCAGCCTCCATTGAAAGAGAGAGAGAGATGTATTAACTGTGTGGAATTCAAGCCATATTCTCTGTAGTTCCTGTTTTTTTCACCCGTGCTGTTAAAATTCTGTTAACATATGGACAGCGTTACAAACATATTATCCATAATGGTTTAACATTCATTTATAAGTCACTACTTCTCCAAACCTTCAAATTAAAAAGATGGATAGGTAAAGTACAGAACAATCTTTTCTTAACTCTTCCTCCTCTGGATAAAATAAAAATGTATGGAAAATGTTGAAACTGTGAATCAAGATTGTTATCACTACAAAAATCAATACATAGTATTCAGATAATGAATTACTGTATAATGCTGACTCATTCCAGGAAGTATTCTTATAATTTGTATTGTGTTACAGAAATGGCGTCCTCCAGCAGTCTCCTGTCTGAAGATCAGTTCCAGTGCTCCATCTGTCGGGATGTGTTCACTGAGCCAGTCTCCACTCCATGTGGACACAACTTCTGCAAGGCCTGTATTAGTGGATACTGGGATACCACTAGCCTGTGCCAGTGTCCAATGTGTAAGCATAATTTCTACATAAGACCAGAGCTAAAGACCAACACGACACTCAGAGATGTCGCAGATCATTTTAAGAGGAAGAGAGTCAGAGATGAATCTCTTCACAGGGCTGGGAAAGGGGTCTGTGACTTCTACATGGAGAACCTGGAGGACAGAATCATGTGTAAGAAACACAACACACTCCTTGAGCTGTTTTGTAGAACTGACCAGATGTGTGTTTGTCAGTTCTGTACTGAGACAGACCACAAGACTCACCACATCGTCCATCTAGAGGAAGAGTGTGGAGAGAGGAAGGCTCAGCTTGGGAAGATGGATGCACAAGTGCAGCAGATGATCCAGGAGCGAATGCAAAAGGGTTGGGAGATCAAACATTCAGTAGAGCTCAGCAAGAGAGACGCAGAGAGAGAGATAACAGACAGCATGCAGGTCTTCACTGATCTGGTGCGCTCCATTGAGAGAAGCCAGGCTGAGCTCATTGAGGTGGTTGAGGAGAAGCAGGAAGCAGCAGAGAAGCGGGCTGAAGGGTTCATTAAAGAGCTGGAGCAGGAAATTAATGAGCTACTGAGGAGAAGCACTGAGCTGAAGCATCTCTCACACACTGAGGATCACCTTCAACTCCTCCAAAGCTCCCTATCCCTATGTACCCCTCCAAATGCCAAGAACTGGTCTGAGATCAGTATTCACACTGAGCTGATGAATGTGATGAGAGTTTTGAGGAGCTCTGTGTCCGAGCTGGAGGAGAAGACGAGGAAAGCATTTTCTGAGCTTATGGAAAAATGCAATAAAGCAATGGAGAAGTTTCCTGACAAGCTGAAGATTCCTGACAAGCTGAAGATTCCTGACAATCTGAAGAGTATGCAGCAATATGCCGTGGATGTGACTCTGGACCCTGATACAGCAAATCCCTTTCTCGGCCTGTCTGCGGATGGGAAACAAGTGAGAATTGGACAGACATGGAACGTTCGCCCTGACAACCCAAAGAGGTTTGTTAGTCGATGTATCCTGGGAAAGGAGGGCTTCTCCTCGGGGAGATTCTACTATGAGGTGCAGGTGAAGGGGAGGAATTGCTGGGAGTTAGGAGTGGCCAGAGAGTCCATTGATAGGTCCATTGAGTGGACACCCTTAGAGGTTTTGTTAGATTCAGGGCTTCCACTGACCCCTGAGGGTGGATTCTGGACAATGGGACAGAAATATAAACGTTATAGGAATACCTATGAGGCCAACACCTCTCCTTCTGTAACCCTCACCTTGGAAAAGCCCCAGAAGGTGGGGGTGTTTGTGGATTATGAGGAGGGTCAGGTGTCATTCTATAATGTGGAGACCAAAGCTCATATCTTCTCTTTCACTGGCTGCAACTTCACTGAGAAACTCTATCCATTCTTTGACTGTGGGTTTCATGATAATAACGATCCCGCATTGATCATCTCCCCTGTCAGTCATACAGACTGAATTAGGGCACACTAAAGTTACAGGGCACAATACTAAGGCTGGGATTCAATATGTAACCTCGCTATAGTGCGCTTGACATTTAAAGGTCCTTTCCAATGGACTACTCGACGTCTGTAGTGTTTACCTTGAATGCGAACTCCATGAACGCGGTAACATTGCCTTTAAAAGCCACATTGTCGAATAGAGCCATCTTATAGAATCCCAGCCTTAATACATTTTTTTGCCTAATAGTAGCCCTGCCACTCGGTTTGCTAAAGCTTAGGGATGGCCTGGAGAAATGTAACCACTCTCAAATTCATAGATTGACTGACAGTTCATGAGACCGCAATTATAGTATTCAACTTATTTTGAAGCTGAGCATTGTTTGTTGACAAATATATTGTTTACAAACAGTGGAGTATTGACATCAGGGCTTGGTCCCACTTTATTTGGATAGTCCCACAGATGATCTACAGATGGTCATACTATCAACAAACTCTATGTTGATAAGCAACTGCTTGCTAAGGTTACTGTTAAGGTTAGGTTTAGAATAAGGGTTGGGGTTAGGATAAGGGTTAAGGTTAGAGTTAGGGCTAGGGTTGGGATTAGTGGTTAGTTAGTTTAAATGTTGTCCCATCTACTTGGGACTATCCAAATAAAGTGTTGCCTGCAGCTTTTAAAAGCAATGTTCCCGCGTTCTCAGAGATCACATCTGGTAAACTCTGCGTATGTGGGCTCAATCGGAAGTTGCCTTTATTGCCAACAGATTGTCAACAACCCGTGATCGGATGGAATGCTGGCCCATGAGGGTGATTGTTGAAGTTGGTTGATTTAACTGGTTGAATTATAGGTCCCAATCATGAAATCTACCTTCCAAATTCAACTTCAAGACTAAGACAGACTAGGACAACTCAATCGTTGAATCATCAAAAATCAAGTATCTACATCTTAATCACAGAGGACATCTCCCCATTATATAATTGAAATATTTGAATTTACAGAGAAGTGGACGATTTGTTACATATTTTCTGGTGTTATCACATAGGGGCTAATATTTGGAAAAGAGTACAAGAAGGGTTAGTCCCTGTTTTACATGATTTTGTTATCTCGCCACAAACAGAGATATTGGGAGACTTAAGGGACAGATGCAACACTCTATACAATGTTTTAATTCTGCTGTGGGAAGGTTTTCATTTTGAAAACTCTGAAAACTAATATGCTATTGGATTCTTTCAAAAAATAACTGTCAAACACTACTAAACTCAGCAAAAAAAGAAACTCACTGTCCTCTCACTGTCAACTGCGTTTATTTTCAGCAAACTTACCACTTTGTTCATACAAATATTTACACAACAAGATTCAACAACTGAGACATAAACTGAACAAGTTCCACAGACATGTGACTAACATAAATGGAATCATGTGTCCCTGAACGAGGGCGGAGGGGTGTCGAAATCAAAAGTAACAGTCAGTATCTGGTGTGGCCACCAGCTGCATTAAGTACTGCAGTGCATTTCCTCATGGACTGCAGCAGATTTGCCAGTTCTTGCTGTGAGATGTTACCCACTCTTCCACCAAGGCACCTGCAAGTTCCCAGACATTTCTGGGGGGGGAATGGCCCTAGTCCTCACCCTCCGATCCAACAGGTCGCAGACGTGCTCAATGGGATTGAGATCCGGGCTCTTCGCTGGCCATGGCACTGACATTCCTGTCTTTCAGGAAATCACGCACAGAACGAGCAGTATGGCTGGTGGCATTGTCATGCTGGAGGGTCATGTCAGGATGAGCCTGCAGGAAGGGTACCACATGAGGGAGGAGGATGCCTTCCCTGTAACACACAGCGTTGAGATTGCCTGCAATGACAACATGCTCAGTCTGATGATGCTGTGACACACCACCCCAGACCATGAGGGACCCTCCAACTCCAAATCGCTCCCGCTCCAGAGTGCAGGCCTCGGTGTAATGCTTATTCTTTCGACGATAAACGAGAAATTGACCATCCTCTCTCGAATCTGACCATCACCCCTGAGACAAAACCGTGACTCGTCAGCGAAGAGCATTTTTTGCCAGTCCTGTCTGGTCCAGCGATGGTGGGTTTGTGCCCATAGGCGAGGTTGTTGCCGGTGATGTCTGGTGAGGACCTGCCTTACAACAGGCCTAGAAGCCCTCAGTCCAGCCCCTCTCAGCCTATTGCGGACAGTCTGAGCGCTGACAGAGGGATAGTGCATTCCTGGTGTAACTCGGGCAGTTGTTGTTGCCATCCTGTACCTGTCCCGCAGGCTTGATGTTCGGATGTACCGATCCCATGCAGGTGTTGTTACACGTGGTCTGCCATTGCGAGGACGATCAACTGTTCGTCCTGTCACCCTGTAGCGCTGTCTTAGGCGTCCCACAGTATGGACATTGCAATTTATTGCCCTGGCCACATCTGCAGTCCTCATGCCTCCTTGCAGCATGCCTGAAGCACGTTCACGCAGATGAGCAGGGACCCAGGGCATCTTTGTTTGTTGTTTTTCAGAGTCAGTAGAAATGCCTCGTTAGTGTCCTAAGTTTTCATAACTGTGACCTTAATTGCCGACCGTCTGTAAGCTGTTAGTGTCTTAATGACCGTTCCACAGGTGCATGTTCATGAATTGTTTATGGTTCATTGAACAAAAAAGGGAAACAGTGTTTAAACCTTTTACAATGAAGATCTGTGAAGTTATTTGGATTTTTACGAAATATCTTTGAAAGACAGGGTCCTGAAAAAGGGACGTTTCTTTTTTTGCTGAGTTTATAAACTAAAAGGATTGACAAATGGGACCAAATGGGACCAAATAATACATCAAGAGGCATCATAGACAAAGGAAAGGTTGCAAGTTAAAAATGTTCCTGAAGGCCAGTCATATGGCAATTCTATTTGTTGTTGTTTCTGTTGAGATAATATACACTGCTCAAAAAAATAAAGGGAACACTAAAATAACACATCCTAGATCTGAATGAATGAAATATTCTTATTAAATACATTTTTCTTTACATAGTTGAATGTGCTGACAACAAAATCACACAAAAATTATCAATGGAAATCAAATTTATCAACCCATGGAGGTCTGGATTTGGAGTCACACTCAAAATTAAAGTGGAAAACCACACTACAAGCTGATGCAACTTTGATGTAATGTCCTTAAAACAAGTCAAAATGAGGCTCAGTAGTGTGTGTGGCCTCCATGTGCCTGTATGACCTCCCTACAATGCCTGGGCATGTTCCTGATGAGGTGGCGGATGGTCTCCTGAGGGATCTCCTCCCAGACCTGGACTAAAGCATCCGCCAACTCCTGGACAGTCTGTGGTGCAACGTGGCGTTGGTGTATGGAGCGAGACATGATGTCCCAGTCCCAATCCCAGATCCCAGATATGCTCAATTGGATTCAGGTCTGGGGAATGGGTGGGCCAGTCCATAGCATCAATGCCTTCCTCTTGCAGGAATTACTGACACACTCCAGCCACATGAGGTCTAGCATTGTCTTGCATTAGGAGGAACCCAGGGCCAACCGCACCAGCATATGGTCTCACAAGGGGTCTGAGGATCTCATCTCGGTACCTAATGGCAGTCAGGCTACCGCTGGCGAGCACATGGAGGGCTGTGCGGCCCCCCAAAGAAATGCCACCCCACACCATGACTGACCCACCGCCAAACCGGTCATGCTGGAGGATGTTCTCCACGGCGTCTCCAGACTCTGTCACGTCTGTCACATGTGCTCAGTGTGAACCTGCTTTCATCTGTGAAGAGCACAGGGCGCCAGTGGCGAATTTGCCAATCTTGGTGTTCTCTGGCTGTAAGCACAACCCCGACCTGTGGACGTCGGGCCCTCATAAAACCCTCATGGAGTCTGTTTCTGACCGTTTGAGCAGACTCATGCACATTTGTGGCTGGCTGGAGGTCATTTTGCAGGGCTCTGGCAGTGCTCCTCCTGCTCCTCCTTGCACAAAGGCGGAGGTAGCGGTCCTGCTGCTGGGTTGTTGCCCTCCTACGGCCTCCTCCACGTCTCCTGATGTACTGGCCTGTCTCCTGGTAGCGCCTCCATGCTCTGGACACTACGCTGACAGACACAGCAAACCTTCTTGCCACAGCTCGCATTGATGTGCCATCCTGGATGAGCTGCACTACCTGAGCCACTTGTGTGGGTTGTAGACTCCGTCTCATGTTACCACTAGAGTGAAAGCACCGCCAGCATTCAAAAGTGACCAAAACATCAGCCAGGAAGCATAGGAACTGAGAAGTGGTCTGTGGTCTGTGGTCTCCACCTGCAGAACCACTCCTTTATTGGGGGTGTCTTGCTAATTGCCTATAATTTCCACCAGTTGTCTATTCCATTTGCACAACAGCATGTGAAATGTATTGTCAATCAGTGTTGCTTCCTAAGTGGACAGTTTGATTTCACAGAAGTGTGATTGACTTGGAGTTACATTGTGTTGTTTAAGTGTTCCCTTTATTTTTTTTGAGCAGTGTATTTATTATTGATGTTTTTCTGTATGTTTTTTCTGTTTATGTCCTTTTGTAGTTTGTTAGGGTAATAGTTTTTTTTCTGTGTGGGTGTGTTTTGTTGTTAGGGTGTTGGTTTGCTTTCTTTGTCTACCAGACCATGGATAGTGGGTTGAAGGGGTTGGAAGTTCTGGGGGAGGTGTGGAGAGTAATCTGGGGGACCATGAACCTTAAGGTCCCACTTGGGATGGTTATTTGTAAGGAAAGAAAGACCCTCAAAGACCCTTGTAAAACATATTTAATCTTTGTAAAAAATAAAATAAAGAATAGTTTTGTCCCCCAAACATGGGGGTTGGTGGTGGGCTATTAATGAAATATTATATAATAAAATAATAATTACAGAGACATCTAAAATGAGTTTCTCCATCTCCACCTATGAAATAGCAAGACCATGTGGCATAATAAAATAGGTCAACAACTTGCAGATGAAAGCTGTTTAGTACTGAATCCTATGAACAAGAGCTCTTGATATATTCACAGTAATAAAATGAACATATGCTACTTGTTTGTGTCTGCTTGTTTTTCTCCAGGGAAGGGATCCATCTCCCAACATCATCATCCTATCATCCTCACTGATATTACTAGTAGTTGTTTCATGTCACAGTGTCTCCCTGAACAATGTTTAAGACAAAACATCTTATGACAATCATACAGATTAGAAGCCAGACAGCATCCGGCAAATAGCAATTTATTCTACATTCTTTACATTTAGATATACTCTATTTATAAGTATAGAATTATACTTAGAGTACAGTATAATTATAACTATAAATATATATTCCTGCGCAATATACAGCCAATTCTCAGTTATATCCATTAGAGTATAAAATAGGTCATTGAGGTCAGCTCAACCTATCAACAGCTCTCATAGGTCATAGGGGTCAATTTAACACATGAACAAGCGTTGTGAGTGAAATCTGTTATTCTGTGGGTGATATAATAGTACGTTTTCAGTCACCATGGCTGTGGAATTTGTAAGCGGTCAGTCAAGATGGTTGAAACCTGCCCTGAGACAGATAGCTCTCTCTCGCTCTCTTTCTCTCTCCAATTAGCCTAACTAGGACATTATTGTATTGAAGCTGTTGATACCAACCGAACACATTCTAAATCTTAACTAGCCTTGACAAATTTAGTTAATCTACACTGAGTGTACAAATCATTAAGAACAACTTCCTAATACGGAGTTGCAACCACACCCAAAATCCTCAATTTGTTGGGGCATAGCCTCTACAAGGTGTCACAGTTGTGTCAAGTTGGCTGGATGTCCTTTGGGTGGTGGAACATTCTTGAAAAAAAACAGGAAACTGTTGAGCGTGAAAATCCCAGCAGCTTTGCAGTTCTTTACACAAATCAGTGCGCCTGGCACCTACTACCATACCCCGTTAAAAGGCACTTCAATATTTTGTCTTGCCCATTCAACCCCTGAATGGCACACACACACAATCCATGTCTGAATTGTCTCAAGGCTTAAAAATCCTTATTTAACCTCTCTCTTCCCCTTTGTCTACACTGATTGAAGTGGATTTAACAAGTGACATCAATAAGGGATCATAGCTTTCAACAGCATTCACCTATGCCATGGAAAGAGCATAATGTACATAATGTTTTGTACATTCATTGCTCTGGCTCTCCCTAAATGGACCTGCTGTGTGTCTCTCACTTGGCTGACTTGCTAATTGTTTTCTATGTAGAGTAGCTGAAATCAATTTAGCCAAGGGAGTGATTAACAAAGCATGTCAGGTGAGCTGCTGTATCAGATACAACACCTCCTATTAAGGAGTCCTATACCTCTCTGTACCTCTCTGTACCCCCCTATACCTCTCTAACCCTCTCTGTAACTTTTCCGTTCCTCTCTACACCTCTCTGTACCTTTCTGTACCTCTCTGTACCCCTGTTCACTCATGACTGTATGGCCAGGCATGACTCCAACACCATCATTACGTTTGCTGATAACACAACAGTGGTAGGCCTGATCACAGACAATGATGAGAAAGCCTATAGGGAGGAGGTCAGAGACCTGACCATGAGGTGCAAGGACAACAACCTCTCCCTCAGCGTGATCAAGACAAAGGAGATGATCGTGGACTACAGGAAAAGGAGGACCGAGCACGCCCCCATTCTCATCGACGGGGCTGTAGTGGAGCAGGTTGAGAGCTTCAAGTTCCTTGGCGTCCACATCACCAACAAACCAAGCACACCAAGACAGTTGTGAAGAGGGCCCGACAAAACCTATTCCTCCTTAAGAGACTGAAAAGATTTGGCATGGGTCAAATCTTTCAGATCCTCAAAAGGTTTTACAGCTGCACCATCCAGAGCATCCTGACCGGTTGCATTACTGTCTGGTGTGGCGACTGCTCGGCTTCCGACCGCAAGGCACTACAGAGGGTAGTGCGTACGGCTCAGTACATCATTGGGTTCCTGCCATCCAGGACCCCTATACCAGGCGGTGTTAGAGGAAGGCCCTAAAAATTGTCAAGGACTTCAGCCACCCTAGTCATAGACTGTTCTCTCTGCTACTGCACAGCAAGCGGTACCGGAGCGCCAAGTCTAGATCCAAGAGGCTTCTAAACAGCTTCTACCCCCAAGCCATAAGACTCCTGAACAGCTAATCAAATGGCAACTCGGACTATTTGCATTGCCGCCTCCAGTCCTACTGTAAATCACCTCATATAATGTACCTCTCTGTACCACAGAACCTCCAGTTCGTCCTCTAACTCAACAACCACATGCAGCTCCACTGGAGACTTGGCGCTATTCCACTGTCTTGTAACAGTGGGAAAGCCTAAAGGGATGTGTGTCATAGGTCTAAAATGGACCCCTCTTGTCTATTCTGCTGTTCTTGTCTTCTTACTTTCATATACCTTGATGTGAATCAACTATACAGATGAACGCAAATTCCTAGTAGCCATCCATTATGGATTTCACCCTTGTTTTTGGATAAAGCAGAGGAGACGAGTAAAGGAAGCCACTGGAGACTATTGAGACACACCCATGACTCCTCTCTGGAACAACACTGCCCTCTGTTGGTCTAACCATGTAACAACACAACATGTTCTTGGCATGTATTACATTGTGGATAATAATACATTTCGTCACACAGCTTCAGATCTGTACGGTACACAATTTATAATGACAATCTCGTCCCAGTAAATCCACTGATTAACATTGTAATATCAGATCATCCTCATCTGCATGATAAGATGAAAGAGGAATGCTCAATGTGTGAATACGTTTCTGCCATCTCAAGGCTTCCGCATGGCAGGATACGACACACATGTCAAAGCAGTGAGTGGTCTGTGGAAGTGGGTCAGGCAGCGATCCCCAGTTCATACTCAAATCACACATATGAATAAAATATCATGAGGAAATGAATAAATGAGCATCCACTTTTTCACATCGCTGCTGCTTTCCTGGCAGCTCCTTATATTCCTCAATCTTCCCTCCCTTCCCTCTCCCCCTCTCTCTTTCTCTCCCCTCCCTCCCTCGCTCCTTCTTGCCCTGTATACCTACATTTACTACTCGTCATTCCAAACCCTGGCACTGCATGCTCTGCTGAAAGCCGTGGTTGGCTGGTTGGGTTAGAGAGCCAGTGTGAACCACCTTGGGAATAGAACGGGGAGAGAGTAGAGGAGAGGGTAGGAGAGCGGAGCAGGCCGTCCGCCACTTTTTTAAAACCTCTTAAGAATCTGACCCTTTTTTTTTCAATTTTCGCCTAAAATGACATACCCAAATCTAACTGCCTGTAGCTCAGGACCTGAAGCAAGGATATGCATATTCTTGATATCATTTGAAAGGAAACATGTGAACATTTGTGGAAATGTGAAGGGAATGTAGAATAATATAACACATTAGATCTGGTAAAAGATAATACAAAGAAAAAAACCAACCCTTTTTTTGTGCCGTCATCCTTGAAATGCAAGAGAAAGGCCATGTATTATCCCAGGCCAGGCACTATTTAGATTTAATCCACTAGATGGCAGCAGTGTATGTGCAAATATTCCGACTGATCCAATGAACCATTGTATTTCTGGTCAAAAGTTTGTGTCAAGACTGCCAAAATGTGCCTAATTGGTTTATTAATAACTTTTTAAGTTAAAAACTGTGCACTCTCCTCAAACAATAGCATGGTATTATTTCACTGTAATAGCTACTGTAAATTGGACAGTGCAGCTAGATTAACAAGAATTTTACCTTTCTGCCAATATCAGATATGTACTGGGAAATGTTCTCACTTACAACCTCATGCTTATTGCATTAGCCTGCGTTAGCTCAACCGTCCCATAGGGGACCCATAGATCCTGCAGAGGTTTAATAATAGATGAGATAGTCCAATGAGATAAGATCAGAATTCTGTGATACTATTACAAGGACATGAACGGACGTGAATACGAACTACTGTACTCCTGATCTGGCTTTTATTCTTGTCCTGTTACTGTGTGATCATCATCATCCACCACTTGACAACGCTCCTTTGTGATCTCCCAATGTCTTATCACCCTCCTACTGTGTCTACCAGTGGCGATTTTAGCATGCACATTTTGGTGGGGCAAAAAAAAAGTGGGATACATGCCAACAAAGCCACTACAAAACAATACATTAACGGCAATATACCACTACTACACCTGGCTATCAGTCGAGCCTTGTCTGGCAGCAAAACAGTTCATTCAGCCTCATTTACTGCCTTTAAAAAAAACATAGCTGATATGGCTGACTTGCTGAAACAAATGTGGTTTCTCATGACGAGATGTACAAACTATGGCATAAAGGGACGACAAGTGAATAAGAGGAAATCAATTAAGACATGAATAAGTGAGCTAGGACGGACCTAGTCAATATAACTATTTGTTCAGCACTTTTGAAATGTACAGCGACAGAATTCAGAACATGGGCCGTCACTGTACACCAAGTCAGAGCCGTAGGATAAATAAAGGGGTAAAAAAAAACGGTAGAATCATGACGATGTCATTGATCTTCAGATCGGGAACTCAGTCCTCTTTCTAGCTACGATTTACAATTTCTAGTTGGATGAGAGTTCAAAACATATTTTTTCCAGAGTTCACAGTTATCTGACTTTAATGAGTTCAAGACTTTGCCATTCCAAGTTAACAGTTGTTTTGAATGCGGCACAAATCATGCTTCATTGACCGCATGGCCAATGTGGAATGTTTATCATTTTAAACTAGGGAATAGCAGGCTAATTATTGCTTTGCAATGCTTGCAGTTAGCCACTGTTACCTTCCAAACCACTCATTGTTGTGATTTCCAACTTGTTGTGTAATGTTTATGTCCAATGGCCGATGAGCATCGATATGTTTTATCTATAATTTCTCTTCATTATTTATCTTAATATGGCAAGGATTTAAAAGGATTTGCCAGTAGATTGTCAACTTGATTCATGATGATGACCGCTAGCTAAGGTTTTGAAAGTATGATGTTGACATGATCAGTCCAATCCCAACTACTGTAGATATAACGTGATTTGACGTCATTTTATCTGTGGCCAATGACCTTGAGCCTTCTTCGATGGGCACTTCTAATGTAACTCTATGGCAGCACCCAAGGGGCTTGAATTTTCGAGCTCCACCCTTAGACTTGGTGGTGAAGTAGTGTCCCCATGAGGGACAGAACACTGAGCCAATCACGGCACAACACTACGTATTTTCTGCTGGCTTGCCCCACCACCACAGAAAGCACTGAGCTAGGCTGAAACACCTGCATTTTGGAGCTGCCTTACTCAAGAAAACAAAAAAGAGACCATGATTGTAGGCAGCTTTAGTAACTCAGTGATATATAATTTTTTTTTACATTGTTTGCAAACTGATATGTGACACATGTTAATGCCAAAATAGACACTGCCCCACCTGCACTGAATGGTGGGTGGCCATTATTAGTTATATTATTACATTATTATTATAGTTTATTATTATTATTATTATTATAGTTATATTGTGAATTAGCACCTCTCCTCTTATGTGGTATCCTATAGCTACTGCTCACCTTTTGCCCATACCAAGACCCATGCATGTATTCTGTTGCTTTTCTCCTCTCCCACCTATATCTTATTTACTGAACTCAGGTAGATTGTATTGTATGTTACAATAAGTATGTAACTCTCGCCTTTGGGAGCTCTGTACTGCTGCTCTCCTTTCCTCTTAAAGGTCCAGTTGTAACGGTCGTCGGTGGCAGAAGGTGAGGACCAAAGTGCAGCGTGGTACTTGTTCATGTTATATATTTAAACTGAACACTATCAAACTAAGAAACAAAAAGCACAACCGAAACAGCTCCGTCAGGTGCAAAACACACTAAACAGAAAAATAATCACCCACAACTCAAGGGTGAAAACAGGCTGCCTAAGTATGATTCTCAATCAGGGACAACGATTGACAGCTGCCTCTGATTGAGAACCATACCAGGCCAAACACAGAAATACCAAATCATAGAAAAAAGAACATAGACTACCCAACCCAACTCACGCCCTGACCATACTAAAACAAAGACATAACAAAGGAACTAAGGTCAGAACGTGACACCAGTGAAGCCATTTTTATGTTAATCCGAAATCATTTATGGGACCCTACTGTGATTGTTTTGAATTAAAATGGCTAACAAGAAACAAAAAAAAGCTTATTTTTTCATTTTTGACTAAACTCTTTTTTTCTTATCTAGCTGATAGCAGCTGAGGGAAGAGACTGGTTTTCTCAAGACCTGGTCCTGTAGGGCTGCAGGGTGACTCATAAAATCTTGTTCTCCAACATAAGTGGTTAATACCGCATGCATCATATCTTAATGGTTACAACGGAAGTGCAAGATAGGGAGAGGAACGAAGAGTACATAAACCCGCCATTTCAGCATTAGAAGTGGCCAAATGACTCCTAAGTGGCTACGGTAGAAGTAGGAGCTCACCAGATCAGAGCTACGTATAAATAACATTTATGAGACATCTTATCAATCTATCCCCATCTGGCCAACTGTATACCCTACCTCTGCCCTGTGGTACAGACTAAGATGGCAGACAGGAGACAGCAGATAGCGATTGGCACAGGGTCTTGTGGTGTTAGTAGTGGACAGTTAGGGGCCTCTCTGAGTGGCCTAGGGAGCTTGTCAGGGTGGCCTAATGAAGACAAAGCCTGGGGTTGAGAGGGGTTGGTGGGGTTAGAAGAAGGTGGAAGTGGGTGAGGATGGGGGAGGCTAATGTGACATTAATGGGGACCTCCACTGTCATTGACAAATCACCTCCAGAAGTCCTTGACACACACACACACACACAACACAACACACACACACGCACAGGCAAACACATACACACACTGTAGTGTACACACAGTAGTCACACACACAATGAGAGAACACACATACACAGATCCTCCTACACAGTAGACCCGCCACATGCACCCACTCTAAGCACTTATCAAAATGCCTCTATGTACAAACTCAGTTAGAGTAGTAATGAGCGGCATTTGTGGATGTACATATCCTCTCATCAGCATAATATCATCTCTTTTTATCTCTCCACATCCCATTTAAAAGAAGTGGTCACGTTCCATGGTGGGAAGTGAATGTCAAAATGACACATTGTACCCACATTGCCTAGTTCAGGGGAATGTAGCGTTCCCACAACACGGATGCTTAAAATGCTCTGCATCCAAATGGCACACTATTCCCTATGTAGTGCACTCCTTGTCACCAGGCCCTCTGGTCAAAAGTAGTGCACTACATAGGGAACAGAGTGCTATTTGGGACACCGCCTGAGTTCCCCTCAGCATGACTATAAAGTGTTAACAGCTCAGTTGAGGACCCTGAACACTTTACTACCACCCCCAAAACAACAATCCTCTGAGACATCAAAACATTACTATTTATATGTGTTGCAGTGTACAGCACTCCAGGTAGTCCAACATAACTTTATTATTGGATGTGTAAAGTGGTGTTGCGTTCAGTTCACAAGGAAGGAGAGGTACATTATTTAGATCCAATGACATCAAGGGAAGTGCTATATTGAGACCCCCCCTCCCCCTCTCTACACCTCCCCCTCTGTCTCTCTCTCCCTCGATCTCTGTCAGTCTCCCCAACCCTCCCCGCTCCACTCTCTCAGTTCAATTCAAGGTGCTTTATTGGCATGGGAAACATATGTTAACATTACCAAAGCAAATGAAATGAACAATAAAAAGTGAATGGCAAATATTATACACAAGTTCCAAAAGAATAAAGACATTTCAAATGTTATATTATGTCTATATACAGTGTTGTAACAATGTGCAAATAGTTCAATCCCCTCACCCTACCTCTCTCTGTCTCTTCCTCCCTCTCTCTGTAGTGATACAGTCACCCTCTCGTCCTGTGAATTGAGTTGTAAATCCTTGTCTGCACTGAAATGGCTCTAAAGAGTTCTGAGAGGGTGAGCAGAACTATAAATTGACTGACTGTGGATCCTGGGGTGAGTTGTTATATTAGATATACATTATCCAACACCAGTTTGATATACTTTGAGATGAATTGATTTAAAGCTATTTGAGAAGATAGTGATTTAGATATTATGCTGCTAATCCAGCAAACAAACATTCCCACAACTTTCGAGAGCGCTCCCTTAATAGTCTCATTTGGGTCATTAACCAACATTGTCATAGAACTGTTCCCGTGATGTGCAAGAGACCATTCCCTAAATGTCAAATAAAAACTTGGTTACCATGTTCTCAGAACTCAGGAAAAATTTTCCCTCAACGTCCTGCCAAACATATACAGAACACGGCTGACTTGTTCTCAGAACATAAGATATTAATGTTCTAGACACGTTTCATGGGAACGTTGCAGGAACATTTACGTGTCCCAAGAAAATGTATTATGCATCCACGTCTTGTTACTTCTGCCGCGCCAGTCTCTGATTTATTTGAAGCTCTTTTTCTGTTGACATGTTCAGGGCAACTCACAGTACTTTTAACATGCAGTAGTTCTCAACATGAAGTCGGAGGTTTTACGTACACCTTCGCCAAATACATTGAAACTCAGTTTTTCACAATTCCTGACATTTAATCCTAGTAAACGTTCCCTGTCTTAGGTCAGTTAGGATCATCACTTTATTTTTAAGAATGTGAAATGTCGGAATAATTAGTAGAGAGAATGATTTATTTCAGCTTTTATTTCTTTCATCACATTACATACCCTCAATTAGTATTTGGTAGCATTGCCTTTAAATTGTTTAATAACTTGAGTCAAACGTTTTGGGTAGCCTTCCACAAGCTTCTCACAATAAGTTGGGTGAATTCTGGCCCATTCCTCCTGACAGAGCTGGTGTAACTGAGTCAGGTTTGTAGGCCTCCTCGCTCACACACGCTTTTTCAGTTCTGCCAACACATTTTCAATAGGATTGAGGTCAGGGCTTTGTGATGGCCACTCCAATACCTTGACTTTGTTGTCCTTAAGCCATTTTGCCACAACTTTGGAAGTATGCTTGGGGTCATTGTCCATTTGGAAGAGCCATTTGCGACCAAGCTTTAACTTCCTGACTGATGTCTTGAGATGTGCTTCAATATATCCACATAATTTTCCTGGCTCATGATGCCATCTACTTTGTGAAGTGCACCAGTCTCTCCTGCAGCAAAGCACCCCCACAACATGATGCTGCCACCCCCACGCTTCACGGTCAGGATGGTGTTCTTCGGCTTGTAATCCTCCCCCTTTTTCCTCCAAACATAACAATGGTCATTATGGCCAAACAGTTCTATTTTGTTTCATCAGACCAGAGGACATTTCTCCAAAAAGTATGATCTTTGTCCCCATGTGCAGTTGCAAATCGTAGTCTGGCTTTTTTATGGCGGTTTTGGAGCAGTGGCTTCTTCCTTGCTGAGTGGCCTTTCAAGTTATGTTGATATAGGACTCGTTTTACTGTGGATATAGATACTTTTGTACCTGTTTCCTCCAGCATCTTCACAAGGTCCTTTGCGGTTGTTCTGGGACTGATTTGCACTTTTCACATCAATGTACGTTAATCTCTAGCAGACAGAGCGCATCTCCTTCCTGATGGCTGCGTGGTCCCATGGTGTTTATACTTGCATACTGTTGTTTGTACTGATGAACATGGTACCTTCAGGCATTTGGAAATTGCTCCCAAGGATGAACCAGACTTGTGGGGGTCTACAATTTATTTTCTGAGGTCTTGGCTGCTTTCTTTTGATTTTCCCCTGATGTCAAGCAAAGAGGCACTGAGATTGAAGGTAGGCCTTGAAATACATCCACAGGTACACCTCCAATTGACTCAAATGATGTCAATTAGCCTATCAGAAGCTTCTAAAGCCATGACATCATTTAGGGGAATTTTCCAAGCTGTTGAAAGGCACTGTCAACTTAGTGTATGTCAACTTTTGACCCACTGGAATTGTGATACAGTGAGTTAAAAGTGAAATAATCTGTCTGTAAACAATTGTTGGAAAAATTACTTGCGTCATGCACAAAGTAGATGTTCTAATTGGCTTGCCAAAACTATATTTTGTTAACAAGAAATCTGTGGAGTGGTTGAAAAATTAGTGTTTGTAGACCTCTGACTTCAACTGTAACTGACACACTGATTACATTATGTATCTTACGTTATACAGAAATTATTATAACACATGTCCACTAGAGGTCGACCGACTATGATTTTTCAACGCCGATACCGATTAATCGGCCAATTTAAAAAAATATATATTTGTAATAATTACAATTACAACAATACTGAATGAACACTTAATACATCAATAAAATCTATTTAGCCTCAAATAAATAATGAAACATGTTCAATTTGGTTTAAATAATGCAAAAACAAGTTCCTTGCTCAGAACATGAGAACATATGAAAGTTGGTGGTTCCTTTTAACATGAGACTTCAATATTCCAGGTAAGAGGTTTTAGGTTGTAGTTAATGTAGTATTTATAGGACTATTTCTCTCTATACCATTTGTATTTCATATACCTTTGACTGTTGGATGTTCTTATAGATACTACAGTATTGCCAGTGTAACAGTACAGCTTCCGTCCCTCTCCTCGCCCCTACCTGGGCTCGAAAAAGGGACACATCGACAACAGCCACACTCAAAGCAGCGCTACCCATCGCTCCACAAAAGCCTCGGCCCTTGCAGAGAAAGGGGAATAACTACTCCAAGTCTCAGAGCGAGTGACGTTTGAAACACTATTAGCGCACACCCAGCTAACTAGCTAGCCATTTCACATTGGTTACACCAGCCATTAGGCTGATAGGCTTGAAGTCATAAACAGCGCTGTGCTGGTGAAGAGCTGCTGGCAAAACGCACGAAAGTCCTGTTTGAATGAATGCTTACGAGCCTGCTGCTGCCTGCCATCGCTCAGTCAGACTGCTCTATCAAATCATAGACTTAATTATAACATAATAACACACAAAAATACAAGCCTTAGATCATTAATATGGTTGAATCTGGAAACTATCATTTCAAAAACAAAACATTTATTATTTCAGTGAAATACGGAACCGTTCGGTATTTTATCTAACGGATGGCATCTCTAAGTCTAAATATTCTGGTTACATTGCACAACCTTTAATGTTATGTTATAATTACGTACAATTCTGGCAAATTAGTTCACAATGAGCCAGGTGGCTCAAACTGTTGCATATACCCTGCATGCAATTAACACAAGAGAAATGACACATTTTCACCTGATTAATATTGCCTGCTAACCTGGATTTCTTTTAGCTAAATATGCAGGTTTAAAAATATATACTTCTGTGTATTGATTTTAAGAAAGGCATTGGTGTTTATGGTTAGGTACAGTTGTCCAACGAATGTGCTTTTTTCGCAAATGCGCTTTTGTTAAATCATCCCCCAGCGTTGCATCGATTATATGCAACACAGGACACGCTAGATAAACGAGTAATATCATCAACCGTGTGTCGTTATAACTAGTGATTATGATTGATTGTTTTTTATAAGCTAAGTTTATGCTAGCTCGTAACTTACCTTGGCTTCTTACTGCATTCGCGTAACAGGCAGGCTCCTCGTGGAGTGCAATGAGAGGCAGGTGGTTCGAGCGTTGGACGAGTTAACTGTAAGGTTGCAAGATTGGATCCCCCGAGCTGATAATGTGAAAATCTGTTGTTCTGCCCCTGAACAAGGCAGTTAACCCACCGTTCCTAGGCCGTCATTGAAAATAAGAATGTTTTCTTAACTGACTTGCCTAGTTAAATAAAGGTATTAAAAATTTACAAAATCGGCGTCCAAAAATACAGATTTCCGATTGTTATGAAAAGTTGAAATCTGCCCTAATTAATCGGCCATTCTGATTAATCGGTCGACCTCTAATGTCCACACCTGAGATTTGAACTCACAACCTCTTGGGTCATCATACTCAGAGCTTCCTGCATCACTACCATGGCTGTGTCAGGTATCACATAACATAACTATTCTTAAGGCATTGATTTTATTGACTTATTTCAGCAATTTTTTATTTTTTTTGTATAGCTGCCTAATGTTGGTGGAGCATATTAACCTGTTTTAATGATACTCCTGAATCACTATGATCAATAAATTATTTTTTAGAGTGTGCTTTTAACAGAACTCAAATGTACTTCAGAGTGCATTCACCCTATTGCTTACACCTATCAAGTTGTTTCATCTACATCAGTGCCTAGGGAGGAGGGGTTAGGTTTTCTTCTGGACAGGGCCTAACTATACTGGCCCAATAAGCACACATCCTGGAGATACGCCTTATTGGGATTGTGGTTAGAGCTTTTGTCATTGGTGCTGGTGGCCTAGGTTCAAGACCCGCTAGGGGAGTTAGTCTTCTCTCACATTTGTACAAATATACTGTATGTCAATGTCATTATTGCCATTTTAAATTCCATTCATCAGACATTTCGATTGTTTGTATGGACATTTCATTAGAACACGTGGACATCTTCGTTACCATAATGTGCGTACATTTCCCCTCTTTCACGCATTTCTGGAACTTTGGCTACTAGCTTTGTGCCTTTGTGCACAACCTCCAGATGCATTTTCAGGTTTGATGTGGTGTTTCTGGACGAAGAGATCCACGCTGCCTTTGCAGAGTTTGCATTTGACTAAAATGTTGTTCTCTTTCTCCACGAATAACTTTAAATACTGGGAGCATTTCCACAATGAAAAGGTTAAGTGGGGTAACAACACAGCTGCCATCTTTCTTTGATTTTTGGCTTTATGATACAATATTTGAAGACAGTAACTCGTTATATTACTCTGTTACTGGTAAAAGTAATTACTGTAATTAATATTTGATCCCCAACCCTGGTCCCAAGTATTCTGATAGCAATTGTCTATATTTACGCATGAAAACTTGGAGATGAAACTCTGTGTTGTGTATTGTTTTGGTATAGCTGCCATCATTGTTGTTTAAATGGCAAATGTAAGGAAGTACAGACACGCTCCTGTAAATAAACACATTTCTGATATTCTGAGAATATGGCAACCATGTTCTGGGTACATTTCTATCAGAAGCAACAATACCACTTGGGCCGTGTTTCGGCAACAAATTAGGAATGTTACAGGTAGAAATGCAATGACAAGAGCTGATGTGATTCCTTATCAGAGACGTGTTTAGTGCTACGTGGTATATGTGCTGTGGATTTCAAAAGACGATAGCAAGTTCTCACTGAGATGCTGAGCTGCGTAGAATTCTACCGATTCCCATCTTTTAATGAGAAACTAATCTTAATTAGATCACATAGGTGTGTCGTAACTGTTGCCAAACAATAACTTATATTGCTAAGAAGACGGAGTAGGGTGACTCCTCTAACAGGTCTCGAACACAGGCCACCAGAACCAATAACTAGCACCCTAACCACTGTCCCAAGAAGGGACATATTTGTACGGTATGTGCTCATTGGGCCAGTATAGTTAGGCCCTGTCCAGAAGAAACCCTAACCTCTCCTCCCTAGGCACTGATGTAGACAACTTAATAGGTGTAAGCAATAGAGTGAAGACACTTGGAAGTACATCACAGCCCCGTTAAAAATATTTTTAAAAAAGCCTTTATTGATCATAGTGATTCAGAAGTATTTTAATGAATTATTTTTTAATTAAACCTTTATTTAACCAGAAAGGGCTCATTGAGAGCGTCCTGGCCAAGATAGGCAGCACCAAGTCATTGTAAAAATTACAGACAAACAACATGAAAAACTACAAGTAATCTAGTAAAAACCACATTCAGAAGAGTATAACAAAATCAAAAACAGCAATTTAAAAACATTGACAGGTCAGGGAATCAGTCTCTTTCATCAGTGATTTAAAAATACCAATCGGGACAAGTTCTTCCAGTTTAAAAGTATTTTCTAAAGCGTTCCAAGACGATGGCACAGAGTACATAAAAGCCAATTAACCAAATTCAGTTCGGACATTTGGAACAGTTAGCAGGATAAAGTCCAGCGAACGAAGAGAGTACCCACCACATTTCTGAACAATAAAAATGCCCAAATAAAAAGGTAGTAAACCCAAAATGGCTTTGTAAATAAAAGTATACCAGTGACTGAGCCTACGAGTGACTAGAGAAGGCCAGCCAACCCTGGTATACAAAGTGCAGTGGTGTGTAAGGGTTTTGCAGTTTAAAATACATCTCAAAGTGCCGTGGTAAAGGGTGTCAATTGATCTCAAACACTGAGCCGAAGCATTCATATATAAAATATCCCCATAGTCTAGTAAAGGCATAAATGTAGCTGATACTAGCCTCCTTCTGGCTTCAAAAGAGAAACAGGCCTTATTCCTAAAATAAAATCCCAATTTCAGCTTCAATTTGTTTTGTAAGTTGTTGAATATGCTATTTAATAGAGAGACCGTCATCAATTAAAATTCCAAGATATTTATATGAGGTTACAGTCTCAATCTCAATGCCCTGACAGGTAATAATAGGTGAAAAGTTCAGAGGTTAATTTCTTGCTTTAGAAAACACCATTAGTTTAGTTTTGTCAGTATTGAGGATAAGCTTCAATTGACACAAGGTATGTTGAACAGTATAAAAAACATTTTGCATGTTCTGGAAAGCTTTTGTAAGAGATGAGGGACAACAGTAAATAACAGTTTCATCACCATAAAAATGAAGTTGTGCATTTTGGACATTTTTGTCTAAATTATTTATATAAATAGTGAATAAAAGAGGACCAAGTACAGAACCTTGGGGCACACCATTACAGACAGACAATTTAACAGACATGAGCCCATCAAATTGAGTGCACTGAGTTCTATCCGATAGATAGTTAGCAAACCATGCAACTGCATGCTCCGAAAGACCTACACTCAACAATCTCTGCCTTAGTATATAACGATCAACTGTATCAAAAGCCTTAGAGAGATCAATAAAAAGTGAGACACGGTGCTGTTTTTTTGTCAAGGGCTTCAGTGATATAATGTAAAACCTTCATGGCTGCTGTAATTGTGCTATGCTTTTTCCTGAAGCCCGATTGGTACATTGATAAAATAGAGTTAGTAAATAAAAACTATTTTAGCTGTTCACTCACAAGGGTTTCAAGTATTTTCACCAGGGGTGACAGCTTTGAGATTGGCCTATAATAATTTAAAAGAGTTGAATCTCCCCCTTTTAAAAGTGGTAATTGGAATTTCATTACATTCCAGGGTTAGATTGAACAGATACTGTATGTAAGTGGTTCAGCTATGAAATCAGCTGCCAGATTTAAAAAGCAGGGATCCAAAAGATCAGGACCTGCAGGCTTTCTCTGATCTAAGGATTTCAGGGCTTTATGTACCACCTGCACTGAGAATGGCAAAAAGCTAAAAGTTTGACCAGCTTTCACTGGTTCATCCACACAGGGTTGTACAGAGACAGAGGACACTGACTCAAAGAGCCTACCAGATGATACAAAGTGCTCATTGAAACAGTTCAGTATTTCAGTTATGCAATATACAGCAACAAAGTCCTTCAATACACATGACGGTAATTCATTAACATTACTGTTACCAGGCATAGACTTAATAGCCAGAAGTATAATTTAAACAGGTTAATATGCCCCACCAACATTGGACAATAATTATACAGAAAGCCCTTCAATTGTTGAAATAAGTCAATCAAATCCCGGATGAGAGAACAGTCCAAATAAATCATGACTGACACAGATATGGCGGTGTAGCATGGCAATCTGAATGCTCTGAACCAAGAGGTTGTGAGTTCAAATCCCAAGTGATGACATATTGAATAATAAGAATAGAGCTGGGTTGGGTAACTGAAGGTCCACAGCTCCACTTTTATAGGCCCATGGACCAGTTAATATATAAAAAATTAATTAAATATCAACTCAGTCTCAAATTACTGTTGAGTGTTAGAATAATAGCACATACAAGGTGCAACCTCTAAATTTGCTGTTAACTTTTTTTTCTCCGCCCCACGGCAAAATGAGTAGGATTGATTGAAATGAGTTATAAAACGGATAAATCTTCTCTCTGTCCAATGGCAATGTGTAGAATTGCAGGAAACTTGCTTTAAAAATGCAACATCTTCCCTACGCACCACGGCAAAATGAGCAGAATTGCAGGAAATTAACTTTAAAAATGTATTATTTTGTCTTTGCTGTGAAGGGGGGGGGGGGGGGGGGGCTGCTAAAATGTTTTGCTCGCAAGGCTTTTTTTTGGCCCACACCCCCATCAAAGTAGCCCATCCCTGGTATAGATAGGGAGTGAAGGGAGATCATTGAAAAGGTATTGCAACAGATAGAGGATCATTGATTTTGGAGTTATACTATATTTGACACCGATAAACAAGTTCTCACTCAGACACACACACACACACACACAGTTGCATGATGCACACGTACACATGCACGCACACACACACACCCCTCCACTCCCAGCCTATCTTTGGCCCAGATCGTAGGTGGAGTTAGAGTGATGGAGGGTTGTAAAGGAGAACAGACCATTAGCTCCATTGATATCTGCCAAGAGGCTGAAAGAGGAATCGCTGTATCACAAAGTTGTAAAGATATACCTGAGACTCCACTAGATCTCACAGTCTGACAGCCCAGCATCACTCAATCTGTGTGTGTGTGTGTTTCAGGCCAGCATCATTCACCCTGTCCACCTCCTAGAAGTGGTCGTCACAGACAATAGAATTTGGCAGTACGTCCAACTGGCCTCACAACCGCAGACCACGTGGACAGAGTTCCCCATGATGGTGGTGGGGTTATGGTATGGGCAGGCATATAAGCTACAGACAACAAACACAATTGCATTTTATCGTGGGCAATTTGAATGCACAGAGATACCGTGACGAGATCCTGAGGCCCATTGTGAGGCCCATTTTTTGTTTTTGTGATGCATATCTGTAATCCAAGGCATGTGAAATCCTAAGATTAGGACCTAATTCATTTATTTAAATTGATTGATTTCCTTATATGAACTGTAACTCAGTAAAATCTTTGAAATTGTTGGGTTTATATTTTTGTTCGGTATATTTTGTTTTTTACAATACATAATTCAAAAGGCACTCGCACATCTGAGCTATCTTTGTTGCAGGTGCATGGTAACAGTTGAATAAGATGAGAAAAAATAAGAAACCCGCACACTGCTCTTTAGTATCACTGCTCTTTAATACGCTTTAAGTATCGGCCTCAAGGCCTTTGTCAGAGCTTATTAAAGAGCAGTGACACCGGCAAGAGCAGTGTACAGGTTTCTTATTTTTTCACATCGTATTTTAAAAATACAAAAATACATTTGCAAGTAGCCAGCCCAAACAGCAACAACATACTTTCTATAGCTGTGATATGTTGTTGAGCAATTGAGCAAGTCACTCTGGATAAACGTGTCTCTAAATTACCAAAATGTAAATAATGTGAAAATTATGAACATACCAGATTTAACTGCAAAGGGGCAGAGCTCATTATAATAGTACTCAGCATGCTTTGCAATTGCTAATTTGAACATATACAGTGCATTCGGAAAGTATTCAGACCCCTTGACTTTTTCCACATTTTGTTACATTACAGTCTTATTCTAAAATATATTAAATACATTTTCCTTCATCAATCTACACAAAATACCCCATAATGACAAAGTGAAAACATTTTTTTCTTTTGGCAAATTTATAAAAAATAAGTATTCAGACCCTTTGCTATGAGACTCGAAATTGAGCTCAGGTGCATCCTGCTTCCATTGATAATCCTTGTGACGTTTCTACAACTTGATTGGAGTCCACCTGTGGTAAATTCAATTTATTGGACATGATTTGGAAAGGCACACACCTGTCTATATAAGGTCCCACAGTTGACAGTGCACGTCAGAGCCAAAACCAAGCCATGAGGTCGAAGGAATTATCCGTAGAACGCCAAGACAGTATTGTGTCGTTGCACAGATCTGGGGAAGGGTACCAAAAAATGTCTGCAGCATTGAAGGTCCCCAACAACACAGTGGCCTCCATCATTCTTAAATGGAAGAAGTTTGGAACCACTAAGATTTCCTAGAGTTGGACGCCCGGCCAAACTGAGCAATCGGTGGAGAAGGGCCTTGGTCAGGGAGGTGACCAAGAACGCAATGGTCACTCTGACAGAGCTCTATAGTTTCTCTGTGGAGATGGGAAGGACAACCATCTCTGCAGCACTCTGCAGCAAACAGGGATTTATGGTAGAGTGGCCAGACGGAAGCCACTTCTCAGTAAAAGGCACATGACAGTCCGCTTGGAGTTTGCCAAAAGGCATCCAAATGACTCTCAGACCATGAGAAACAAGATTCTCTGATCTGATGAAACCAAGATTGAACTCCTTGTCCTGAATGTGAAGCGTCACGTCTGGAAGAAACCTGGCACCATCCCTATGGTGAATCATGGTGAAGGCAGAATCATGCTGTGGGGATGTTTTTCAGCGGCAGGGACTGGGAGACTAGTCAGGATTGAGGGAAAGATGAACGGAGCAAAATTCAGAGAGATCCTTGAT
This sequence comes from Oncorhynchus clarkii lewisi, assembly GCF_045791955.1. Lineage (NCBI taxonomy): Eukaryota > Metazoa > Chordata > Actinopteri > Salmoniformes > Salmonidae > Oncorhynchus > Oncorhynchus clarkii. The sequence goes on from NC_092166.1 coordinate 60,361,407, forward strand.
GAAAACCTGCTCCAGAGCGCTAAGGACCTCAGACTCGGGTGAAGGTTCACCTTCCAACAGGACATCGGCCCTAAGCACACAGCCAAGACAACGCCAAGACAAAGTCTCTGAATATCCTTGAGTGGTCCAGCCAGAGCCCGGACTGAACCCGATCGAACATCTCTGGAGAGACCTGAAAATAGCTGGGCAGCGACACTCCCCATCCAACCTGACAGAGCTTGAGAGGATCTGCAGAGAAGAATGGGAGAAACTCCCAAGATACAGGTCTGCCAAGCTTGTAGCGTCATACCAAAGAAGACTCGAGGCTGTAATCGCTGCCAAAGGTGCTTCAACAAAGTACTGAGTAAAATGTCTGAATACTTATGTAAATGTGATATTCCTGTTTTTGCTTTGTCATTATGGGGTATTGTGTGTCGATTGATGAGGCTTTTTTATTTTTTAAATCAATTTTAGAATAAGGCTGTAACGTAACAAAATGTGGAAAAAGGGAAGCGGTCTGAATACTTTCCGAATGCACCGTAAATGTATATTTAGCAGATGCTTTTATCACACCATAGTGTAATCAGACGTCTGATACCAACGCAGGGTGAATGGGGGGCCACAAAATGTCAACTGTTATAGAACATTTATTTTGTATTTTGAAAATATTTTTTTTGTATTTTGAAAATAAATTGGATTGAAGTTCAGCCCAGTGTAATTCAAATGACTAAATAATTCCCACAAAATATGTATACACAGAACATGGTTGCCATGTTCGCAGATTATAAGATATGTCTCCAGTTTTCTGAGGTTTTAGGAGAATATTCCATCAACTTCTAACCAAACATACACTGTACTTTGATCTTCCCACTGTGCGACCGTGTCCCTGTCAAGTATCGGATATTCTATTCTCATCATTGATTTGAATGACTTATTTCAGCAATTTAACGGCTTTCTGCATTGTTGTCTAATGTTGGTGGGGCATGTTAGCCTGTTTTAATGACACACCTGAACGCCTGAAATATTTTGTATTGTGTACTTTTAACAGAGCTGAGTTTTACTTTAAAGTGCATTCACCCTATTGCTTATACCTATTAAGTTGCTTCATCTACATAAGTTCCTAGGGAGAAGGGGTTAGGTTTTCTTCTGGACGGGGCCTAACTATACTGGCCCAATAAACACATTTCTTAGAGATATCCCTTGTTGGGATAGTGGTTAAGGTGTTTATCATTGGTGCTGGTGGCCTGGGTTTGAGAAATGCTAGGTGAGTCACATTACTCCAGAGCTCTTCAAACCTGTTCCTGGAGAGCTACTGTCCTGTAGGTTTTCACTCAAATCCTAATAAAGCACACCTGATTCTAATAATTAGCTGGTTGATAAATTGAAGCAGATTAGCTCCAATACAATTTTGGTTGGAGTGAAAACCGACAGGAGGGTACCTCTCCAGGAACAGGGTTCAAGAGACCTGCTCTACTCTCGTTCTTATTAATATGTGTTCCCTAACCATGCCAACAGACAACGAGCTATGACTGGATCAGTGGTTCACCAATTAGGTGCCTTGATTGGCAACAGTAACAAGGCGTGATGTGTAATTAACTACTTTTTGGGGAGAACGTTTCTTCAGGGCCATCAGGTGACGTCGTGACAACTGATACACAGAAATTCTCTTGCATCTTTCCCATGAAACGTGTCTCGAACATTCATATCTTATGTTCTGAGATCATGGCAGACATGTTCTGTGTATGTTTAAGGGGGGATGTTGATGGGATATTCTCCTAACCCACAGAAAACTGGACACACGGATGTTCTTGCAATGTTCCCATGAAATGTGTCTAGAACATTAATATGGGATATTCTGCGTTCTGTATATTCTGTTTGACATTCATTTGCATCCTTCGTGGGAGACGACATGTTTACAGGTTTGTTTTGCAGCTGACGAGATGGTCAGTGAATGTCAACAGGGGGCTACTTGTGCTCTCCAAAGAACAACTTTGACACCGGTGTAACATTTCATTACTTGAACTCTTCCACCATATTGACAGCAGAGTCTTTCAGCTCGTTACTACTTAGTCTATGGTTCCACTAACTCATTCACACTGCCACACTGCCATCTTGTTGAGGTAGATATAATGGCATGCAGGGGATTGTTGCAATGGGCTGAGCCCCAACTCTAAATGCATCCTGTCCTTGGGTGCATCTCAATTATCTTAAGTGGCTTCCTTTCCTGTGGCTTTGAATTAGTGTAAATTAAGGAGAGGAGACAAGGAGTGGAAGTTACTTTAGCGTGTTAAGATTCACCCTATCATCCAACCATCCTAAAGTCAGGGAGGTTTTTATGAGTCGTAGCAATAGAGTGTTGTGTACAAATAGATATCAGGCAGATGTAGATATCATCAATAATTCAGATGTTTGAATGAGTTCAGATGCCGTCCTATTTTCTTCCTAAAAGTACACTACTCTTGTTCTAGAAGGTTAAGAGGGCTTAAGTTATAAATCATGTACACAGAGATGTGAACATTTTATGGAATTCTTAAGTATGCTGAGAATGATCCCTATGACCCTCAGTTTATAGTGATATTGTGGGAGTCACAGATCGAAGTGTGTGTGTGTGTGATTACAAGTTCAGTGTGTGTGATTACAAGTTAAAAAAAACACTGAAAACAGGGGTGAAACTCATTCGAACTGACAAGAAAACAGATCTCTTTCGACAAAGCTGTTAAATTATGGATTCCTAAACTACTGCATTGCTGAGCTTATGTGTGCCCTTTAGAATCCACACTACATACACTGCTTACGAAGGGCAACGGGCTGTAGAGGAGGGCTACAACTTTGATCCCAATGGGCAGTCTACTACAATAATGACTCCAACCCCTTTGGACAGGCAGAAGTGTTTGGATGACAGGGAAATATTGTGGTAAAACTGACCAAAAATGAAATCGCTTTTGACGCAGATCATTCATTCGCGTGGCATGAAGAAAATACCTAATGTCATTTAGGCTGGCCCCCTAGAAGAGGATATAGAGTAGTTAAATCTTCCTTATGCAATAGCTGTCCCTCTCAGGCCCGTTTAAATGTCACCAGAATTGAGAATGCCTCATATATTCCAAATTAAATTCTTGAATTTGAATTGAATTAGTCATTTTTTAAATTCTATATTTTTATCCCGTTAAAGGGAAATATCATTGAATTCATTGAAATTCAAATGCCTCTTTCTATTCTACACTGAACAAAAAAGGCTTTATTAGACAGAAATACTTCTCAGCATCCCCTCACAGGTTCTGGGCTGGAGTGGTTACACGTGGTCTGCTGTTGTGAGGTCGGTTGGACATACTGCCAAATTCTCTAAAACAATGTTGGAGGAAGCTTAAGACAGAAATGAACATCCAATTCTCTGGCAACAGCTCTGGTGGACATTCCTGCAGTCAGCATGCCAATTGCACGCTCCCTCAAAATTTGAGACATCTGTGGCATTGTCTTGTGTGATGAAACTGCACATTTTAAAGTGGCTTTTAATTGCCCCCAGCACAAGGTGCACCTGTGTAATGATCATAACGTTTAATCAGCTTATTGAGGCACTGCATCGCAGTGTTGCAGCATCACTACAGCCTGAGGTTTGATCCCTGGCTGTGTCACAACCAGCTGTGATCGGGAGTCCCATAGGGCGGCGCACAATTGGCCCAGCTGTGGTAGCTTTACTTGTCTCATTGCAACAGAACTACAATCTGCATGCACACACACACAGAGCAGCCTAACCAGATTTCAGGAGTTGAGTGAATAACGTTTACGATCAACAGCCGCTCCGGAATAGCTCCATATTAAAACATGGGCATTAAACAGTACCACTTGGCTGCCGAGGCTCCTAATCCTGGTCTTAAACCCTGGTAAAAATAGGACTGGGTCTACCAGTCATCCAGGCAGCAGAGTCAGGAAATTAGGAGAAGGAATTAGCTATCCATTCGGTGAGCGCTGTGGATTGGGGAGGAGAGGGAAGGGAAAGGCTTGGAGAGGTTCTGGCTGCTGGTTTGCTGTTCAGCTCGTGTGGCAGGCCTGGCAAGCTAGGGCTTGTTATTCCATTAGACACACTGAGCTGAGAGAGAGGGAGCACATAGAAGAGGAGAAGCTGAAAGGGTGATGAATGATGAATCATGGTTTAGGAATGCATGGAGATAGGAGGGAGGACAAGACAGTGACTAGTGAGACTTCCTTGTGTGTGTGTGTGTGTGTGTGTGTGTGTGTGTGTGTGTGTGTGTGTGTGTGTGTGTGTGTAAAGAACCAGTGAAGCATCACCCCGTGTTTTTGTAGAACCATACTTCCTCTACCTGTCTAATGCTCACACTAATAAACAGGGAGCTTCTCTACAAATACTTCTGTCTGCAGAAGCTGCTTTCCTTGTGTAATGGTCAGCCAGCTTGCAGAAAGAGACTGGTCTTAGTAGTAAACACTGACTGGGACACGGGCCAAAAGCTCTGGGATGAAGTAGATTCCATCTCAGAGGGAGATTTGAGTCAGGGTTGAGATTTCAAATGTTTTCATACTAAAAAGGTTCAGGGGAGTTGCTCTAAAATTCTCAGTCCATTTTCACAGAATGAAGTTTAAGTTACAGGGAGAGGAGATGAGTATGTAGATCATACACAATAAAAACAGTTCTACATACAACAGTTCTACATAGTGCCAAATAAGGGTTGTTTGGCTTGTAATCATAGCAGATTTTTTGGTGCTATATATAACATTTTTTTAAGGTTCTATAATGTTCATAAGGTTCTAAATGGAATCTTCATGGTGCTATAAAGAATCCTTTCCTAAGGTTCTATATAACACCCAAAAAAAGGGTTCCGCTATGGTTACAATAACCCTTTTTGGGACTATATAGAACCCTTTTTTATGGTTCTTTAAAGAACCTTTATGGCGAATGGTTCTATAAATAACATTTTATTTTTCTCAAAAGTTCTTTGTAGATCCTTAAGAAAAACCATAACGTTTTTAAATTCTGGTTAGCCATATTATATTGTTATAATTCCATAGGCGTTCTTCTTGTGTTAATTGACAAGTTTATTCAGGTGTGTAAACTGTAATAGCGGTACCCATTACATTCAGCATTACAGCACTCAAATCAAATGGTGTTGGTCACGTATACAGATCTTATCGCAGGTGCAATGAAATGCTTGTGTTTCTAGCTCCAACAGTGCAGTAATATCTAGCAATAAAAAATAAAAAATATAAATATATACACACATAATCCAGAAAAATAAAGAAATTAAAGAAATATCAGAACGAGCAATGTCAGAGACTGAACTATAAATATACATATAATAATAATGGTGTGTTTTGTCTGTAACTGTTATTACAGTGGCCAGTGTTCAATGACTCTATAGATATAGGGCAGCAGTCTCTAAGGTGCAGGGTAGAATACCAGTTGGCAGCCGACTAGAACAGTGACTCAGGCTAGTGGTGACTGTTTAACAGTCTGATGGCCTGGAGATAGAAGCTAAGTCTCTCGGTCCCAACTTTGATGCACCTGTACTGTCTCCGCCTTCTAGATGGTAGCATGGTGAAAAGACCGTGGCTCGGGTGGCTGAGGTCCTTGACGATCTTCTTGGCCTTTCTGTGACACCAAGTGCGGTAGATGTCCTGGAGGGCAGGCAGTGTGCCCCCGGTGATGTGTTGGGCTGACCGCACCACCCTCTGGAGAGCCCTGCAGCTGTGTATATGTAACTAAACGGGATTAAAAAAAACATTTATAAGATGTGATGAACATGTACTATGTTTACAGGTACATTCTTAAAACTTCTTAGGGCTGCAATCCTGTTAACGGGATGATATGAGCCAGTGAAAGTGCAGGGCGCCAAATTCAAAACAGAAATCTCATAATTAAAATTCCTCAAACATACATGTATTTTATACCGTTTTAAAGGTAGTCTTGGTGTTAATCCCGCCACAGTGTCCGATTTCAAATATGCTTTACAGCGAAAGCACCACAAACGATTATGTTAGGTCACCACCAAGCCACAGAATAAACACAGCCATTTTTCCAGCCAAAGATAGGAGTCAGAAAAAGCACAAATAGAGATAAAATGAATCATTAACCTTTGATGATCTTCATCAGATGACACTCATAGGACTTCATGTTACACAATACATGTATGTTTTGCTTGATAAAGTTAATATTTATATTAAAAAATCTGAGTTTACATTGGCGCATTGTTCACTAGTTCCAAAAACATCCAGTGATAGCCCCATCGATTCAACAGAAATACTCATCATAAATGTAGATGATAATACAAGTTATACACATGGAATTATATGCATAAACCAGAAATTACATGATAAATATTCCCTTACCTTTGATGATCTTCATCAGAATGCACTCCCAGGAATCCTAGTTCCACAATAAATGCTTGATTTGTTCGATAATGTCCGTTATTTATGTTGAAGTAGCTACTTTTGTTAGCGCGTTAGGTATACAAATCTAAACGCTTGTGCAGGTCGAGCATTACTTCGGACAAAAACTCCAAAAAGTTATATTACAGGTCGAAGAAACATTTCAAACTAAGTATAGAATCAATCATTAGAATGTTTTTATCAAAAATCTTCAATAAAGTTCCAACCGGAGAATTCCTTTGTGTCTAGAGGAGCAACGGAATGCAGGGTGATATCATGTGGAATGTGTGTGACCAGGAAATGGCTGGAGAGCCATTTATTATTCAGTCCCACAACACAGTAGAAGCCTCATTCAAGTTTCTAAAGGCGGTTGACATTTAGTGGAAGCCCTAGGAAGTGCAATTTCATTCATATCTCACTGTGAATTCAATACGGCCTGGGTTGAAAATCGATCAACCTCAGATTTCTCACTTCCTGTTTGGATTTCTTCTCAGCTTTTTGCCTGCCATATGAGTTCTGTTATACTCACAGACATCATTCAAACTTCAGAGTGTTTCCTATCCAATACTAATAATAATATGCATATACAGTGCATTGTGAAAGTATTCGGCCCCCTTGAACTTTGCGACCTTTTGCCACATTTCAGGCTTCAAACAAATATATAAAACTGTATTTTTTTGTGAAGAATCAACAACAAGTGGGACACAATCATGAAGTGGAACGACATTTATTGGATATTTCAAACTTTTTTAACAAATCAAAAACTGAAAAATTGGGCGTGCAAAATTATTCAGCCCCCTTAAGTTAATACTTTGTAGCGCCACCTTTTGCTGCGATTACAGCTGTAAGTCGCTTGGGGTATGTCTCTATCAGTTTTGCACATCGAGAGACTGAAATTTTTTCCCATTCCTCCTTGCAAAACAGCTCGAGCTCAGTGAGGTTGGATGGAGAGCATTTGTGAACAGCAGTTTTCAGTTCTTTCCACAGATTCTCGATTGGATTCAGGTCTGGACTTTGACTTGGCCATTCTAACACCTGGATATGTTTATTTTTGAACCATTCCATTGTAGATTTTGCTTTATGTTTTGGATCATTGTCTTGTTGGAAGACAAATCTCCGTCCCAGTCTCAGGTCTTTTGCAGACTCCATCAGGTTTTCTTACAGAATGGTCCTGTATTTGGCTCCATCCATCTTCCCATCAATTTTAACCATCTTCCCTGTCCCTGCTGAAGAAAAGCAGGCCCAAACCATGATGCTGCCACCACCATGTTTGACATTGGGGATGGTGTGTTCAGGGTGATGAGCTGTGTTGCTTTTACGCCAAACATAACGTCTTGCATTGTTGCCAAAAAGTTAAATTTTGGTTTCATCTGACCAGAGCACCTTCTTCCACATGTTTGGTGTGTCTCCCAGGTGGCTTGTGGCAAACTTTAACCAACACTTTTTATGGATATCTTTAAGAAATGGCTTTCTTCTTGCCACTCTTCCATAAAGGCCAGATTTGTGCAATATACGACTGATTGTTGTCCTATGGACAGAGTCTCCCACCTCAGCTGTAGATCTCTGCAGTTCATCCAGAGTGATCATGGGCCTCTTGGCTGCATCTCTGATCAGTCTTCTCCTTGTATGAGCTGAAAGTTTAGAGGGACGGCCAGGTCTTGGTAGATTTGCAGTGGTCTGATACTCCTTCCATTTCAATATTATCGCTTGCACAGTGCTCCTTGGGATGTTTAAAGCTTGGGAAATCTTTTTGTATCCAAATCCGGCTTTAAACTTCTTCACAACAGTATCTCGGACCTGCCTGGTGTGTTCCTTGTTCTTCATGATGCTCTCTGCGCTTTTAACGGACCTCTGAGACTATCACAGTGCAGGTGCATTTATACTGAGACTTGATTACACACAGGTGGATTGTATTTATCATCATTAGTCATTTAGGTCAACATTGGATCATTCAGAGATCCTCACTGAACTTCTGGAGAGAGTTTGCTGCACTGAAAGTAAAGGGGCTGAATAATTTTGCACGCCCAATTTTTCAGTTTTTGATTTGTTAAAAAAGTTTGAAATATCCAATAAATGTCGTTCCACTTCATGATTGTGTCCCACTTGTTGTTGATTCTTCACAAAAAAAGACAGTTTTATATCTTTATGTTTGAAGCCTGAAATGTGGCAAAAGGTCGCAAAGTTCAAGGGGGCCGAATACTTTCGCAAGGCACTGTATTAGCAACTGAGACTGAGGAGCAGCTTACTCTGGGCACCTTTCATCCAAGCTACTCAATACTGCCCCTGCAGCCATAAGAAGTTTAAGTGGTGAGCCTGTTTTAGTCTCAACATTGATGGAATTCACACCATCACCTGACTAAAGTCAGAGAGGTCAGCCAGCACCTTTTAGGTTTGAATCGGATGTATAGCAGAGATGCATCTCAATAGTCTAATATGGCCTTCCTGGTTTCACCTGTCCAACTCTTTCACACCAGTGTAATGTTCTTTAGGGAAGGAGATGAGGAGATGATGCCACATTAGACTATTGAGATGCACCCATTAGCATTCCACCAGACTACCCCAACCAGGTTTGTGATCTGGGCCCATATCCACAAAGTGTCTCAGAGTAGGACTGCACTGTAAAAAAATTAAATTAATCAGTGTTATTCTGTGAGTTGGGTGGACTTCAGAAGGACAATAATTTTTATTTACCTAAGAATTTATTTCACCTTTATTTAACCAGGTAGGCTAGTTGAGAACAAGTTCTCATTTACAACTGCGACCTGGCCAAGATAAAGCAAAGCAGTGCGACACAAACAACAACACAGAGTTACACATGGAATAAACAAACATACAGTCAATATCACAAAAGAAAATGTCTATATACAATGTGTGCAAATGAGGTAGGACAAGGGAGGCAAGGCAATAAACAGGCCATAGTGGGGAAATAATTACAAAATAGCAATTAAACACAGGAGTGATAGATGTGCAGAAGAAGAGTGTGCAAGTAGAGATACTGGGGTGCAAAGAAGCAAAATAAATCAAATAAATAACATCTGAGTCTTCAGCTTCAGTTATTTTTGCAGTTCATTGCAGTCATTGGCAGCAGAGAACTGGAAGGAAAGGCAGCCAAAGGAGGAATTGGCTTTGGGGGTGACCAGTGAAATATACCTGCTGGAGCGCGTGCTATGGGTGGGTGCTGCTATGGTGACCAGTGAGCTGAGATAAGGCGGGGCTTTATCTAGCAAAGACTTATAGATGACCTGGAGCAGTGTGTTTGGCAACGAATGTGAAGCGAGGATCAGCCAACGAGAGCGTACAGGTCGCAGTGGTGGGTAGTATATGGGGCTTTGGTGACAAAACAGATGGCACTGTGATAGACTGCATCCAATTTGCTGAGTAGAGTGGTGGAGACTATTTTGTAAATGACATCTCCGAAGTCAAGGACCGGTAGGATAGATAGTTTTACAAGGGTATGTTTGGCAGCATGAGTGAAGGATGCTTTGTTGCAAAATAGGAAGCCGATTCTAGATTTAATTTTGGATTGGAGATGCTTAATGTGATTCTGGAAGGAGAGTTTACAGTCTTACCAGACACCTAGGTATTTGTAGTTGTCCACATTCTAAGTCAGAACCATCCAGAGTAGTGATGCTGGACAGGCGGGCAGGTGTGTGCAGCGATCGGTTGAAGAGCATGCATTTAGTTTTACTTGCATTTAAGAGCAGTTGGAGGCCACGGAAGGAGAGTTGTATGGCATTGAAGCTCGTCTGGAGGTTAGTTAACACAGTGTCCAAAGAAGGGCCAGAAGTATACAGAATGCTGTTGTCTGCGTAGAGGTGGATCAGAGAATCACCAGCAGCAAGAGTGACATCATTGAGGTACACAGAGAAAAGAGAAGAGAAATTGAGTCAATGCGTGAACGTTTGTTTACTCAACAAAATTCCTCACAGTTAGCTGAATGCATATTACTTGTTGAGTCGTTTTACAAATTCATGTTTGTCTTTGGAAGGCAACACTGTATGTTGGTTCAGCTATATGCCCAAATTTTGCGCCGACTCAGAATCCTATTGCAGCTGGTTGCCTTAAAATTGTATGTTGAATCAACAAACTCTGCTCAAAGTGAGCTGAATTTGAACAACCTTATTGAGTAAAATTACAAATGAATGTTTGCTCAAAACCACTCAAAACCTCACCCATCATTATCATATTTCCCAGCATGCTCAATTGCAGGTTGATCTTCAGAATGTTTTGTTCTAATACCTGTGTTTTTGCATGTATATTGATAGTGTTTTATCCTACCAACAGTCACTTTTTATGTACTGTAGGTACAAAGTATTGATCATTTTACTTTGGAAGCAAGAAGTGAGCCTCCACCCCTAACCTCCCATCCCATTCCCTCAATCCCACCCATCCAACATCTCTCCATCAAACCACCTACCTCCTACCTCCCCCTTCCTTAACTCTGGCTGTTTTTCAGTCACCTACTGCAACTGTGATAGCATCTTTGCGTAAAATGGTAGCATCATCTGGATATGTATGCAACAAAAGTTCAACATTCACCTTCTGCTACCATTTCTGTCAAGCCTTATACTCATACAGTTTGAGCATACATTCGATAAATCCAACATATGCACCACACAGAACACACTGCAACTGCCTCTGCAATGCTGCAAGGCAAACGCAGCATTTCATTGGAAATTATTATAATTCTGGTGTACCGAAATGCAAGGAGGCTGAATGTACTTCTGGCATACCAAAATGCAATGAGGCTGAATGTACTTCTGGCATACCAAAATGCAATGAGGCTGAATGTACTTCTGGCATAACAAAATGCAATGAGGCTGAATGTACTTCTGGCATAACAAAATGCAATGAGGCTGAATGTACTTCTGGCATAACAAAATGCAATGAGGCTGAATGTACTTCTGGCATAACAAAATGCAATGAGGCTGAATGAACTTCTGGCATACCAAAATGCAATGAGGCTGAATGTACTTCTGGCATATTCACTTCTGGCATACCAAAATGCAATGAGGCTGAATGTACTTCTGGCATACCAAAATGCAATGAGGCTGTCAGTGTAGCCTAGCAGGCAAACCGGTTTAGCATACTAGTCTGGTGTCTGCAGTGTTGTTGCTGCATGGTGACACATCCTTCATTGTGAGTGATAACCAAACTATGACAATCCCAACAGGTATGCTTTGTACACATAGACTCTACTGTCTGTGGTAGGCTACCTTTTTCCCAACTCAGTTTTTGTTTATTTTCCTTGCCTGAGAGTACATTTTTTATTAAATTCCACGCAAAATTTTCGCCCAATTATCTTTGACTCAAGTTAATTCACCAATGTGTAGTCTATAGTAAAAACATTACACAGATTGAGTCAAACATTTAGCCTATTACATTAATCAAAAATATAAACGCAACATGTAAAGTGTTGGTCCCATGTTTCATGAATTGAAATAAAAGATCCCAGAAATGTTCCATAGGCACAATAAGCTTATTTCTTTCAAATTTTGTGTACAAATTTGTTTAAAAAGCATTTCTTCCTTGCCAAAATAATCCATCCACGTGACAGCTGTGGCATATCAGGAAGCTGAATAAACAACATGATCATTACACAGGTGCACTTTGTGCTGGGGACAATAAAATGTTTTGTCACACAACACAATGCCACAGATGTCTCAAGTTTTGAGGGAGCATGCAATTGTCATGCTGACTGCAGGAATGTCCACCAGCGCTGTTGCCAGAGAATTGAATGTTCATCTCTCTACCATAAGCTGCCTCCAATGTCGTTTTAGAGAATTTGGCAGTGTGTCCAACTGGCCTCACAACCGCAGACCACATGTATGACGTTGTGTGGGCGAGCGATTTGCTGATGTCAATGTTGTGAACAGAGTGCCCCATGGTGGCGGTGGGTTTATGGTATGGGCAGCCATATGCTACCGACAACAAACACAATAGAATTTTATTGACAGAAATACCATGCGAGATCCTGAGATCCATTGTGAGGCCCATTTTCTTTCAAGTATATGTGACCAACAGATGGTTGGTTATCTGTATTCTCAGTCATGTGAAATCCATAGATTAGGGCTGAGGGTTGGTCTCTCAACATCCCTCAGCTCTCCCTTTTCTGCACTAACACTGACCAAAAGGGGACACTATCTTCCAGCTGATTGCAAAACTCGAGTCGCATCTCATTATTTCTGCCTCATGTACAAACTTCTGTTGTTACTCCTATGAACAGAGAAAGTGAAATATTCCTTGATATTAAAAAAGACCCAAGCCGCTAATAATAACAACAATGCAAGCCTAGATGCACTTTCCTACTCATTCATTACTGCTGCAGTGTTTGTTGTAGAGCCGAGTGGAAATAGGAAGAACACCCATGTTATGCCTTATAAAAGTGTTGACAATGCTGAGAAGGAACTTAAGCATGAACACACTCATAAAAACAGCATCTCTTAGCTGTGTTCGTTGACACTCTCTAGCCATGGTTACGTTATGCCTGATACGTTAATGCAGACACGGTCATCTAAGCCATCTGATTGGCCAGCAGTAGGCCTAGTGCACTTGATTTGTTCTCTGGGACCGCCGGGAAGCTTCAGACGCATGATGGGAACACTGCTCGCCACTCATGCAGTTTACTCTTTTATCCATTATATGGTTAATTTGATCCCAGCCAATCACAGTTTAGCTGTTCACGCATCTCACTCCTTGAGGTTTAGTAATACAAAATCTTTGGTGAGATCGCTTACTGAGTGAGGGTGACCATCTGAAGAGTGGCTCCCAACTTTTCTACAACTGTTTTGTGTGCGTTCAGATACTAGTGAGTATTGTTTGAGGTTATATCGTAATTCTATTGAAAGCCCGAGTGTTAATTGCCATTAGTGGTGTTCATTTCACCTTTATCTGTTGAGTAATGGTAGATTGCTAGACTAGCTGTTCGCCTGATATGGCTTCTCTTTGATGTTTGTATAGGCCTACTATTTGCTCATATTGTTTGCCTCATGAATATTAGCTAATGGTTGTTACTTAGTTGTGACATGTGGTTGCATGCAAATGCAGCGGCATTGCTTTGTTAGTGCTACAATTAAGTGTAATATGCTACATCATACTAGTGTGCATGCCTTTGCCTCGTGGCAGTGTGGTTGTGCTTGCAGGCGCGCGCGCTATTTTGCTAATTGAAGCCTGTATGTACCAGCCTGCTTGTTTAGCCCTGTTAATGGTACTGTTTGTGTCCACAGTGGTTATGGACATTATTATTATTTCTGTAAAATCACTCATTGCAGAAGCATAGCCAGTAATTAGTTGGTGGGTGGGCCTGCAGAAATTTGCTGAGAGAAAATGTTGCATTTTTAAAGCTAATTTCCTGCAATTCTACCATGAAGCAGGCAGGAATCCTTGCCTTGTTTCATTACATCACTACCACTTCTGACACCAACGTAATGAAACAGGCAGGGAGAGCGGCTCGAACCCACAACCTAGCCAAAAGCCCAGCGCACCATGTACTGTGCCACTAAAGCGTGCTTATGTGGCAGAGTCAATATCTGCGTTTATAAACCAGGGTCGTTGCATTATGTAAGTATATTTGTAATATTGGCCTTACTGTATGTATTAGAGGTCGACCATTATGATTTTTCAATGACGATACCGATTATTGGAGGACCCCAAAAAAAGCTGATACCGATTAATCGGCCGATTTTTATATATATATATTTCTAATAATGACAATTACAACAATACTGAATGAACAATGAACACTTTTATTTTAACTTAATTTAATACATAAATAAAATCAATTTAGTCTCAAATAAATAATGAAACAGGTTCAATTTGGTTTAAATAATGCAAAAACAAAGTGTTGGAAAAGAGAGTAAAAGTGCAATATGTGCCATGGAAAAAAGCTAATGTTTGAGATCCTTGCTCAGAACATGAGAAAATATGAAAGCTGGTGGTTCCTTTTAACATGAGTCTTCAATATTCCCAGTAGAGGTCGACCGATTAAATCGGAATGGCCGATTAATTAGGGCCAATTTGAAGTTTTCATAACAATTGGAAATCGGTATTTTTGGACACCGATTTGGCCGATTTTTCAAATATTTTTTACCACTTTATTTAACTAGGCAAGTCAGTTAAGAACACATTCTTATTTTCAATGACGGCCTAGGAACAGTGGGTTAACTGCCTTGGTAAGAATCTGTCGTTCTGCCCCTGAATTTGTCAGCTCAGGGATTCAATCTGTCAACCTTACAGTTAACTAGTCCAACACTCTAACCACCTGCCTCTCTGCACTCCACGAGGAGCCTGCCTGTTACGCAAATGCAGTAAGAAGCCAAGGTAAGTTGCTAGTTAGCATTAAACTTATCTTATAAAAAAACAATCAATAAATCATAATCACTAGTTAACTACACATGGTTGATGATATTACTAGTTTATCTAGCGTGTCCTGCATATAATCAATCGATGGTGTGCATTTGCGAAAAAAGACTGTCGTTGCTCCAGCGTGTACCTAACCATAAACATCAATGCCTTTCTTAAAATCAATACACAAGTATATATTTTTAAACCTGCATATTTAGTTCATATTGCCTGCTAACATTAATTTATTTTAACTAGGTAAATTGTGTCACTTCTCTTGCAACAGAGTCAGGGTATATGCAGCAGTTTTGGCCGCTTGGCTCGTTGCGAACTAATTTGCCAGAATTTTACGTAATTATGACATAACATTGAAGGTTGTACAATGTAACAGCAGTATTTAGACTTAGGGATGCCACCCGTTAGATAAAATACCGAACGGTTCCGTATTTCACCGAAATTATAAACGTTTGTTTTCGAAATTATAGTTTTCGGATTCGACCATATTAATAACCAAAGGTTCGTATTTCTGTGTGTTATTATGTTATAATTAAGCCTATGATTTGATATTTGATAGAGCAGTCTGACTGAGCGGTGGTAGGCAGCAGCAGGCTTGTAAGCATTCATTCAAACAGCACTTTTGTGCGTTTTGCCAGCAGTCTATACTGTTACACTGGCAATACTAAAGTGCCTATAAGAATATCCAATAGTCAAAGGTATATGAAATACAAATGGTATAGAGAGAAATAGTCCTATAAATACTATATTAACTACAACCTCTTACCTTGGAATATTGAAGTCGCATGTTAAAAGGAACCACCAACTTTCATATATTCTCATGTTCTGAGCGAAGTTGTTAAACGTTAGCTTTTGTACATGGCACATATTTTACATGGCACATATTACTTTCTTCTCCAACACTTTGTTTTTGCATTATTTAAACCAAATTGAACATGTTTCATTATTTATTTGAGGCTACATTGATTTTATTTATGCTTTATATTAAGTTAAAATAAGTGTTAATTCAGTATTGTTGTAATTGTCATTATTACCAAAAAATAAAAAATTGTCCGATTAATCGGCATCGGCTTTTTTGGTCCTCCAATAATCGGTATCAGCGTTGAAAAATCATAATTGGTCGACCTCTACTTCTAATGGCTTTCCATGAACCAGTTTGCCAGTCCCCGCCCATTGGGCACAGACGTCATTTCAACGTTTAGTTTTGATCAAATCAAATTGTATTTGTCACATGCGCCGAATACAGAAGGTGTAGACCTTACCATGAAATGCTTACTTAGAAGCCCTTAACCAACAATGCAGTTCAGGAAATAGAGTTAAGAAAATATTTACTAAATAAACTAAAGTTTAAAAAAAAAATACAATAAAAAAGTAACACAATAAAATAACATATACAGGGGGTACCAGTACCGAGTCAATGTGCGGGGGTACAGGTTAGTCAAGGTAATTTGTACATGTAGGTAGGGGTGAAGTGACAATGCTTAGATAATAAACAGTGTAGCAGCAGTGTAAAAACAAAGGGTGGGGTCGTCAATGGCCATTTGATTAATTGTTCAGCAGAAAATGTTTGGGTCCTTCCTCTGACACCGCCTAGTCTATAGGTCCTGGATGGCAGGAAGCTTGGCCCCAGTGATGTATTGGACCATATGCACTATCCTCTGTAGCGCCTTATGGTCAGATGCTAAACAGTTGCCATACCAGGCGGTGATGCAACCGGTCAGGATGCTCTCGATGGTGCAGCTGTAGAACTTTTTGAGGATCTGGGGACCCATGCCAAATCTTTTCAGTCTCCTGAGGGGGAAAAGGTGTTGTCGTTCCCTCTTCACAACTTTTCTTGGAGTGTTTGGATCATGATAGTTTGTTGGGGATCTGGACACCAAGGAACTTACAACTCTGGACCCGCTCCACTACAGCCCCGTCGATGTTAATGGGGGCCTGTTCGGCCCTCCTTTTCCTGTAGTCCACGATCAGCTCCTTTGTCTTGCTCACATATATTTGGTTGAGTTGTCAACTAATGTGAATTAAACGTGAAATGAACAAAAAATGCCGGCATTGGATTTAGGTTAAAAAAAAAATCAATAACTCCCTTACGTTGATGATCTTTTGCAAATCCATGTTGATTCAACGTCATCACATTGCTTTTTTGCATGATGTGGAAACAATGTTGATTCAACCAGTTTTTGCCCAGTGGGCGCCTCCATGTGTAAAACCCAGTAGCGCTCCTGCAATCTGCATTGGGATTACTGAAAGCACCGCATTAGCGAAAATAACCTGCCCAGCTCCCTGTCAGTCACTAACCCGGAGGATCAGTTGTCAAGGTATAGTAAAGCTATTGTAGCTATAGTATAGTCTACCTGTTTGTGACCTATTTAACTGATATATGTCTATCTCTTACTGGGATAGACCTAGTTGGAACCTTGTTTAATTTTTATTTGGGATATTTAGTCGTTTAATATCTCGGGAAACATGTTATAGGCTATTTGTAGCTCTTGTTAGGTGTCGTATAGCCTAGCCTATACTCTCTCCTATGGCGATATGTCATCTGGTGTGAATGCATTTCATTTTGGTGAGTGATTTTCTGCGTAGTTTTACCTGGAGAGGCACATGTTCACCACTCGGGATATTATCCTATCAGTATTTTGTGAATAAACATTTAGTGCTGTGGTATTTTATTACATTTTATTTGCTCAGTGTTGTTAGGAAATGTGTTGGAACAAATCATCCACTAAGGTGATTTTGATGCAGGTGATTAGGTAGATTACCTTCTGGCAGCTGGTCAAAGACGCCGCGGAGCATGACAGTTGTCAGGCTTCAAATGCGAAGGCAGAGGGGTTACCTTGCTAAGGGGGTCCAGTGTGCGCAGTGTCATTGGCCCCTTTCATGAGATTGTCCCATGATGGGAGTCGGGGGCCTCGGCACCGCGACCCCAAGCTGAATGTGCGAAATGTGCGTAACGTTTTCTTACAGTTGGTGGAATTCGCCTCTCTCTCTCTTTTCTATCCTCTCTCTCTTCCATCCCCTCAATCTCTTAACCCCCTCCTTCCCTCTCTGTCTGTCTCATATCACACTCTCCTCTGTCACTGTGTAGCCTTCTCTCTACTCCTTATCTCCTGTCCTCGTAGCGCCATGTCGAACGAGGAGCGGACTTTCATTGCCATCAAGCCAGATGGAGTTCAGAGGAGGCTTGTTGGCGAAATCATCAAGCGATTTGAGCTAAAGGGCTTCAAAATGGTGGGGATGAAATTTGTCCAGGTACGTCATTCTACTTACTGGAATCTGTTATTTTATATGTAGGCTGTAGTCCTATGCACTTTCAGCGCATTACCAGACAAAATGGTATAGCCAATAAGTAGGACTGAATGGCAGGCCTGTATAACAGTATGTAAACAGGCTATCTGACAGCTTTTCTAAATAAGCACACAAATCGTCTAAGCAATAACTGCCAATACACATTGTTTGGGCATACAATACACATTGTTTGGACATACAATACACATTGTTTGGACATACAATACACATTGTTTGGACATACAGTGCAGTAGGACCTCATCTAGTCCTTGAGGTAGTGAGCAGATTAGCATCCTGGCTTTTCTTAACCACATGTATGTTTAGCATAGGTCTCCTGATCCTGTCTGCGTTGGTCTGTGGCCAAAGAGGGCTGCCTTGTGACCTATGAACCCAGAGATCAGAAGTGCCCACCGATAATAGTCACTGTTTGCAATGGGCTGTTTAAAGGTTAAACACATGCACTCAACGGTTACCTAGTTATAAACTCTAGTGACTTCATGTGATTGATGCTATATGCACTACAGCAGAGTGTATCCAGATTTAGGCTATAGCTGTACGAAACCCTTGTTTTGTTGCAACATGACTGTTACTGGATCCTTTACTCCACAGGAGGTTGGTGGCGCCTTAATTGGGGAGAACGGGCTCGTGGTAATGGCTGGAGCGGAATAGGTGGAATGGTATCAAACACATGGTTTCCAGGGGTTCTATAGCATTCTATTAGCTCCGTTCCAGCCATTTATAATGAACCGTCCTCACCTCAGCAGCCTCCACTGCTTTACTTCTGCTATTCTACCACTGGTGTTCCAACATGGCCCGCTGTATTTTGCTGTGATCTGCCTCTTGTGCGTCTATGGTTCTGGTGGATTATTGATTGTTTATTGATGGTTCTGACTACCTGTTGTGTTATGTCGTGTCTGACTAACCCAGGCCCCGGAGTCTCTGCTGAGGGAGCACTACGCTGACCTGGAGGACAGACCCTTCTTCCCAGGCCTCGTCAGCTACATGACCTCAGGACCAGTGGTTGCCATGGTAGGAGAGACTTTCCTTGTTGTGTTCATTGACAAGCGGTGCAATTGGTCTAGTTTCCCCTGCAAGAACACAGAAAAGCCTGCACACTGTAACACTTCTAATACCATTTCACCATGCATGCGTTCACTACCTGTACCACTGTCAGATTATAGCTTTGAGCCGCCAGGCTTGAACATATTCACATTAGTACTCGTATTTTGAAATGTATTTGACCGCTGTGCATCGAAATGGAAGATCATAAAGCGTACTTGGATAGTAGAGTGTTATCCATCTGTGTGTGGGTGCCAGGTGTGGGAAGGGTTCAACGTGGTGAAGACGGGCAGAGTGATGCTGGGAGAGACCAACCCTGCAGACTCCAAACCCGGCACCATCCGAGGGGACTACTGCATCCAAGTGGGCAGGTGAAAATTAATCGCGCCACACCACTGCACATGATACAACAAAAGAAAGCCGCGTTTAGTTACACACACACACACCCACACAACAGATAACACACAAAAGCATTTACTAAGTAAACATGTGTTGATATTTTAAAAGCTTTTTTGATCATTGACATCACTTGGACAAGTCCAGTACTTGCTAAACTCTATCCATCTTTCTTCCCTTGTTGTTTTCAGGAACATCATCCATGGCAGTGACTCAATAGAGAGTGCCAACACAGAGATCAACCTGTGGTTCAAACCTGAGGAGCTTTGCAGCTACACTAGCTGCTCTACCAGCTGGCTCTACTGATCTAGGATCAGTTTACCATCCACCAACCCTAACCATTAGGACTAGGAGAGGGAATGTAAAACTGGCCTTAGATCAGAGACAACTTCATCCTACTCTAGCTGGCGACTGAGGACCATTTACTATGGTAAATGTGTTTGACTGCCTGTTTTTGTTCAACTGAGCTTTCCAATAAAAAACTCACAACCCCATCTTTTTTTCTTGTTGCTAGGGGTTGACAAAATCTGATAACCTTACTGAAATTCCCCGGTTTTCCAGAAATCCTGGATGGAGGATTCTGGATTTCTTGCTCATTCCTTCGTGATTCAGGGAAACTTCCAATTGTGTTTTGTGGAAAGCAGGGATTTTATTTCATCTACCTCACATCATGAAAGCCCTTTTCTTTCAACAGCCACCCAGTGAACTGCTCTTGATCTGACATGGCCTACAGTAGGTTGATAGGGTTCATTGGTGCATCACCGTCCTGTGGGCCTCAGTCCTGCAGGCCACATTGACAGTTCAAACATTAGCAGGCCTGGCCAGGTCACTGCCAACATTAAGCGGGATTAGCCAGCGCCATAAACCTAGATTGGGATTAACTGTGGATCTGCTGCCTTGCTCAGGTGAGTAAACGGTCAACCTAATGGTGGACAAGCATTTTGGCACCTGGGATGACACAAAGGCTCAAAGGAGGTAGCACACACAGACTGTATGATTAGAATAGTACCTGTGTCACTGGGGAAGATTTGACCCAAGATGTCTATCAGACGTGCATGTGGTGTGGAGCACTGGAAGCACCTGAGCCTGGCGGATCTCTGTAGTCAGTCTCATTGCAGGACTCTGGAGACGCACTGGGTCCACTGCATGGGGGAAGTGACATTGGAGTTACAATCGTTAGCAGCACACAAGCCTAAGATCACCATGCGCAATGCCAAGCGTGGGCTGGAGTGGTGTAAAGCTCACCGCCTCTGGAGCAGTGGAAACGCGTTCTCTGGCGTGATTAATCCTGCTTCACCATCTGGCAGTCTAACGGATGAATCTGGGTTTGGCGAACGCCAGGAGAATGCTACCTGCCCCAATGCATAGTGCCAACTGTAAAGTTTGGTGGATGAGGAATAATGTTGTGTGGCTGTTCTTCATGGTCCGGACGAGGCCCCTTAGTTCCAGTGAAGGGAAATCTTAACTACAAAGATGGAAAAAATCTGCATCAACAAGTATAGTAATTTATAAGTATCATTTTATTCAGTGTAAAAAGTTAGTTCTTACAAAAATCACTAACAGATAGACCTTTTCACAGCCATGCGGAAACCGTTTGCAATGATTGTAAACAAAGAAACCAATAACACAACCAATATTGTCCCCAAACATTTGATATATTTACAAATTCAAGGAATTGTCTATCAAACTTTGATCACAGCACAAAATTACCATAATGATGAAAGGAAACTTCATTTTTATAGACACACTATCAAAAAAAATGTACAAACCCTACACTGCAACTTAATATGTATTACAAGGGCCAGTGTTAATAATTTCAACAATCTTAACAAACCATTGTTATTTGTATCCAAAATAAATCAAAAACGCAACTTAAGCCCCTCCATTCATAATTACAATTGAGAATTATTTCCCCAATAAAATAACTAATAATCACGTTATCAAATATATGTAGCACCATGATATAATGGCTGAATATAGAGGGTTTGTCGCATACAAAAAGAGACCCGTGTTAGTATTCAATAAACAGACACCACATTCTAGATAGACTCCCTAGCCCCTACCACCACGAGAAACCATGTTTGAGTCTGAAAAGATTTGGATAGGTGTAAGCAATATGGCTCAAATTCCACCAAGCTTACCAAAAGGGCAAAATGGAGGTATTTCCATGTTTCTCATACCTATCAAATCCTTTCAGATCTGTAGGAGATACTTTGGGTTAGGTGCTAGAGGTCGATTTAGTGGGCGGTAGCACGACCAAGGACCATAACAACAACAAAAAGCTCAGTACAGGACCACAGAAAGACCTCACTATTCTGCATGCACTCTAACTTGATTGATCAGTGCACCCACTCCCAAATCAGCCCCTCAGATCTACACACTTCCTGAATTGCCCCTTGTACATCTGAACAGACCGGATAGATGTGGGCCTATAATGTCATATTGCTTATACGCAACCTGTTCTTTCAGATATCTAAGAAGGATTCAGAAGTGACTAGATGGAGAGGCAAGGTGTTGACTTTGGATTGGGCTTCTAGGTGATATTGGGATATTCTTACATACATTTCTAAGAATGAAGAAAGAGGCATAGTATCACTGAAAAAAGTAGAAACCTTCAAAATGCAGAAAAGGTTTGCGGTGTTTGATTGTGCGTTAGGAATCATTTGGGTTATTTGGAAAGTAGCAGCAAAGTTAGTCTATAAACAGCAGTGTCATTATTTTCCTTATGGTGATAATGTAATTTGGTCAGTAAATTGGTTAAGATGACCATCATCCTTTAATGCTTTCTTCGTTCTCATCTAGTTAGTCAAAGTCTGCGCCAGATCGAATTTCATAAAGTGTATCACAAACAAAAAAGCAAATCCTGAACTCCAACCCTTTTACACATAAGGGTATAACGAGACACGACATTTTATTGCTCTGCTGGACATTGTATATAACCTTAATTAATATGATGAACAATTCAATCATAAATCAACAGAGTGAGGAAATGCATATTGGCAGAAACTATGAAACTATACATCCCTTGGAAAAAGAACACCACATGGAAACAACGAGGGTAACACATACCTATCTACACAAAGCACGGCGTCAAACTGAAAAGGGATCTTAATTGTTAATGTTAGAACATTAGGACATGAATGGTTTATATAAAATACCTTACCAACCAACTGAACAGTAAATCACTGAACACAAGAAACCATATCAAAAACGGGAGAAATCAACATTCAGACATGGACAAGAAGAAACTATTTGTGAGCAAGTTGTTCCATTAAGACTTTTCTCTAAGTAACTTTACGCAATGTCGTTCTGTTTGATTTTAATCGTAATGTGCTTTGCTTGACCCTTGAAGACAAGAAAAAGCAAACATTTCCTGAGAAGTTAATCGTCAACCTTACTGGTATAGAGAGATTATAGCTAATTTCACAACTGCGACGATCACTGAGCTAGACCCATTTTTCTGTACTAGTCTATTTCGACACGGAGTGTACAAAACATTACGGACACCTGCTCTTTCTATGGCAGACTGACCAGGTAAACGCTATGATCCCTTATTGATGTCACTTGTTAAATCCACTTCAAATCAATGTAGATGAAGGGGAGCAGACAGGTTAAAGAAGGATTTTTAAGCCTTGAGACATGGATTGTGTATGTGTGCCATTCAGAGGGTGAATGGGCAAGACAAAATATTTAAGTGCCCTTGAACGGGGTATGGTAGTAGGTACCAGGCACACTGGTTTGTGGGGGTGGGGGGGCAACTCAGTATTAGGAAGGTGTCCTTAAGGTTTTGTACACTCAGTGTATATAGCGTGTGGTTCTAACAAACCTAACTATTCTATTCTGATTATAGACCATAGCTCACAGTTGTCACAGTTATGCAATAGAATTTAGGTAAACTGATGTAAGTATAATATATTTTATGTATCTTAATATCACTTTAGGGTGTTATATTTCATGGATGTGACATAGCAAAATAATACAGAAAACATTATTGCATATTATTCCATTTCGAGGACTACCTCAAATGTGCTATGTTACAGATATCGGTGTTTGCGGTCTAGTCTTAAAGTCAAACATATGAGGATATAATTATTTTATTTGCATATGGTATATCAAGTTGCCCAAACCTGCATTTCAAATTTGAGACCCCATTATGAATTCACAATGAGCCCCAACCCTGTCTCTATTTGACTGCCAAGCTCACCAGGAGGTAGTACAAAGATAGAAATGAAGTCTAGATACAGATGCGTCACCACTCAGTACCAGCTACAACACACAAGCAGATTCAGGAATTCAGGAGGATCTCCTCCAACCAATCAGGAATCTTATAAAAATGTATGACCTCTAATTGGTGAATAAAGAAGCCAATGGGAAAGGTTCTCCTGCTATAGCCTACTCCAATCTGATCCCATTGGTACAGACTATCAACAAAGCCGTGTTTAATAAAAGACAACACGAACAATAAAGGTGTTATCCAGTGGCTCGGTTGAATACTTAACCAGTACGCATCGATATGGCTCTGAAATAAAGGACTACCCATACACAAGAGGGAAAACACCACTGAAATAAAATGACCGGTTTTGCATATCTCGGAAGTCATCCATGAAATGTAGCCTACATTGTTTTTCTGCCTGCTTTACAACATCATTTTAGGATTAAACTTTGCTTGATTACTAAAATAATTTCTGTCTTTTAGGGCCAGACTTACTAAGTTTACACTTGTTTTCTTCGAGGAAAATAGGTTATGACAATATGGTAGAGTAAAATAAAGAGTATATCATGGTTTAGCTTTGTTTCTGGAGTTGTATCCTTTACTTGGAAAAAAAACAGATGCAAACGTTAGCTAAGTCCGGTCCTTCTATTCTAAAGCTGCTGACATGGTAAAGGGTGGTTCCAACAACCCAAAGAGACTGGTTGTTTGTTCCTGTAGTGCAATCTGTGACAGTGTGTATCTAGTGTATCCCAATAGACACATTAGCACTACCTAGTATGCATAGCCAATACTAAGTAGTACGCAGGTTACCCTATTAAGACACAAACACCATCTAGTTTGAGAGTGTCAGTCCTATCACACCAGCAAGGTTTCGGATTTATACAACATCTATTCAAAACCCACTCTCGTCAAATCACAATTCTTATTATCTATATTGAACAGTCACATCTATGAATATGTATCCTCATAATATCTACACCACTCCCGACGGTATCCCCCCCCCCCCCCCAAAAGAGAGGTTGATAACAAATCAGCGTTGAAGTCAAAATAACAACAACCCTCCAATTTAAAGGGCAAAAACAAACAAAAAACAGAAACTTTACAAATATCAACTGAAAACTTCAAGTACTATTAACAAATAAAAAGCAAGTCCACCTGGCACAATGTTTGAAAAATAATAATAATCATCCTGCTTTATACAACTTGTTCCCTCCCTCTCAAGACCGAGTGAAATTAAATCCCGCCATGTGCGGCTAGCCTTCTTACCTGAAAGAAATAAACAAAGGCCTGGCTCAGAAATATCTGTCACAGTTAGTCCAGGTGACTGTGTGTTTGGGCCCCAAGTTTTGAGTCAGAGATCCTGCCTAGCAGGGTGGGGGAGAGAGACTACCCAAATGAGAGGCTTCTGTTTCTGGGCATCCAGAGCTCCAATGCCCCCTAGAAAGATGAATTTATGGAGGAAGAGAGAGAGCCACAGTCGTATCCAATCATCCAGGGAATTGGGATTTTAAATCAGATTATCCAGGTATCAAAAGAGGCCTCTTCCGGGCCGGTGGCTTTGGGAAGTGTCCAGTTACCCGTTAGCCTTGTTCATATGGTATGTCTGTCTCAGTGAATGAGTGACTGTATCAGAGCGCCAGGGTTTGAGGCTGTAGCTGCTCAGAAGGGTACTCACCCCTGGGTGGTTTTGGGGAGCCCCAAGTAGCTTAATTTGTGGGTGAGGGTTGGGGTTTCAGGGCGTGAAGTCACTCAGTGTTTGTACCCCAGTAGCATTCTCTCCTGATTGGGGTGTAAGAAACTGGCTTCTCTGGATATGTTTTTCTTTTAGAGCACTCCATGCTCCCTGCCCTGTTGTTCTCGTCTTGGTTTAAAGATGTCTTATCCTAGTTGGGGGGCCTAGCCCGAGGCCTAGCCCGAGGCACCTGTCCCCCGGATCATCAGGGCTCCTGTTTGATGTAGTAGCTGCCTGAGCCGTTGCTCTCCTGATCTGAGATGCCCTGGGAGAAGGTGAACTCATCCACCTCAGCCGGCTCCTCCTTCAGACGCAACAGAGACTCTGGAGAGCAGGAGAGAGAGGGGGAGAGAGCGTTAGCCAAATTGAGGGTTTGATGAATCTCAAAATTATAGGCAAAACTCTTTCCAGCATACCAAGACAGGGCATTCATTTTTCAACTCCAGGAGAACAAAAAAGCAAAACAATTTTTATTCACAAAACCCTTTGCAACACAGGAACAGCTGACTTAATAACTAGCCTTCCATTTGAGCCTGCAGTTCCAGTAATACGAACAGACATACACAGTAAATCATATTACCACCTTTTCTCACCTAATACGCATCATGAGGTGGGAGGAGAAAATTACATTTCTCACATTAACACTTTCACTACAATAACATGACACAGAAATAGATCAAATAGATTTTTCTTTCCTGCAGTTGCATCCGACACACAGCGATCACACATGAAGGTCAGGACCTAGAGTGGATGAGGACTGGCCCCTGTTACCGCCCTCTGTCTGTGTGGAGGTCTCAGTTGTTATTCATTGTTAGTGTGTTACCTGGTTTGTGGGTGTGGTGGTGGTGGTGGTGGTGGGTGCGGGGCCGGGGGACCATAGTGGGGCCCTGGCTGGAGTAAGGGGGCGGACTCTGCTCTTCCTCCTCCCCTGATAGGCTCCTCCTCCTGCCTGCCTGACTGAAGGGCCGTCGACCAACTGGAATCTTCCGCTCTAGACACCAAGTCAGACTCAGGTAAGCTACCAGGGGTGTTTTCAGGATGCTAGCGCTCCCAACAGTATATATTTGAATGTTTGGTTGCACAGTGTTGCTTTATATGTATTTTGAAAAATCTAGTAAATGCATTAATTTATTCATCATAGATAATATTATGTGTATTAGGTAAAGGCCTAGACAACTCCATGCTTTAATGAGATTCCATGTACATATTCCAAGTCCTTTCATATAATATTTCAAAACACGAATCACCAGGCCCCAATGAATTATTTTGTTGCAAAACCTTTCAAACGGTTCCAATAATGATCTCTGTTCCATTATGAAACGTTCTAGAACCTTACATAATCTGAATACACCCCAGGTAAGCTACCAGTTAAGCCAGACTCAAGTAAATCAGCTAGAGTTGGTGGTGTGTGTGACCGTGTCTGCACATATCCCCGCTAAACCACTCCCTGAGGTGTAAAATAAGCTGTGCTTGGACCGTCACACCTGGTGTTACAAGCACGTTCCCCACATCTTTGGCTTTTACCCCGAGTGCCACAGTTTCCTTTCATGTGACTCATGCCAACCAATCAGAACCCAAGGAACAGACAAGAAAAAAACTAACCAATAAGAGAAAGGTTAGATAGATTGACCCCACCAGAGTGTGGACCAACAGAAGGAGGAAAAGAGGAAAGAAGTGATAACTCACTTTTCTTTTGTCCTTTGTACTGTTGGGCTTTCTTCTTCTGCTTAGGTAGAGCAGGTGGGATTTCTCTGGCCACTGAAATTACATAAATTAGCAGTAAATAAACAGTTGTCTATTGTTTTACTGACACAAAGGTACATTTCTGCCTGTTAGTTTGGGACTAGGGTGTAAAACCGGTAACCGGTATCCCGAGATTTCCCGACCAAGCTCCTTCAGGTTTCCTGAGAAAGAAAATGAAAGGTACCGTGGACCAATAATATACTAATTCTATGTCTCACTAACGCAAAAATATGAAACACGTACGTCCAAATAGCTGCATGAAACGGACATACCTACTCTCTGGCTTCATTCATAAATCAAACCAGTCATCACAACGCTAGCAGCCTACCATATTCACTCAACATAAAGTCCCCAATTTAAAAAAACACTTTAAATTGAAATTTAATTGCTGACTATCATGTGTAGGTTACATGCGACCTCTCATTACAGTCGAAAATCTCCATCTTACATTCACAAACTAGCTGTGTGGCACTGGCAGAGGTTCAACATGTGCTAGTCTACTCACTGTTATCAAAACAGCAGCTACACTGGGTCTGAAATAGACATTTACAACATTGTTCCATGATGTTAAACTTAAAATCTGCTAAATTGTAATTATTCGCCTACCTCCTCATGCCTTTTGCACACAATATATATAGACTCCTTTTTTCTACTGTGTTATTGACTTGTTTATCGTTTACTCCATGTGTAACTCTGTGTGGTTGTCTGTTCACACTGCTATGCTTTATCTTGGCCAGGTCGCAGTTGTAAATGAGAACTTGTTCTCACCTAGCCTACCTGGTTAAATAAAGATGAAATAAAATTTAAAAAACACATTTTTTAAAAGCGGGAGCACATCGGGCTTACTAGTCAAATTTGCAGGAAATTGATCAACCACTCTGCTATGCATAGTGTTGAATCTCCTCTACTTGCTCATTTGTTTGTTCAGCGGCGAATCATATTTATTCCCAGTGACAAAGTCACCACAATAAGTTGGTTAGCATTGAGTAAAAACAGCCACAACCCTCCCAAATTCCCCCTGATAGCCAAGTGCAAGGGAAGAGAAAAGGACAAACAAGCTGACATATTTCAGCCAAAGGTATGATATTTTACCAGTCGGTCAACAGTGCGTCATCAACGAAATAGGGCGGTGACAGAGAACTTCTGAGTTATTAAATGGCAACAAATACAGTACATCAAGACACCAATATATTCATGTGTATACATTTCTCCATTTACAGTGTATTATCAGATCAGATTTTTTCGCTGGTATTACATGTTCTTTTAAGCTAGAGATGTGGGTTTTTGCATGAGCTGCGTCTCGATCCGAGCTTTATGTCTCCTAGATATAAGACATTTTTGGACTGTCTTTTTTGCCATTTATGAATGTGTTATTCAATGCATTTCTGTGGGATTTGGTACTAAAGACCCCCCTCCCCATAGACTCTAGAGAATAAATAGCATTTCTGGTTTGAACAGGAACACCGGGATGCCCTAAGGTGTGTTTGCAATTTTCCGGGGAAGGAAAATACTAAACCCAATTTGGGACTCCAGTGGAATGTTATGGAGTAATTGGCAACATATCACTGGAACCTAATCCAATCCATCAACGAGAACCTAAGGGTAGAGGTTGGTTTATGTCTGAGCATGTTAGTGTGTTATATTTGGGTAGAACTATAGTGCTTGATCTCACTCTGTGCGGCGGGGGGCTGTAGCTGGTAGCCGGTCAGCTGACACCAGCCCACGGGGTAGAGGTCAGGTGATTGGCAGTCCACCCATTGGTCGTACTCATCCTCCCAGCCATCAAAGTGGATGCGCAACAGGCGGTGGACGATCCGAGTCACAGTGGCAACACACACCAGCCTGGGATCCATCAGGTCCACGGCCTCCAGCTTCATGCCCTGGCGGAAGCCGTGGTTTGGAACATCCTGGGCAGGGGCAACAAGATAGCGGAGGCAAGGAGGAGAGATATTCTTAGGTTAAATGCTCAATCCAGTGTTTTTTCCATTACAATTTTGAAGCACTTTCTTACAACAAAGATGTACAGTGGGTATCGTAAGTACCCCCCTTGGATTTCTTCACATTTTATTGTGTTACAAAGACCTGGGAATTTATACTTCTCAGTATTTGGTATTCAGACTTACTTTATTCAGTCACGTAACATGCTCTGCAGGTGTGGCTACCTTGCACGCTCTGAACAAACTTCATACAACCGCTGAAAACCCTCCCACTTGCTGGCCAACAGTTTTTCTCATGAAGTTTTCATTCAAATAGGGTTTTCAGTAAATGTATCTTAAGACATCCCTTTAAATACATTGTACCTTTTGTCGACAGACTAGAATATACAGAGCAAACAGGTTCAGAATATTAGGGATCAATGAAAGAAAGCCATCTAAATATATGCATATTCATCTACATTTCATTTAAGGTTATTTTAGATTATTTAAAGTTTAGGAAAGTATTTATGAATCTGGTTTGGAGAGAAAAAATGAGGTTTGATTCATACAGAAAATTGCCGCATTGTGTTCTTCAACTCGTGGTAATGTTGGAAGATTAGTCTACGTCAAATGATAATAGGGATTATAATAGGGAGAATAGTGTACAATGTTAGGCTATACCCTTCTCGTTTAATGCCTCCTCGTTTATTGCCTGCACTAACCATGGAACTGTGTGATGACACAGCCAAGTGTTATACCACACTGTTACGGCTTGGCCTGCGCTCCGATTTAATTAGCCTACATGTCTTTTTTTCTTATATTATCAACTGTTACTAATGATCCTCGGCAATAAAAAAAATCACACAGCCGTGACGATGTTTACAGAGGAAGCAAATGAAAGTAAACGAAACAATCTAATTAAATGAAATGATAACGTAGACTATACCAACTGAAGGGAACCAACAGTAAATTGGCAGTTGAATATATGTGGTTATTAGGCCTACTAATAGTGACTAATATTTAACATGATAGAAACAGGAAACAGAGAAAGTCGGGGTAGCCTGTCATTAAGACATTGGAGAGTGCACATCCCTGGATGCCAGTTAAAAAGGCTATACAATTTAAATTCTACATAATGGCACAGTATTTCATCAACTTTACAGCGGGAAAGATATGTTGATATGCTACAGTTTGCTGCCATATGACTGGTTTCACGTGTCTCCAGTGATCATAAGGTCAAATATATTTTTTTACAATTCCCTTATCCAAACTGATTACTCATTTAACCTAGCTCTTATCAATAGCTCTTATCAAGTTGTACATTACAGTGCATAGAGAACGGTGTTACTTCTTTCGGAGGAAAATGAAGTAGATGTTTTTTCTCACTTGGAACCGGCAGGTTCGCTACACCTTATTCATGGTTTCCTTGTGCATAAAGGTGGTGGAGATATTGGGAAATTAAGTCAAGGTCAGAACACCTCCGCCACACCTTCATTTATCTGATCTCCACCCCAAACCAATAGCGGGTGAACAGCACGCTATCCTCATGCTTAAGTTCAAGGTCAGAATACGTGGAGAGAGAAAAGTGCATTTAGGGATTTACATTCCATTTACGCTTGCTTAACTCAGGTGGAAATCCCCCTATGAGATTTCCACACCTGGATAGTTTAATGCTTGCTTATTATTATTTTCAAAATTCTTCCAAGCTCTGTCAAGGTGTTGGGACTCATGACTAGACAGTGATTTTAAGTCTCGCCATAGATTCTCAAGCAGATTTAAGTCACAACTGTAACTTGGCTCCTCAGGAACATTCACTGTCTTCATGGTAAGCAACTCCAGTGTAGATTTGGACTTGTGTTTTAGGTTATTGTCCTGCTGAAATGGGAATTCCTCATCCAGTGTCTGGTGTAAAGCAGACTGAAGCAGGTCTCCTCTAGGATGTTAGCTGTGCTTAGCTACATCCTGTTTCTTTTTATCCTGAAACAGTCTTTGCTGATATCAAGCATACCCATACCATGATGCAGCCACCACCATTTCAGCCAAAAACTGTATTCCTTTGCCGTTTAGTTTTTTTGCAATATTGCTTTAGTGCCCTGTTGCATGCAGGATGCATATTCAGTATATATTTTTTTCATACTTCTTGTCTTTTTGGTCATTATTGTGGCATCACAACAATGTTTTTGATCCTCATCCGTTTCCTCCTATCACAGCCATTTAACTCTGTAGCTGTTTTAAAATCACCAATGGCCTCATGGTGACATCCCTGAGCAGTTTCCTTCCCGTCCTGCACCTCAGTTCAGAAGAACAACTGTGTCTTTGATGTGTCTGAGTGGTTTAATACATCATCCACAGCATAATTATTAACTTGACCATGCTTAAAGTGACATTCGATGTCTGATTTGCTATTGTTACCCATCTACCAATCACTGCCCTTCTTTGAGACTTTCGAAAAGCTCCCTGGTCTTTGTAGTTGAAATAATGTCATGCCTATTATTTCACACAAAGTGAGTCCATGTAACTTATGTGATTTGTTTAACCAAGTTTTACTCCTGAACTAATTTAGGCTTGCCTAAAACAATGGGGAGAATGCTTACGAAATGACTATATTTTAGTAATTTTGTTTTAATTCATTTGTGAAAATGTGTAGAATGTTCTTTTCACTTTGACATTATGGAGTATTTTGTGAAGATCAATGACAGAAAATCACAAATGACATAATTCAATCCCACTTTGTAATGCAACAAAATGTGGAAAAAAATCCAAGGGGGGGTGAATACTTATAATACCCAATGTATGCAACCGAAACCTATCAACATATTTGTTTTATTTGTATATTTCATGTGATCATAGAAGAACAAAACGCATGTTGGCATCGCTTTGTCATTACACAGAACTACAGGACCGGGCGAAACAACAAAACAACAAATCCACGATGTCAGGAATCAGTCCTACCTTGTTAAAGAGCTTCACAGGAGCGGCTATTGAACTCGTTTCTCTGAGGTAGTCAAACCATTTAAATGGCAGTTTAGTGTACCCTGTGGGGCAAAGTCAGTGGTAAGGCTGGGTTAACATATAACCCCCGACCAGAGAGAAGGAAAGGAAGAGGAAGGAAAACTACCTTAGTATCTCTTTGTCCCAATAGTTTATCTAAATGAGACTATCCTTAATTAAATAAACAATGGTTGAATGAAAAAAATTAAAATCGGAGTGAAGTAATGTTGTAGTCTGTGAAAGGAAAAGGGGCTATAGAAATGTACCTCTAGGGGGCGTGAGTTCAATGTTGTTGATTCCACAGAAGCCAGCAGGGAAGATGGAGGGAGAAGTGGAGTGGTAGCAAAACCAGTCTGAGCCATCAGCTGCCTCCGACCCGTCGATGGCGATCATGAGGTACCCGTCTGCCAACACCTGAGACACAATTAAACATCAAGACAAGATATATACAACTCAACACCTGAAACAGAGAGCAAACATCAAGACGTATACAACTCAACACCGGAAACAGGTTACAGGGGACTGAAAATAACATGGAATCCCCAATCCAGGGGTACCAACAGTGGAGAAGTATGATTGTGCTAAATGCCCCTTGAATTGGCCCTTTATGAAAGTTTTCCATTGGTAACAATCCAAACTGTTGCCATAACTTTCTTACAGTGGCTACATATTTAGCTGAGGGGTGAGACAGTTACCTTTCTTACAGTGGCTACACATATAGCTGAGGGGTGAGACAGTTACCTTTCTTACAGTGGCTACACATATAGCTGAGGGGTGAGACAGTTACCTTTCTTACAGTGGCTACACATATAGCTGAGGGGTGAGACAGTTACCTTTCTTACAGTGGCTACACATATAGCTGAGGGGTGAGACAGTTACCTTTCTTACAGTGGCTACACATATAGCTGAGGGGTGAGACAGTTACCTTTCTTACAGTGGCTACACATATAGCTGAGGGGTGAGACAGTTACCTTTCTTACAGTGGTTACACATATAGCTGAGGGGTGAGACAGTTACCTTTCTTACAGTGGCTACACATATAGCTGAGGGGTGAGACAGTTACCTTTCTTACAGTGGCTACACATATAGCTGAGGGGTGAGACAGTTACCTTTCTTACAGTGGCTACACATATAGCTGAGGGGTGAGACAGTTACCTTTCTTACAGTGGCTACACATATAGCTTGAGGGGTGAGACAGTTACCTTTCTTACAGTGGCTACACATATAGCTGAGGGGTGAGACAGTTACCTTTCTTACAGTGGCTACACATATAGCTGAGGGGTGAGACAGTTACCTTTCTTACAGTGGCTACACATATAGCTTGAGGGGTGAGACAGTTACCTTTCTTACAGTGGCTACACATATAGCTGAGGGGTGAGACAGTTACCTTTCTTACAGTGGCTACACATATAGCTGAGGGGTGAGAGTTACCTTTCTTACAGTGGCTACACATATAGCTGAGAGGTTTAGAGGGTCAATGGCCTCTAGTTTCATCCCGTCCTTGAACCATTCACCATTCTGGTCCACATCCTTCACCTGAGAAGACATCACAGACACATTCTTCATTCCGGATCAATACATAGGAAAATATCAATAGAAACCACAGAGGCTCAAAGACTTGGGCCACTGTAACTCCACTTCGCGTATTACATTACCTTGGCAAACAGCGGGGCGGGGGCGTCCATCTGACCATCGATTTTCTTTGACACATCTGAAAACAATCATTGCCGTCAGAGCCAGAAAACAAACACATTGGAGTAACCAACTAACTAACTAGGCCTAACTCACTAACAACTTAAACTACCCAAACCAACTAACTTGACTGACCGGATCGTTTGAAGCGGTGTCCGATGCTCCGGGACCATCCGATGGCGTGTATGAGCGGAGAGTACATGTGACACCAGAAGTCGTCGGAGCTCTCCTCGTAGACAAGCCTCAGCCTTCCCCCGATCACCTGCTCCACCAGAGCCACCCGAGTCCGGCACAGGTGCGTCTTATCCACCACCTCCACTCGCATCAGCTTCTTAAAAGGGAACTGCATGTTCTCATGGACCTGGTTAGAGAGGGGGGAATGAAAGGTGTTTAGAGCAGGGACTGGAAACAAAATTATTTTTTAAACTATTTCGTTCTGAACAGAACCACACATTTTTTCCCCCTCACTGTTCCGACCAGCAAAATACAATTCAGAACCAGTTCAAAACAAATATCGCTCCTTTCTGTTCCTTTTTTAACCTGTGAAAATTAACAGTTTTTTTGGTGTTTTTTTTACATTTAGCTCATTAAATTACTACACCAATCAATGCGGATAGAGTAGCTTGCAATGGAGCGGGCAAGCTAGTTGTTCACATACGTAATGGACAGACAAGTGTAGGGTATGAGATACGGCTGAAATTGTGCGGTTGGGGAGAGAGCGGAGGAGGAGGCTTGGCTTGAAGCGCTGGGAATCTTGTTATGACATGCATTACCTGAATTAGGACCACAGAATATAGCCCATCTACGAAGGAGCGGCTTCTATGGAGGAACTTTCAACGGAGTAGGTATAACACTGGACCAGAGCTAGCTAACAAGCTTGTGTGTGCAGTGTGGCACCAGAACTAAAAACACGTTTTGCCTTTTTGGAGCTAATAAATCCAATGTGAAATGTGATAACTATACTATGCTTAACTAGCATGGAAAAAGTTCATCTGTTCTTCTCTAATAAACATCTCTGTCTCCCTTATCTTGTGAATCACACTTGGTATATCAGTAGGCCTTGCATAGGCCCTTATTTCTTTCTTTTTTTGTGGGACTGGAAATACAGTGCCTTCGGAAAGTATTCATTGTTCTAAAATTCCATTGTTCTAAAATTGACTAAATAAAAATCCTCAGCAATCTACACACAATAACCCATAATGACAA
Organism: Oncorhynchus clarkii lewisi; assembly: GCF_045791955.1. Taxonomy (NCBI): domain Eukaryota; kingdom Metazoa; phylum Chordata; class Actinopteri; order Salmoniformes; family Salmonidae; genus Oncorhynchus; species Oncorhynchus clarkii. The sequence goes on from NC_092166.1 coordinate 60,396,355, forward strand.
CGTGAAAACAGGTTTAGACATTATTGCTAATTTATTACAATTTTTTTTTAAGTATTCAGACCCTTTACTTATGAGATTCGAAATTGAGCCCAGGTGCATCCTGTTTCCATTGACCATCCTTGAGATGTTTCTACAACTTGATTGATTGGACATGATTTGGAAAGGCACACACCTGGCTATATAAGGTCCCACAGTTGACAGTGCACGTCAGAGCAAAAACCAAGCCATGAGGTGGAAGGAATTGTCTGTAGAGCTCCGAGACAGGATTGTGTCGAGGCACAGGTCTGGGGAAGGGTACCAAAATAATTCTGCAGCATTAAAGGTCCCCAAGAACACAGTGGCCTCCATCAGTCTTAAATTAAAGAAGTTTGGAACCACCAAGACTCTTCCTCGAGCTGGCTGCCCGGCCAAACTGAGCAATCGGGGGAGGAGGGCCTTGGCCAGGGAGGTGACCAAGAACTTGATGGTCACTCTGACAGAGCTCTAGAGTTTTTCTGTGGAGAAAGGACAACCATCTCTGCAGCACTCCACAAATCAGGCCTTTATGGTCGTGACCAGACGGAAGCCACTCCTCAGTAAAAGGCACATGACAGCCCGCTTAGAGTTTGCCAAAAGGCACCTAAAGACTTACAGGGGGCGAAGGTTCACCTTCCAACAGGACCACAGCGCTAAGCACACAGCCAAGGCAACGCAGAAGTGGCTTCGGGACAAGTCTCTGAATGTCCTTGAGTGGCTCAGCCAGGGTCCGGAATTGAACCCGATGGAACATTTCTGGAGACCTGAAAATAGCTGTGCAGCAACGCTCCCCATCCAACCTGACAGAGCATGAGAGCATCTGCAGAGAACGGAAGAAACCCCCCAAATACAGGTGTGCCAAGCTCGTAGTGTCATACTCAAGAAGACCCGAGGCTGTAATCGCTGCCAATGTGCTTCAACAAAGTACTGAGTAAAGGGTCTGAATATTTACATAAATGTGATATTTCATTATTTAATTTCTTATTTAGTAACAATTTCTGAAACCTTTTTTGCTTTGTCATTATGGGGTATTGTGTGTAGATTGATGAGGGGAAAAAACAATACATTTTAGAATAAGGTTGTAACCTAACAAAATGTGTAAAAAGTCAAGGGTTCTGAATACTTCCCGAAAGCACTATATGTAAAAGAAGAACGTTATAAACCGGTTTCATGCTTTTCAAAAATAACGGTTTTGTACCGGAGCAGTAGAGGTCACTTTCATTCCCTGTTCCGTTTCTGTTCCTTGAAAAATGTACATTATTTTCCAGTTTTTGGTTCTGTTCCCTGAACCGGTTTCAACCCCTGGTTTAAAGTGGGAGCTTTAAGAGCTAAATGTTTTTATTTAACCTTTATTTAACCAGGTAGGCCAATTGAGAACAAGTTCTCATTTACAACTGTGACCTGGCCAAGATAAAGCAAAGCAGTGCAACAAAACAACAACACAGAGTTACACATGGGATAAACAAAAGTACAGTCAATAACACAATAGAAAAATCTACATACAGTGTGTGCAAATGGAGTAAGGAGGTAAGGCAAGAAATACACCATAGTAGCGAAGTAATTACAATTTAGCAAATGAACACTGAGTGATAGATGTGCAGATGATGATGTGCAAGTAGAAATACTGGTGTGCTTAGGCTATCATCCTTGCCTCTGCGGCTCGTAATTATGAGATCTTACCTTAGCAGCAAAGTCCGGTGGCAGTGTCTTGGCTCCAGTGAGTCGCTTCACAAGAAAAGCTTTCCAGTTAGAGTACTTATTCTGTATCGCTGAGAGAGAACACAAAAACATATCCGCCATCAGTCTATCGACCTGGTTTTTCATCTTATGTTCGGGAATGTGTGACTATTTGATCAAAGGCAAGTTCAAAGCGTATTACAATGATCCTTATTAGAGTGATGTTTACATTTGGGAGGTACGAGGGGTTTCCCACTGGAGGCGCACCAACCCACGGGGTGGATCTCTGGAACGCAGAGGTTACACCAGAAGTCCCTGATGGTGTCGTTGTCAAAACCCTCGTACCGCAGCAGAGCCTTGAACCCTTGGGAAGAGAACAAAACAGAGAGAGACAACAGATAAAACAGAATGTTTCACGTGACATTGTGACAACCTCATTACCGTGCATTCTTCTAAGAGGAATACCTTATACAAGTATAGTCTGATCATAGTGACAAAAAGCTGCGTAATACTTCTATTGTACCCCAGGTACAATTTGTATAAAATCTTCCATGTGTTTAGATGTATTCTTACCTGCAAGTTTGACGATCCCTGCTATCCAGTAGACTTTAGTAGAGAGGTTAGTATCGGAGTTGAGCACCTCCACCCTCACTCCTTCAGCTAGGTCTCCCCAGCACATACCCATAGGGACCTAAGTCACAGAGAAATATTTCAATTTAACACGACTTCATATTATTTCCCACAAGGGACAATTGTTTTGATCAAAACAGTGTCGATTTACAGATGTATAACCTTAGCATCTGTAATAGACAATTTGAATGTCTGGCTATTGTTTAAACGTACGTGCTTGAAGCAGCTGACTGGTGCTCCAACCAGGTTATTGCTACAGATGTATCTTCCCCAGTCAAAGCATTCAACAGGAACTACTGTAGGGGAGAAGGAACAAGGTCAACATCACATGTTCACTATACTGGGTCAAGAAAATACAGAGAACATGTATTCTTTTGACTGAAATAACTTTCCATTCAAGGTCATTCTTCTCCATTACAACAATATGAGAGACTGTATGTTTGGTCTACTGTGGGACTCACCTGCTTTTGATTTAGCCAGGTTTTGTTGTTGTTGACTTGCTTGGTACTGGGCATAAGCTGCCAACTTCGCCATGAGAGGCTGTTTCTGTAACACCTTGGCCTTTTTCGTAGGTGGTTTACCCTTCGAGTAAAAAGCACATAACAATGACAATAAAGAATGAAAATAGGTAAATATGTTCACAAATTTTACTGATGCTTTCTTGCATTTCCAAAGGAAATACATTGGTGCAAAAAAGTATTTAGTCAGCCACCAATTGTGCAAGTTCTCCCACTTCAAAAGATGAGAGAGGCCTGTACACTTAAACTATGACAGACAAAATGAGAAGAAAAAAATCCAGAAAATCACATTGTAGGATTTTTTATGAATTTATTTGCAAATTATGGTGGAAAATAAGTATTTGGTCAATAACAAAAGTGTATCTGAATACTTTGTTATATACCCTTTGTTTGCAATGACAGAGGTCAAACGTTTTCTGTAAGTCTTCACAAGGTTTTCACACACTGTTGCTGGTATTTTGGCCCATTCCTCCATGCAGATCTCCTCTAGAGCAGTGATGTTTTGGGGCTGTTGCTGGGCAACACAGACTTTCAACTCCCTCCAAAGATGTTCTATGGGGTTGAGATCTGGAGACTGGCTAGGCCACTCCAGGACCTTGAAATGCTTCTTACGAAGCCACTCCTTTGTTGCCTGGGCGGTGTGTTTGGGATCATTGTCATTCTGAAAGACCCAGCCACGTTTCATCTTCAATGCCCTTGCTGATGGAAGGAGGTTTTCACTCAAAATCTCACGATACATGGCCCATTCATTCTTTCCTTTACACGAATCAGTCATCCTGGTCCCTTTGCAGAAAAACAGCCCCAAAGCATCATGTTTCCACCCCCATGCTTCACAGTAGGTATGGTGTTCTTTGGATGCAACTCAGCATTCTTTGTCCTCCAAACACGACGAGTTGAGTTTTTACCAAAAAGTTCTACTTTGGTTTCATCTGACCATATGACATTCTCCCAATCTTCTTCTGGGTCATCCAAATGCTCTCTAGCAAACTTCAGACGGGCCTGGACATGTACTGGCTTAAGCAGGGGGACGTGTCTGGCACTGCAGGATTTGAGTCCCTGACGGCGTAGTGTGTTACTGATGGTAAGCTTTGTTACTTTGGTCCCAGCTCTCTGCAGGTCATTCACAAGGTCCCCCCGTGTGGTTCTGGGATTTTTGCTCACCGTTCTTGTGATAATTTTGACCCCACGGGGTGAGATCTTGCGTGGAGCCCCAGATCGAGGGAGATTATCAGTGGTCTTGTATGTCTTCCATTTCCTAATAATTGCTCCCACAGTTGATTTCTTCAAACCAAGCTGCTTACCTATTGCAGATTCAGTCTTCCCAGCCTGGTGCAGGTCTACAATTTTGTTTCTGGTGTCCTTTGACAGCTCTTTGGTCTTGGCCATAGTGGAGTTTGGAGTGTGACTGTTTGAGGTTGTGGACAGGTGTCTTATATACTGATAACAAGTTCAAACAGGTGCCATTAGTCTCTTGGATTTAGGGGGCGCTATTTAAATTTTTGGATGAAAAACGTTCCCGTTTTAAACAAGATATTTTGTCACGAAAATATGCTTGACTATGCACATAATTGACCGCTTTGGAAAGAAGACACTCTGACGTTTCCAAAACTGCAAAGATATTGTCTGTGAGTGCCACAGAACTGATGTTACAGGCGAAACCCAGATAAAAATCCAACCAGGAAGTGACGCATTTTTTGAAACCGCCTCATGCCAATGACTCCTTATATGGCTGTGAATGAGCTACGAATGAGCTTACGTTTTCCACGTATTCCCAAAGGTGTCTACAGCATTGTGACGTCTTTTTAGGCATTTCCATTGAAGAATGGCTGTAAGGGACCATATATAGCATGTGATCACATGGTGTCTCCCGCAGAAAACCTTGAGTAAAATACTGAGGTAGCCATTTTTCCAATCGCTTCTTATGAGAAACCAATTGCCTCGACGGATATATTATCGAATATATATGTTAAAAACACCTTGAGGATGGATCCTCAACAACGTTTGTCGCGTTTCTGTCGATATTATGGAGCAAATTTTGAAAATAGTTTGGCGTTATAGTCGTAGCATTTTCCGGTCGATTTCTCAGCCATGCATGATGAAGAAACGGGAGCTATTTCGCTTACAAAAATTATATTTTTGGAAAAAAGGAACATTTGCTATCTAACTGGGAGTCTCCTGAGTGAAAGCATCTGAAGTTCTTCAAAGGTAAATTATTTAATTTGGTTGCTTTTCTTATTTTCGTGAAAATGTTGCCTGCTGCCAGCAGAGCCTAGCATAGCATTATGCCATGATAAACTTACACAAATGCTTGTCTAGCGTTGGCTGTAACGCATATTTTGAAAATCTGAGATGACAGTGTTGTTAACAAAAGGCTAAGCTTGTGTTTGTATATATTTATTTCATTTAATTTGCGATTTTCATGAATAGGAAAAGTTTCTAGTTTCTATTTATGTCCGTTGCGTTATGCTAATGCCTTTGAGGCTATGATTACGCTCCCGGATACGGGTTTGCTCGTCGCAAGAGGTTTTAATACAGGTAACGAGTGGAGGACAGAGGAGCCTCTTAAAAGGTCTGTGAGAGCCAGAAATCTTGCTTGTTTGTAGGTGACCAAATACTTATTTTCCACCATAATTTGCAAATAAATTCATAAAAAATCCTACAATGTGATTTTCTGGATTTTTTTCTCTCATTTTGTCTGTCATTGTTGAAGTGTACCTATGATGAAAATTACAGGCCTCTCATATTTTTAAGTGGGAGAACTTGCACAATTTGGTGGCTGACTAAATACTTTTTTGCCCCACCGTATAAGAAAATATTCTCATTCTACCATTTGGCTAAAACAAAATGCAGAGCATAGTTGGGCATATCATGGTTACCTGGAGTCTAGCCATTATACTGGCCTTTTTAGAGTTGGAGGAATAACTTCTAGAGCAGGAGACGCTGCAGAAGCGTTTAGTTTTGGAGTAGAAGGCGTCTCGCACTCCAACCATCCCACACATCTCACAGGTGGCTGGGGAACAGAGGCAACACATAAACATTCCCAGGAAACTCAGAATACAGCAGGAAATTCAAATTAATTCAAAGTAATGTATTCATTTATCAGTTCTTCTTCTTCTCAGTTGCAGGCCGGGATCCATGCCAATACACACTCTATAGTCTAACTTCAATTACGGGCAGCCATTTAATTCACAATCTCTTCCACAAGCCCCATCCACCAATCCCCAACCTGCTTTGTGCGATTACCCCCAGAGTGACACTGACTGACCCATAGATATTCCTGACCAATTTCGATCTATATCTTCAGATTCTATATAAATATTTGTCCGTACTGACCCATGCCAGCCTTGCCGTCGGGATAGGTGTAAACCTGTCCATTGTTCTTGATGATGGGCAGGCTGGCAGGGATGGAGGGCACCTCGTCCTCACTGTCCTCTGAGCTGGAGCTACTGGTGCTCTCCTCACTGCAGCTGTCGTACCCGTCAAACATACCGAACGAGTCCTGACGCTTACGCTCCGAACGCGGGTTGCGCTCAGCCTGGAAGAGGCAGAGAGAGGGAGTGAATGACACCAACTGTACGGTGAGAGGGTGTGTGAGTGAGTCTATAATGTTGTGCTAGATCATTCATTATCATGACTTTGGTTTTTCTTTCAAAAAGTAAGTAATTATAACTTTCGTAACCACATGTTTTATTGTGGCATAGTCATAATAGAATATTGTCTTGAAAACTGGTATACTTGGAAACTGGGTATGGTAAACAATGTGATTCAACAGTCGCACTGATATGTGACAGATACAGATAGTTACATGGCTATGCATATGTACATGGCTACCGGCATCAATGAGATGAGAAACAACATCCATACCAATAGAGCTAACGTTAATAGTATGAGATAACGTTTTACTGAGCAATGACTGAGTCTTAGCCACATAGTTAGCATACATAATAGCAATTACCTTCCTATACAACTACAAAGCCGTCTCAGAGTTTGCATTAATTTAACACTTCCTCTTCTGCATATGACAGTAACGTTACTGTAAAATGATTTCCCCATGATCTGTTTCGCACTACGTTACTGGTTAGCTATTTATAATGTTCTAGTTAGTACACTTAGCTGGCTAAGTAACTAACCGACTTGTGTAGAATGAATGTGAGAGCTGAGGCCTTAGCATATCTGTTAATCCAGTTCTACCATAGCGTTAGTTAGCTAGCCAGACCTAGCTAGCTAACGTTGGCCAGTTACAAGACCGCTTGCAATACATTATTTAAATAAACGAGTAGACCTTTATCGTGTAAAAAAACGAATAAAGCATCCATATATTCACTTTCCAAATCAGGGCTATTGGATATCATCTAGCATGTTTGGTGATTCAATCAGCTGTTCTTACTACAATCTGATAACAACGAAGGGGGAGCGCTAGCTAGCTAACGGCGTTAGCGAGCTAGCTAACGTAGCTAGCTACACAACAAGTCGGAAGCGGACGGACCATATCGGAGAAATTAACTCACCAAATTCCTTGTGTTCTCCATCAGCCCTTCATAAAGCTAGCTATTGTATTTTATTGTCTAAATTGGCTATAATAGTAAAACCCCCCAAAAAAGGGGAGGTTTATTAGCTTCAGAAAGCTAAACTCGGAGCCTAAAAATATCAGGATATCAACAAAAACACAATGTATCGAAAGCGCACGCGCGAGTTTAACCCACTTTGCTGTGATTGGTCAGAGTTGAACGAGAGTTGTAAAAAAACAAAACAGACCATCCCTATTGTCATGTAAATGAATTACGCTCCTTCCAGTTAAATTACCACAATCTTTGATCGTAAAAGGATCAAAGTAAACTGGCAAAAGGTTCAGATTCAAGATTAAATTTAAAATGACTTTGTAGTGTACTTTGAAATAAAATCAGAAAACCCTTAACTCTTAATTCTTTCTCACAACATAAACATCTGAAACACAATATTACAGAGGCGTACATTTGCATTTCCATACAGATAGAAAATAAGTGAAAACCAAACACAATCCAAACATTAGCCACAATTACCTACAGTACCTTCAGAAAGTATTCACACCCCTAGACTTTTTCTACATTTTTGTTGTGTTACAGCCTGAATTTAAAATGGATTACATTTAGATTTTGTGTCACTGGCCTATATACAAATCAATACAAAATGAAAAGCTGAAATGTCGTATTCAACCCCATTGTTATGGGAAGCCTAAATAAGTTCATGAGTAAAAAGTTCCTTAACAAGTCACATAAGTTGAATGGACTCACTCTGTGGGCAATAATAGTGGTTAACATGACTTTTGAACGACGACCTCATCTCTGTACCCCACAAAATACAATTATCTGTAAGGTCCCTCTGTCGAGCAGTGAATTTCAAACACAGATTCAACCACAAAGACCAGGGAGGTTTTCCAATACCTCGCAAAGAAGGGCACCTATTGATAAAACCTGGTTAATAAAATACCTGTATTTATGGTCAAGATGTTTGAAAAGAGTATTTTGATTTTAAATGATATTGTAAATTGGAATGGTAGAGTTGTCTTTCATGGAGTTAGCAGAATTGTATGGGAAGGTCTGCTCAATCCAAGATTAAAACCAATTGATTACAGAATTACCCCAAAAATGGAGGAGGCAGGTGGCAGCGGGGGGAGGTACAGTAGGGAACTGGTCTGTCTGCCTAATATAAAGGATCAAAAATGGCAGAGGAATAAAAATATTCTTAAAAAGTATACCAGTTTCATTTGAGGACCAGGATGTTGACAGCTGTGCCATACCGATTGCAAAATATATTTTTGATGTACCAATTCCATGGTACAGGTGTATGAGTTGATATATAAAACGACGCAAGATTCAAGAATTTCAGCAAAAATGATTATATAGAATTCTTGCCACCAACAAAAAGTTGAATATTTGGGGCATTCAATCATCAAAGCTCTGCAGATAATGTTGTGAGGATGCAGAATCAATAGACCATTCATTTTGGTATTGCCCTCAGGTAGCCTGTTTCTGGTCTCAGGTTCAGGAATGGCTAAAAATGCAGAACATTGATCTAAAATTGACCCTGGAAATAGTACTGTTGGGAGATCTGGAGAGACCGGGTCAATCAATTAATAATATACTAATATTCTTAGTAAATGTATTTATCTTCAACTTGCAATCTGTGGATTCTATTCGATTCGATTAGATAGATTGAAATTGTATATTAAACATCACAGCATAGTTGAAAGAAGTATATGGTGCGTAGAAATCCAAAGAGGGTGGCCAGCAGAGATAGGTGGGAGGGGCTAAGGGTTGGGATGTGGAATTGGAGACAAGAGGGAGAGGAGTTGCTGGGCGGGGATAGAATGACTGTCAAAGAAAAAAGTATCAAAAAAATTCAATAAAGTGAAAATAAAACATGACAAAAAGTATATTTGAATGAAATTGAGGGGCAGCGTTTTTACAGCTCATGCCGGTTTGCCTGAGGCTGATGCCGTGCATGTGTTTGTACACATGCATATACACACACTCGCATTCAAATACACACGTGTGCACATGTAAATAGTGCCATGCTGTACATGCACTCGAACATATTCAGTTGGCCTTGCTGTTGTGATTTTTGTTGTCCTTCATGTCTTTTGTTTTTCTTTGTCTTTGTCTTTTTGTCTTTTGTTTATTTTTTGGTTGCTGGTGCATTGGGTGATGGGGGCTTGGGGGTGGGGTGGGGAATGGAATGATTTCATTTTGGAGGGCTGGTGGCCTGGCGGTTGGGAGCTTGGCCCGGTGGCTGATAGGTCACTGGTTCGGGTCCCTGATTTTGATCTTGTGGGAGATCTGTCGACGTGCCCTTTGACCAGGGCGTTGACCCTGGTTGCTTCTGTGTGTCGCTCTGGACGGGAGTCTGTTAGATGAGTGAATGTGATGTAGAATGTTGAGCGGCTTCACTGCAAGTAGATTGTATGATTTAATATTCCATAAAATAAAACAATAATACATTAAAGTAAGTGTGTGTGAGCGGCAGCTGGGGCACCGAGATGCTGTAGAGGTTGGTGGTTCGGTTGAGCGTGTGAAAGCTCTGGCCTGGGACCTGGTGGTCTGGGGAGAGGAGGGGCTTCAACATCAGCCCGCTGCAGCTCCAGAGGCCTCAAAGAACCCGAAGACAATGGGAACAGAGATGATGTTGTGGCCAGTTCTGACACCCACTCTCCATTATGAGGGCCTGTACTTTAATCAAGACATGTGCCGCCAAAAGGAGTTGGTCAGACAGCGAAAGAGAGAAAACACCTGGGGACAACTGTGTTTAATATTAATGTAATGTTCAATATGTTCAAAAGCACACCGTTCATGTGAGCGGTTTAATGTGACGGATATCATGTGACCAAGATGAAAATATCCTTTCAGAAATTTGAAAGAGGGGAGACCTAATATTCAATAACTAGCATGGGTTGCTAATATGACTAGGATTGTGTGTTTGGCTACTGGAAAATGAAAGAAAGTTTATATAAAATAATTGCCTCCACCGAAATGGTCTGATTTTGGCGCCGATTGAGATGGCTGCCCTTTTACGATCCTGTAACCAACTGTACTATTGTGTATGTTTTTTCGCTTTATCTGCAACTTATTTTGTACATAATGTGAATATCATTAATGTGATGACGATTATTTTATCAAATCAATTAACTATGTTTAATTAATACGATGGTTAAATTAATCATGTAACAATGAACTCATGAGCAATTTTGGGGCACCACAGAAAAAGTTTGTTTAGTGAGTTACAGTTTCCCAAAATAAACTCAAGAATATCAGAACATATCGTTATCGTATTAGTCATCCATTAATTATTATTACCTCATATCAGTCTCATTCTGAACGTCGTAATATTGTATAAATCTGCACAAACCTAATTTTATTTATTGTTTTTTCAACAAACAAAATATATCATTCAAAAGCCGTCTATTACCAGCTAACGGAAACCCTGATATAGTTACATACTTTGCATTTGTATCCCTAAATCGCTCTAATTTATTTTCCCTCTCCTCTGCCTTGTGCTCTTACCAACATCCTCTGTGGTGATCCGGGGTCGTCCCTGTCGCCCTTACCGTTCCAATTATCCTGGCTAGGCACAGCATGGCCAAGACTCACCAGCTCCTCTCCTAGATCCACAATCTGACAGGGAGAGTACGAGAGACCAGTCACACACAAAGGGGGAGATCACGGTAAGAGACAAATGACAAGGCATCTTCCAGAGAGAGAGAGAGATAGGCGAGACATACAGTGCCATTTCCCACCCCAGTCCAGGTTAGTACTGATCTTGCCCTCTGCGTTGTCGTAGAGCTGTACAGTACACTGAGGTGGAGTGGGTGTAGCTGCACAGTTTGGCCAGCAGGGGACTCCACTATGCAACATATGTCAGGCGGTCAAAGTCATCCAGGACTTCTTCTCTCAACACCTGCCTGCTGGGTTGACTCCAGCTAAGCTGCACTCGATGACCTGGAATGGTAGGCTGAGGAAGTCACTCCTAAAAGGGGCATGAGAGAAGAAAAGACAAACCATTAGCCAAATAGCTAACAGCTATTAGAGTAACAGCTTTCATCTATTATTTATTAAGTTTGCAATACAACGAGGAGTGCTGGAATGTATTGTCCAGCTCTTTCTTGGAAACAAAATGATTTATTTCAGAGCCCTAACCTCATAACCCTGACCTCTCACCTCATACTTTGTAGACTGTCCCTGGGTTGTTCAATATTGTCTCCAAAGTCAACATAGTGGAGGTCCACCAAGCCAGAGCCCATCACCCCCAGGAGCCTCGCCCTGTTCCAGGTGCTATAGTCCGGGTACGGAGCAGCCGCAATGTCCCCCACCATGAAGATCTCCACTCGCTGCTCCTGGAGCCGTCACACATAGGGCTCAACACTAAAGTTCAACACTATAGAAACATATTGTGTTTCTCTGTGATGGAGAATAAAATAATAGAGTCAGCTCTAGACACCATTCTATTTCAGTGGTTCATTGTAGATGGAATCTAGAAAGTCATGTTCATGAGGGCACACAACGGAAAACATTTAGCAAAAGACAATATTTAGCAACACACAACATGTAGCAACAGAAAATATTTAGCAACAAAAAAAACAAAAATGAGCGCATTTATAGGAAAATACCAAATAGTTCCTCCTTGTTTCAATCCATTTGTCTGTTTGGTGTCTATAGAACACAAGCAAGGTATGACTGACCTGCCGGGTTCCTTTGCTGTAGAAGCGGCTCATCTCGGCAATAAGTTTGTCCAGCCCCAGAATCTGGATCCAGAAGTGGTGGGGGTTCTCTGACGTTGACACATCGTTGACTCATCTGTCTGGAAGCTCAGGTCTGGAAGCTCAGGTCTGGAAGCTCAGGTCTGGACTGGGAACTGGACAGGACAAGAGAAAGGGAGATATATTTGAGCGAAAATATCAACATGCACACCATTGCATTGTGGTGCAGAGAAAAGGAAAGCTCATTCCATAGTCAATGATTTTTGACAAAATGTTTAGTGTCAATGACAGCGCACCTGTATTAATCTCAGTATTGTACAGCCAATTTCAAATGGGTACAACTTTTCAAAAAGCCACATTTTCAGAACTTCTAAACCTACTTTAGAATTTGAAAACCTCTGATAGGGAGCCAGGTGAGACGATTTCATCCTCCTCCATCTCCTCCTCTCGTGCCTCTCTAGCCAGCTGTAACTCCTCTCCTGCTGCCATTAGCCTGGACCAGCCCCTCTTCCTTCACCCTGAAAGATCGTGGAGCCTCCTCCGGCTTCAGCTCCTGTGTGGGTTTGATTTCAGTTACCTCTGAACTTTGTAGTAACAGAGTAGGGTCCACACACCCAGATGCTCTCATACATACAGTGGGTTCCTACAGTATTGACACCATTGGTGAATTAGAACAATAATGACTGTATACAATCTAATACTAAGCTACAGTATATTGTAAGCAAAAAAAAGGGGGAACGATATTATTTTATACTAGTACAATTGCTCAGAAAAAGAGATTGTTTTAAGTATTTTTTTATCGGGGTGATTAATGATTCACATCCCTAAAGATTCTTATAAATAAAGTAGTCAAAAATGTCAATTTCGTTCCATATTCTTAGTATGTAATGACTACATCAAGCTTGTGACTCTACAAATTTACAGATAATCCTGAAGGAATCGTGAATATTGAGAAATTAGAAAGTTCTAGAGGGTTGAGAGAGCAAATCTGCAAGGCTATGTAATAATACTTTTATTGCATCAAATGGTTGTTTTATGCAACAGAATAGAGGATTCTGTTAACTATTGTGTGTATGTTCTACTGAGGATGGGCCTCTGGAAGATAACACTGACAGAGGAGATGTATGTCTTTTGGGTGATAAAACCTAAAGAGCATTCCAGAGCATGAGTTAATGTTTCTGTTCTATATGGTACCAGGGAGAGATGGTTCCAGTTTGGAGTCAGAGGGCCAGACACTGGTACAATGAAAACTGTTGACACAGCAGATGCTGTCTGCTATGTATTATAGGTATCTTTCCTTCAGATCTAACCCTTGTGACTCGTTCTATATATATGTTGTTGGCCATGTAGGTTGAAAGGGGTGTATCTTGGCTATAAAATACCCTTGTACTTTTGTCTCGGGGCTCTCAACGATTCATCTGAGCGTGAATTGTCGACCAGCCATGACCAGTCATCATTATCGTAGACCACTCAATCGATTCACTTTATATGTGTGCGTTGTATTGACCTGCTCCCTTGTTAATAAGTGATTAAATATTTAGTTTAAGTATAGCTCTGACTTGTGCAATAAGTTTGTCTCTCCTCATTTGATAGTAAAGAAATTAACCACCACAGGGTCAATGATCATACCCCCACGACATGCTAACCTCTCCTGTTATTGGTAATGGTGAGAGGTTAGCATGTCTTGGGGTTATGATCTTTTCAAAATGTCGCTAAACCCACGTGTGTTCTGACTCTGGCCCAACCAATCGGTTTCTGGGACCAATCAGATGGTCTAGAATGTATTTCCATTCTAGAAATCGTAGGGGAGGTACTCAGAACCAGACTCATTAGATCAGAACCAGACTCATTGTAGGGGAGGTACTCAGAACCAGACTCATTAGACTCAGAACCAGACTCATCGTAGGGGAGGTACTCAGAACCAGACTCATTAGACTCAGAACCAGACTCATCGTAGGGGAGGTACTCAGAACCAGACTCGTTAGAAGAAACTAACGTCCGTGGCTTAGCGTTTGGCCGGAGCAAGGAGTTTGGGTAGCCAGGCATTTCTATTGGGCACAAAATAATCTTAAACACAGCCAATAAACTGCTAAAACACATCTAAACTTTTGACTACTTTATTTATATGAATATTTGGGGTTGTCAATAATTTTGAGTTTAGTTTGAGTTTATTTATTTTATTTTTACAGGGACAGTGCACATTAATCAACGTTTCAGTAAAAGTGCCGGTTTTAGACAGCCGGCTAATTTTCAACCGCAGTCCCTGGGCAGGTTATTAAAAACAATTACAATACAGACAATCGTTGAGCAGGAGGACACGCAGAGCAACATAGGACAAGCAAGACATAGCATACAGACAGAGTGCCACGCACTGACCGTAGATTGCTTTGTATGTTTCTATTTTTGTTTGGTCAGGGTGTGATTTGGGTGGGCATTCTATGTTTGTATGTCTAGGTTTTTTGTATTGTATTTCTAGGTTTTTGTATTTCTATGTTTCGGCCAGGTATGTTTCTCAATCAGGGACAGCTGTCTTTCGTTGTCATTGATTGTTTCAAATAATGAATATGAACACGTACCACGCTGCACCTTGGTCCTCACCTTCTTCCTATGAATGCCATTACACAGAGCAACAAGACAAAATTCATAAAAGCAACAAAGTGTTTCCACACCTCACAAGCTACAGACAACAGACAACATGGAAAGCGGCAATACACAGCTAGGGATTATGATCACAAATCTGATTGACCTTTAGCAATGTCTTCATGTTTTTTGTGAAAGTGTGATAGGTGGTGCAGTTATGTGTGTCTGATGGCAGTGTATTCCAGACATGGGAAGCTCTCACAGAGAAAGCAAATTTACTAAAGGTGCTTTTCCTTAGGGGAACTATACAGTCACCTCTCATGGCAGACCTTGTGCATCTGCTGCCATATGTTTGGGTTTTCTGTTTAACAAAAATACTGAGTGGAGGGGGAGCCAGACCATTTAGGATCTTGAATATAAGACATGCGTCGGTGTATTGCACAAGATTTTCCCAACTCAGGAGCTCATGCTTTCTGAGGATGTAACAGTGATGATGGCTATTGGGCTTCCTATCAAGCACCTTGAGAGCCTGTTTGTAGACAGACTGAATAGGTTTTAATGTTGTACAGCAAGCTTGGGCCCAACTAGTCAAGTAGTATGTTAAGTGGGGGAGTATCATAGATTTTAAGTACAGTTTTACTACCTCTGTAGTCAAACAATTTCATATAAATTGGAAATTAGCTAGGTTTAATTTGGTTATTTGAATGACCTTTTTCACATGCTTTTTAAATGAGAGTTTCGAATCAAGTATGATGCCAAGGTACTTAAAATCAGATACCACCTGGAGCTTCTCCCTGACACATAGACACCTGGCTCAGTAGCATCTGTTGCCCTCTTTGTGAAAAACATGCAGACAGTGTTTTTCACATTGAGATGCAAACACGAGTCACTGAGCCACTTTGTAATTCTGGACCATTACAGTAGTGAATTCTTGTGCAGCTTGTTGTTTGCTCTTTGCACATGCACATATATCACTGTATCATCTGCATACATTTGAACTTCAGACCCAGTACAGACAGATCATTAATGTACAGGCTGAACAGAAGGGGCCCCAGAATTTTATTTTTAATTTTACCCCCTTTATCTCCCCAATTTCGTGGTATCCAATTGTTAGTAGCTACTATCTTGTCTCATCGCTACAACTCCCATACAGGCTCGGGCGAAACGAAGGTCGAAAGTCATGCGTCCTCCGAAACACAACCCAACCAAGCCGCACTGCTTCTTAACACAGCGCGCATCCAACCCGGAAGCCAGCCGCACCAATGTGTTGGACACCGTGCACCTGGCAACCTTGGTTAGGGCGCACTGCACCCGGCCCGCCACAGGAGTCGCTGGTGCGCGATGAGACAAGGATTTCCCTACCGGCCAAACCCTCCCTAACCCGGACGACGCTAGGCCAATTGTGCGTCGCCCCACGGACCTCCCGGTCGCGGCCGGTTACGATAGAGCCTGGGCCGAACCCAGAGTCTCTGGTGGCACAGCTGGCGTTGCAGTACAACACCCTTAACCACTGCGCCACCCTGGAGCCCCTAAGAGCTGTGAGCACCGAGTGAAGTGCTGAGAGATTCATTTTGGGAGGCGGAGCGCACAGCCATAATAGTTAGTCTAATTTACTTGAAAGTCTATTACTTTAGGACTTTGTCTTTCTGTTTCTTGGGTATTTACATTGCTTCGTTCACAAGCTCGGTTGATTTTCAATATTAGTTTGAGTCTGCTGGTTGTAATTATGGCGAACAAAAATTTGGTGGATTTTTTCATCTACCTGCCAGTGGCTTGTTGGCCAAAAAATACATTTTAGGCCCTGGAGCTGACGCCTTCAAGGAACGGGACACTAACCCGAAACGCTTATAAGGAATCCAGCTATGCTCTCAGACGAACCATCAAACAAGTAAAGCGTCAATACAGGACTAAGATCCAATCCTACTACACCCAGTCTGTAATACCTACCTGTTTCAAGCAGACCACCATAGCCCTGTGCCCAAGAAAGCCAAGGTAGCCTGTTAAATTACTATCGTCATGTAGCACTCACATCTGTAGCCACAAAATGCTTTGAAAGTCATGGCTCACATCAACACCATCATCCCAGATAACCCGAACCCACTCCAATTTGCATATCACTCCAAAAGATCCACAGATGACAGAGTCTCTATTGCACTCCACACTGCCCTTTCCCTCTTGAACAAAAGAAACACCTATGTGAGAATGCTGTTCATTGAGTACAGCTCAGCGTTCACTAAGCTAAGGTCCCTGGGACTGAACACATCCCTCTGCAACTTAACACTGGACTTCCTGGCGGGCCGTGCCCTGGAGGGGAGGGTAGGCAACAACACATTCGTCATGCTGACTATGAACACGGGGGCCCCTCAGGGGTGCATGCTTAGTCACCTTATGTACAGTTGAAGTCAGAAGTTTACATACACCTTAGCCAAATACATTTAAACTCAGTTTTTCACAATTACTGACATTTAATCCTAGTAAAAATGCTCTGTCTTAGGTCCGTCAGGATCACCACTTTATATTAAGAATGTGAAATGTCAGAATAATAGTAGAGAGGTTAATTTATTTCAGCTTTTATTTCTTTCATCACATTCCCAGTGGGTCAGAAGTTTACATCCACTCCATTAGTATTTGGTAGCATTTCCTTTTAAATTGTTTAACTTGTGTAAAAAGTTTTGGGTAGCCTTCCACAAGCTTCCCACATTAAGTTGGGTGAATTATGGCCCATTCCTCCTGACAGAGCTGGTGTAACTGAGTCAGGTTTGTAGGCCTCCTTGCTCGCACACGCTTTTTCAGTTCTGCCCACAAAGTTTGTATAGGATTGAGGTCAGGGCTTTGTGATGGCCACTCCAATACCTTGACTTTGTTGTCCTTAAGCCATTTTGCCACAACTTTGGAAGTATGCTTGGGGTCATTGTTCATTTGGAAGACACCAAGCTTTAACTTCCTGACTGATGTCTTGAGATGTGCTTCAATATATCCACATAATTTTCTTCCTCATGAAGCCATCTATTTCATGAATGGAACCAGTCCCTCCTGCAGAAAAGCACCCCCACAACATGATGCTGCCACCCCTGTGCTTCACAGTTGGGATGGTGTTCTTCACCCTTTTTGCTCCAAACATAACGATGGTCATTATGGCCAAACAGTTCTATGTTTGTTTCATTAGACCAGAGGACATTTCTCCAAAAAGTACAATCTTAGTCCCCATGTGCAGTTGCAAACCGCAGTCTGGCTTTTTTATGGCGGTTTTGGAGCAGTGGCTTCTTCCTTGCTGAGCGACTTTTCAGGTTATACCGATATAGAACTTGTTTTACTGTGGATATAGATACTTTTGTACCCGTTTCCTCCAGCATCTTCACAAGGTCCTTTGCTGTTGTTCTGGGATTGATCTGCACTTTTCGCACCAAAGTACGTTCATCTCTAGCAGACAGAACGCGTCTCCTTCCTGAGCGGTATGATGGCTGCGTGGTCCCATGGTGTTTATACTTGCGTACTACTGTTTGTACAGATGAACGTGGTACCCTCAGGCGTTTGGAAAACCAGCAGTCTCCGGACCTCGTCGGGTTAAGAGTTGAATACCTCTGTCCAAGAACATCACATAGTCTGAGTGGACCAATGATTGCTGTGATTATTGTGTTGATGTGCTGCACGCCGTCAATAGCCGCGTTCCAGGCCGCCTACATTGTGGCATTGCAAATACTATCAGTTGATCTTGTAATCAATTATCATACTCAAGTGTTTAACAATCAATGTTAACCACTTGGCCTACTTCCACATTTGCTAAGATCTGATACATATACAGATGTGATCATATTAAGTGTATACATTAAGAGGATTTGAATGTTAAAACCTCTTTTTCATGGAAGCATTGGCTTCATTTGAACAGAAAGTGTGTGGCTTTGCCAACATGTATCACAATTTGCTGTGGCTAGCTGTTGGGTGGAGGAACATGTCATTACCTAGAATAGAGTTCATCCTTGGAATGGCTAACCAGTTATTCTATACTGTACAAAAATATTAACGCAACATGTAAAGTGTTGGTCCCATGTTTTATGAGCTGAAATAAAAGATCCTAGGAATGTTCCATATGCACAAAAAGCTCATTCCTTTCAAATTAAGTGCACAAAATTTTTTACATCCCTGTTAGTGAGCATTTCTCCTTTGTCAAGATAATCCATCCTCCTGACAGGTGTGGCATATCATGAAGCCGTTTAAACAGCATGATCACTACACAGGTGCACCTTGTGCTGGGGACAATAAAAGGCCACTCTAAAATGTGCAGTTTTGTCACACAACACAAGTTTTGAGGGAGCATGCAATTGGCATGCTGACAGCAGGAATGTCCACCAGAGCTATTGCCAGAGAATTGAATGTTCATTTCGCTACCATAAGACGCCTCCAACGTCGTTTTAGAGCATTTGGCAGTACGTCCGACCACATGTAACCACGTGAGCCCAGGACTTCCACATCTGTCTTCTTCACTTAGGTGATGGTCTGAGACAAGCCACCCGGGCAGCTGATGAAACTGTGGGTTTGCACAACTGAATAATTTCTGCACAAACCATCTCAGGGAAGGCCATCTGCTTGCTCGTCATCCTCACCAGGCTCTTGACCTGACTGCTCTTTACGGATTAATCCCAGTTTCAACTGTACCGGGCAGAAGGCAGACTGTTATGGCGTTGTGTGGGCGAGCTGTTTGCTGATGTCAACGTTGTGAACAGAGTTTCCCATGGTGGTTGTGGGGTTATGGTATGGGCAGGCATAAGCTAGGGACAACAAACACAATTGCATTTTATAGATGACACTTCGAATGCACAGAGATACCGTGGCGAGATCCTGAGGCCCACTGTAGTGCCATTCATCCGCCACCATCATGTTTCAGCACGATAATGCACGCCCCCATTCCTGGAATGTGAAAATGTCCCAGTTGTCACCCATTGATAATGTTAGGGATGCTCTGGATCGACAGGTAGGTCAGCGTGTTCCAGTTCCCACCAATATCCGGCAACTTTGCACAGCCATTGAAGAGGAGTGGGACAACATTCCAGAAACAACAGCCTGATCAACTCTGAGAAGCAGATGTTGCGTGGTATGAGGCAAATGGTGGTCACACCCAATACCGACTGGTTTTCCAATCCATGCTTTTTTTAATGAGTCTGTGACCAACAGATGCATATGTATTCCCAGTCATGTGAAATCCATAGATAAAGGCCTATTTGAATGCATTTCAATTGACTGATTTCCTTATATGAGCTGTAACTCCGTAAGATCTTTGAAATTGTTGCATATTGCGTCAATATTTTTGTTTAGTGTACATTCCATAACAAGTGAAAGCAAAGGGAGTCTGGTTAAAACTCAAATCATATTTTTATTGATGTACTAGGTGGAAGTACAGTATCAGTATGTAAGCAGTTAGTATATTTCATTGTTTAATGCAATATGGCAAAATCCTACTCTGTAGTCCTTCCAAGTTGCTCATTGCCAGAATGTTGTGAACCATAACCTTTTTACATAAATCTAATAAAATAGCTTAATGCCTTGTTCATTGATGGCTAGTATGGAGTTCTGTTTACGTAACAGTATCAGTGTAATAAGAGCGAATTACTCTACCAAAGCATTTTGCTATACTTTTACATAATGCTATCACAATACACACTCATTACAAAATAAAAGATTGTCAGTATTATCAATAAAAATGGCATACAACCCATTGCTGAAATGATAATTTATTCAAACTGCATTCATTTTGTTGGTTATAAACTGAAACCATAATGCTTTGACACTGAAGCAGAAAATGAAACAAAACCATAACCAATTAAAACTATATAAAATGTGAAGCACACATGTCTGAATTCAATTTCCCTCCACCCAGACAAAGCCTCTATAATAAATCTGTCCTGCAGCGTGTGCCGTCCTTTGGTCTGACATGCGTGTTTGGAAACATGCGAGTGCAAGACCAAGTCAAGCTTCAGCGCTTGATTAAGATGGCGGGAAGGATAATTTGTATGGATCAAGAATCAGCCACCAACCTATACACAAAACTAAAACGTGAAAGCATTTTACAGGACAGTACACATCCCCTTCACTCAAAACTCAGTCGCAGCAGCAGCCGGAGAAGGGGAAAGAGACTTCTTCAAAAGAAAATCAAAACCGATAGATATGGGGACTCTTACTCCAACAGTCATTAGGCTGTATAAGTGTCTGTTGGTCCCTCGAGTCTTCAGCATATTGCACTTTCATTTTAAATGTGTAGCTATAGCACTTTGAATGAATTATATTGTGCCGTTTCTCGGTTTTCATGTACAGTCTTCAGCACATGACCAAATTAATTTCCCCGATGGGATAATAAAGTGGATCTAAATGCAATTTTCCTGCATAGTCTACAGTAGGGCACAAATGAAAGATAAATATGGTAATTTTAAAACAAATTGACTTTCATAGGACTATTTTTTTTCACCCATTAGCAACTTCATTCATTTTTGCAGATGATCAGATATTCAGGTAGGGCCTGGTGACCATTGAAGATGACATAGGTGTCCACACCCCCTTTCACGCTGTCATAAAGAGTGATGGGGTCTCCACTGGGCATCACCGGTGGCACAATAAGATCTGGTGAGCCATGTGTGGACTTCCCTGTCAGCACTTGCGCCTCAACGAAGTACAGGTATGCCTCGTCTGCCAAGCCTTTCCACTGCTTCTTTGCCCCATCCACGCTGCCACTGAAGTAGATCCCCTCTCCATAGCTTTGCACTACGGATGAAAGTAACACATCAATAATGAAATTAAAGATGCACTATCCAGAAATCGCTCCATTTCCTGGTTGCTAAAATTTGAATAGTTGGCCTAATTTCAGTTTGTGACAAAACAAGCAAGTATAGTGTAGAGAATCATTTTGACATCTAACCCACTGAAATATATTCTCCACAACCAAAAATATTGTATTTTCAGCTGTTCAAAGCTGGTATTCAAAACCTAAACTTAAGAACAGGAAGCACAGAAATAGAACAAATCTACACTTCTTAGACTTGCTTTCAATGAGTGACCGATCTATAAAACACATTTTTATGTGAATTTGGTTGGGTCTAGAATATTCAGAGGTGGAAACTTTGTGGGAATTACCATGTTAAATGTAGATGTTTTTTGCATTGGATATAAACTCAGCAAGAAAGAAACATCCTCACACTGTCAACTGCTTTTCTCTTCAGCAAATTTAACATGTGTAAATATTTGTATGAACATAAAAATCAACAGACATAAACTGAACAAGTTCCACAAACATGTGACTGACAGAAATTGAATAAATTGTCCCTGAACAAAGGGTGTGTGGCCACAAGCTGCATTAAGTACTGTGGTGCATCACCTCCTCATGGACTGCACCAGTTTTGCCAGTTCTTGCTGTGAGATGTTACCCCACTCTTCCAGCAAGGCACCTACAAGTTCCCAGACATTTCTGGGGGGAATGGCCCTATCCCTCATCCTCCAATCCAACATGTCCCAGACGTGCTCAATGGGATTTGGGATTGAGATCCGGGCTCTTCGCTGGCCATGGCAGAACACTGACATTCCTGTCTTGCAGGAAATCACGCACAGAATGAGCAGCATGGCTGGTGGCATTGTCATGCTGGAGGGTCATGTCAGGATGAGCCTGCAGGAAGGGTACCACGAGGGAGGAAGAGGTCTTCCCTGTAATGCACAGCATTGAGATTGCCTGCAATGACAACAAGCTCAGTCCGATGATGCTGTGACACACCGCCCCAGACCCTGACGGACACTCCACCTCCAAATTGATCCCGCTCCAGAGTACAGGCCTCGGTGTAACGCTCATTCCTTCAACGATAAACGAGAATCCGACCATCACCCCTGGTGAGACAAAACCGCGACTCGTCGTTAAAGTGCACTTTTTGCCAGTCCTGTCTGGTCCAGCGACGGTGGGTTTGTGCCCATAGGCAACGTTGTTGCCGGTGATGTCTGGTGAGGACCTGCCTTACAACAGGCCTACAATCCCTCAGTCCAGCCTATTGCAGACAATCTGAGCACTGATGGAGGGATAGTGCGTTCCTGGTGTAACTCGGGCAGTTGTTGTTGCCATCCTGTACCTGTCCTGCAGGTGTGATGTTCGGATGTACCGATCCTGTGCAGGTGTTGTTACACGTGGTCTGCCATTGCGAGGACGATCAGCTGTCCGTCCTGTCTCCCTGTAGCGCTGTCTTAGGCGTCTCACAGAACGGACATTGCAATTTATTGCCCTGGCCACATCTGCAGTCCTCATGCCTCCTTGCAGCATGCCTAAGGCACTTTCACGCAGATGAGCAGGGACCCTGGGCAGCTTTCTTTTGGTGTTTTTCAGTCAGTAAAAAGGCCTCTTTAGTGTCCTAAGTTTTCAGAACTGTGACCTTAATTGCCTACCGTCTGTAAGCTGTTAGTGTCTTAACAACCGTTCCACAGGTGCATGTTCATTAATTGTTTATGGTTCATTGAACAAGCATGGGAAACGGTGTTTAAACCCTTTACAATGAAGATCTGTGAAGTTATTTCAATTTTTACGAATTATCTTTGAAAGACAGGGTCCTGGATAAGGGACGTTTCTTTTTTTGCTGAGTTTATTTACCATATGGAGACAGAAACAAACATTTTACCTTATCATATGTAGACATTGCAAATGATTAAATCCTTCCAATAGAAAAAAACCAAAAAAACAATTGAGTTACAAATTGAACTTTAATTAAATTAGTTTACTCTTCACATGGGATGATTTCTCTGAACAAAATAAATAAAATATTGAATGATCCCCAATGCTCAATTACATCTCCCAAAAATGTTGTCAACATACATCTGTAAAATGATAGGCTAGAAACTAAAGCTTTGGTTGTCTTCCTCTCAGGCTTCAATGTCTTCTCCTTGGACGTCCTCAATGTCCACCTTTTGAACATCAGATTCTGAGGCCGCATCTTCACTGTCACTTTCTAACCTTGTTGAGGATGGCTCGTTGTCAGGCTCAAAAAGACTCAAATTTGCCCCGGATAGCCACCAATTTTTCAACCCTTGTATTGGTCAACCTGTTGCATGCTTTTGTGTGTGTTCCAAAACAGGAACCAGTTGCGCTCTGAGGCGGCTGATGTTGGTGGGATTTGGAGGATGATGGAGGCAACAGGGGAAAGAGCCTCAGATCCACAAAGTCCCTTCCACCAGGTGGCTGATGAGATCCGTTGGCACAACTAGCATATTGCATCTCCATCCCAAAGTCCTTGCTTGGAAGTGTACTTCACCAGACTGCCAAGAAACATGCCCTCATCCAGGCCAAGGTGGCGAGACACAGTAGTGATGACACCATAGGCCTTGTTGATATCTGCACCAGACAGGATGCTCTTGCCAGGATACTTGGAGTCCAACATGTATGCTGCGGCATCTATGGGCATCAGGCTTAAGTCTTCACACTTTTTGATGTATTTCAGAACAGCAGTTTCCTCTGCTTGGAGCAACAGTGAAGTGGGCAGGGCAGTACGGATTTATCTTACATCTGCAAGCAGAGTCTGAACATCAGACAGGATGGCATTGTCTCCCTCAAGTCGTGCAATGGCTACTGCTATTGGTTTCAGGAGTTTCAGGCTGCTTACCACTCTCTCCCAAAATACATCATCCAGGAGGATCCGCTGATGGGGCTGTCCATATCGGCAGACTGTGATATGGCCATTTCTTGGAGAGACTCCTTCCCCTCCAGGAGACTGTCAAACATAATTACAACACCACCCCAACGTGTGTTGCTGGGCAGCATCAATGTGGTTGGCTCTCTTGTAGAGTGTATCCATTGTTTTCAGTGTCATGATGTCCTTGAGGAGCAGATTCAATGCATGAGCAGCAAAGTCAATGGGTGTGATGGGAGGGTAGGACACCACTTTAGACCAAGCAGCCTTCATGTTCGCAGCATTGTCTGTCACCAGTTCAAATGCCTTCTGTAGTCCAAGGTCATTAATGACTGCCTTCAGCTCCTCTGCAATGTAGAGACCGGTGCATCTTGCACCTTGTGTGTCTGTGCTCTTGTAGAATACTGGTTGAGGGGTGGAAATGTAGTTAATTATTCCTTGCCCACGAATATTCAACCAACCATCAGAGATGACTGCAATACAGTCTGCTTTCTCTATGATTTGCTTGACCTTCACTTGAACTCTGCAAATGAGTAGATTAAACATCTCTGGTTGGAGGGGTGTATGCTGGGCGAAGAAAATTCAGAAATATCTTCCAATACACATTGCCTGTGAGCAGAGGTGAACCAGTTGAATACACAGCTTAAGCAAGCCATTCATCAGCATTTATTTGACTACATTCCTCCATTGAGTCAAAAAAACTTCTGATTCCAGCAGGACCATGAGCTGTTGCTATCGATAAGGTGTCATTCATCATTTTCACCTCAAATAGAAGTATAGGGACTTTTGTCAGAGGTTAATTGCTGTGAGCGCTGAGGGAACTTTATGCACTTGGCCAGATGATTCTGCATCTTTGTTGCATTCTTCACATATGATTTGACACAGTATTTGCAAATGTACTAAGCTTCTCCTTCTACATTTGCTGCAGTGAAAGGTCTCCACACATCAGATGGTGCAAATTCCGGAACGTTTCCGACCCTTTGCAACCCTAGTTGGGTCACCCAGAAGGTTACATATCGCAGTAATACATTAAATGAATTGCTTCACAACAATTATTTCAGAGCTATTCTTTAAACACAGTGCTGGTTCCATAAAAATAGAACACAAAGAATGTCATTAGAATGAATAGAATTACTTTTCATTCAAGGGTTGCACCTCGGTTGCCTCATGCCATTGTTATCAAAGTTCTACAGATGCCTCAGCCATAGTTGCGCCTAAAAGTTGAGCGGTGACCAGTCATTCTGAACAGGGGCTAGTGACTGTTTGGTCTAAATTACACTGTAGCGGCCAGGTAATACGATGACATTGCTAAAGTAGGCAAATTATTAGTCGGAAACAACTTTGCCATCATTATGATGTTGTCAAATTTACTTTAGACAGCAATGTTGACTTTAGTGGGCAAAGTTCATCAGCTCCAATTGAGAATGCATTAAGCAGAATATGCAGTTGCAATATTGTGACGCAATGTACAACTCATGAATAGGTGGCTTCTCTCTTACCGTCAGGTGATGCAAACTCCCTCTGGAAGCCCACTCTGGTGAGCAGATGACAGTATTGCGCTGGCAGGCGCTGGTACATTCGCTGAGAGGTAGACACGTCCAACTGCTTCTTTTTAAGCTCGAAGACCTGCTTCAGGGCACGGTTCTCCACTTTCTCAACCTGTAACACATTTGCCATAACCATATTTGATTGGTTATCAAGCAGTTAATATCACAGATTTAACATTAAAGGTGCAATCTGTTGTTTCTTGTGTGGACACTCACCCTGACAATATTAAGCCCGGGAAAATTCTGCTGTCTTTGTCTATAGTCAGAACTGCTCTCGTCAACAGGCTTCCTTGCGGAACTAGTGGAAGTGTTCAGGCCCATGTCAGTCTCCTCTTCTTTTGCGAAATCCTCTTGGACTTTGCAGCACATGGCTTCCACCTCTAATACAGCAGCTGTGACATCTCTAGAAGCCCCATGGATGTTCACGCCGGCACAACCATCTTTGAAGAACACCTCAATGGAAACTTTGAACTTGGTCTGAAAGGTCAGCAGCTTTCCAACCTCATGTTCACCAAAGTGCTGGATGAAATTGTTGCGAATGGTGAAGCCATTCTTGGAGACAGCGTAGAAAACAGAAAACAACCAGGACCTGACCTCTTTTAATGTCTCATCAAAGGCACTGCTGAGCTCGATATATGGTTGTGCGCTTTCCCTTGGATTTCTGGACTCAAAATGGCCAGTTGTGGGCTCAAATACTTGCAGACGAGACACAAAAAATAATAATTTAATCCAAAATACTGCATGCATAGTGCAAAAACCGCTGTAATAAATATGTTGTATCAAGAGTTCTGTTAACACACAAATGATAATAACATACCACTTCTACTTCTTTTGACTGGGATCTCACCTTGAGCGGAGGCACTGTTGAAGGAGCTAGAATATTGTGTTGCGCCTTGAAGAGATTTCAGTTTGTCTTCAAAAGCCTGTGGAAAAGAGCAGAAATATGTGATGACTGGTAACTAGGCTATATCAACTCTGGTGTCCATAAGAAGACAGACGGCAAAGAAATGAAGTATTTTGGTTTAGAAATGTATCATATTCGCAACTCTTCAGTTCAAAAACGGCTAAGGCATTTAATTTCAAAAGAGTGAAATCGTCAAAGAGCTGTGGGACGATTACCAGGCCACAAAGGATTAGTATAAAAATGACTGATAATACTTTGATCGTAATAATAATACTTTTACCCTATATGTCTCAGTGTCGTCTGGATATATAACATAATAGATATTCATGTTCGTGCCATTGTTTTGCTTGGCAAATTTCACTGCTGTGTCCATCATAATCTGGGCAACCTCTTGCTTGTTGAAGCCCAACGCACCAGTACCAATGGCTGGAAAGGAGATTGATGGCAGCTGTTTTTTTTGGGCCATGCCCAGACACTTTGAGATGATGTCACCAAGAATCTGTCATGACAAGAATACAGAAAGCTTACAAATTACTTGTCCAGTTTTTTTATTCTATACGTTATATTTCTAACTATATTTTACTATGTCTCTAGTCCAGATCTTTGATATACTACCGTTAACATATTGCTAGGAACAAGGTAGGATAACTTTTGTGTTTGATCGCAACAGTACATTTTTAGTGTAGTTGAATATCTAAAAACCTTATTTGCATTTACCTTAACAGATGCTTGACCTTTGTGAGGACATATCGTGTGGTACACGTAACTGCATGATAAATTGTGTCCAGCGGTCTCAATAACGTCACTGTATTTGTTGTGGTAGCAATTCGATATCTCCACCTGTATGCCTTCTCCAGCCTCGCCCCGAATTGCTTTGGATATTGCCCCGGATGACAAATCAAGGTTGGAAGAAATTGTGTTCACAATGCCGCCCGTCTGTCAATAAAAGACGAGCAAGAGAGAATATCAGTTAATAACAGTTAAGCTTTTCATATATTTGGAAATATGTTCCAAATGCTGAACCAGAGCCAAATATTCATTCAATTCTGATTATTTATCCTTTTTATGTCCCATTTTCTTTTAATTGTACCTTCTGTTTCTCAATGTATCCTTGTTTGAGGTTCAGAGTGACATTGTTGACTTTCATGAAAGTTGAGCCTTTTCCGTGACTCACAACTTTACTGTATGAAGCTTTAGGTTGCAGCCACTGAGCAGCCGCTGGTTGACTGTGTGAAACCGATGACCCCAGTACTTCACGGCATGCTCTCTCCATCTCCCCAGCCGATAGGTCATCGTGATTGACCAGGCGAACCTCTAAAGGAGCCCCGGAGTAATTGTGATCATGGTAGTGTTTCAGGGTTTTAACAATGACGTCTGCACAGAGTGGCAGGGGAAAGTTGAACAAGCCAGAACTTATAGCAGGAATGGCAACAGACTTCAGATTATGTTTCTTTACCTCCTCTAGAATGTTTCTAACAACCTTTTCAAGTTTTGGTGTGGCATTATCAACATCACATTTTTTGGGGTTGTATGGTAGGCTTGGACCAACGGCATGAATGATCTTCTTGAATGGAAGGTATCCAGGTTGGGCAACGATGGCACCTCCCGTTAACAACTTTCCGTTGGCCTTTATGTACTGGTCACTCTCTTGCTGGATACCTGGGCCACCGGCATCGCTAAGCGCCTTGGCGAGACCTCCCCCATGACTGAGGTTTTCATTGGCCGCGTTGACCACAGCCTCTACGCCACGGTGAGTGGTAAGGTCGTCCCTCCATACAGACACCCTGAGGCCCTTGGACAGCAGGGTAGAAAACCTCATCTCAGGCTTCATGGACTGTCCTGCACCGGCAACATCCACACCATGGAGTACGGCAGTGCATCCAAACTTGCTTTGCAGGGCGTAAGTCAGAGCTGGTCCACATTGGCCCAGGATGCTCACTATCTCCTCCCCCAGAGGGAAATTATCTGACTTGGCCATGGCTCACACAATACAGGGTATCCAATGTTGTTCTGAGGACTGAGGAAAACATGAGTGTAAGGTGTCATATGCAATCAAGGCATACATTACACAAGTCAAATGAGCTTCTTATGAACATGACAACCTTTAATTATAGAAGGTTTTTTTTTTGTAATAGTCTACATTATGTAATTCCGATTTGATTATTTTTTATTTTTTTCATTCACATGGTCTAGCTTACATTACCAACAAACTATCAAGGTGCATGTTGTTCTAATAACTAAATATGATTGTATCCCCTATTCATTTGATAATTATGAAAACAATACTTTATTCACATCAGAGGAACTCTATAGGCTGGGACATCAGATCAAATTGTTTTGCTGGAACAACACTGACCTTGAGGACTAGGCTATAATCAAAACTGAAAGTAAACTTACTTGATTGATCTGGATAAATAAGTACATTAAAAAAAAAGACTAGTCAATAATATCGCTCACAAGCTCAACAATATTGAATTTAATATTACATTCGAGTAAAGCATAAATATCGCAGGGTGTAAATTAGGGTTGAATGGCGGGAACCCGCTTACCGAGATTTACCGCACAAAACCACTCCATTTTCCCAGTATAAATAATTGCAAGAACAAATGGTAAATTATTTCTATGAACAGCATGGCATGAAATGGAACTGTTAAATGATGTGATGTTTAAACATCACGGCGTCTCTATGGCCTCTGCATGATCAAATCAATGCTCAAGGTGGGGACGTGGTAACTTTTTGATTTGTGACAGGTACAATTGCTGCAGCATACATAAAGTAATATAAAGACGTGCATTTACTTATTGCAGTTGCAGAGTTATAAAAAAACAGCAGGAGAAAGAGTCAGCCTACTAATTATACAAATAGGCCACATTAGATTTTAAAATCAAATTTGCTAGCCTATTACTTGCAACTTTGTAGGCTGCAACAGAATGGTGGTTTGAACTGTGTGTGTGTAATTCCAATACAATAACACAGTTCACACTCAAATTAGCCTACTGGAGCTAGTTTCACTTAATTACTCGAGACAGCATATACAGTGCATTCGGAAATAAAATATTTAGACCACTTGACTATTTTCGCATTTTTATGTTACAGCCGTATTCTAAAATGGATTAAAGGAATAAAACATCCCCACAATCTACACACAACCCCCCCATAATGACAAAACCTGTTTTTGCTTTTAGAAATGTTTGCAAAAAACATTTGAGGTGTTCCTCCTATTCTTCTCTACAGATCCTCACAAGCTGTGTCAGGTTGGATGGGGTGTGTCGCTGCGCAGCTAATCGCAGGTTTATCTAGAGATGTTAGATCGGGTTCAAGTCTGGGCTCTGGCTGGGCCACTCAAGGACATTGAGACTTGTCCTGAAGCCACTTCTGTGTTGTCTTGGCTGTGTGCTTAGGGTCATTGTCCTGTTGGAAGGTGAACCTTTGCCCCAGTCTGAGGTCCTGAGTGCTCTGGAGCAGGTTTTCAGCAAGGATCTCTGTACTTCACTCCATTCAATCGTTCTCTTGATCCTGAGTAGTCTCCCAGTCCCTGCCGCTGAAGAAAAAAAAAAACCATACCCACAGCATGATGCTGCCACCACCATACTTCATCGTAAGGATGGTGCCAGGTTTCCTCCAGATGTGATACTTGGCATTTCATCAGACCAGAGAATATTGTTTCCTCATGGTCTGAGAGTCTTTACGTGCCTTTTGGCAAACACCAAGCAGGCTATCATGTGCATTTTACTGAGGAGTGGCTTCCGTCTTGCCATTCTACCATAAAGGCATGATTGGTGGAGTGCTGCAGAGATGATTGTTCTATCTGCACAGAGAAACTCTGAAGCTCTGTCAGTGACCATCGGGTTCTTGGTCACATCCCTGACCAAGGCCATTCTCCCCCGTTTGTGCAGTTTATCCAGGCAGCCAGCTCTAGGAAGTGTCTTGGTGGTTCCAAACTTCTTCCATGTAAGAATGTTGGAGGCCACTGTGTTCTTGGGGACCTTCAATACTGAAGAAATGTTTTGTTACCCTTCCCCAGATCTGTGCCTCGACACAATCCTGTCTTGGAGCTCTACGGAGAATTCCTTCGACCTCATGGCTTGGTTTTTGCTCTGACCATGCACTGTCAACTGTGGGACCTTACATAGACAGGTGTGTGCCTTGCCAAATCATGTCCAATCAACATAATTTTCCACAGGTCAAGTCGTAGAAACAGGATGCACCGGAGCTCAATTTCGAGTCTCTCAAGTTCAGTCCCTTTGCTGTAAGTAGTGTATTTCTGTTTTTTTTAATGGGCTATTGTGTGTAGATTGATAGGGTGAAAAACATTTGATCCATTTCAGAATAAGGCCGTAAAGTAACAAAATGTGGAAAAAGTCAACGAGTCGATACATTCCGAAGGCACTGTACTCTACCAGTGTATAGCTGCTGGTGCAATAAGTAGGGGGGATATAATGTCTCCAGTTGTATCCATTAGCTACGGACTGTTACAACTTTTGAAGCAGTGTGTCGAACTAGACATTTGAGTATTTCGCTACATTGTACATCAAAAAGAGGAAGCGAAAGGGAGATGGTTTGTTGAAGAATGGTAGAAAGTGTAAGCAGACTGAGCTGTACGCCAGATCGAAGAGAGGAGAAATGGAAGGGAATGAGGGTGAAGTATCGGAGCCCAAGGCTTGCACCGAGGGTCAGGATAAAGAGGAGTCTGGAGTGAAGTGAAGGGGGGACATTTCTTTTTAAAAAGTGGACCCTTTCCTTTTGGCTGAGCCATTTGTGGTTTCAGGGTGGATGAAAACAGAGTTGGGTGCTGTGGAATCGGTGAGGGAAACCAGAAGTGGTTTGTGATAGTTTGTTTATGCTGATCAGAAGGAGCAGGCGCTCCACCTTAAACGAATGGTGGCAAGAGATGTGAATTGTTTTGCCCTCAAGAAAAGGGTGCCATTGAAAAGAGTGATTATTGGGGTAGCAGTAAATGTGAAAGTTGACCAACTGAAGGGGAAGATTACCGGAAGGGATGCACGATATATCGGTGAACATAACGGAATCGGACGATATAACATAAAAATGCCAACATTGTTATAAGCCCAACATCTAGTTTTACGCCGACATTTATAACTGATGTCAAAGCTACCTGTATAAAAACATACGTACAGTTGAAGTCGGAAGTTCACAAACATTTAGTTGGAGTCATTAAAACTCGTTTTTCAACCACTGCACAAATTTCTTGTTAACAAACTATAGTTTTGGCAAGTCGGTTAGGACACCTACTTTGTTGGAAAAATTACTTGCGTCATGCACAATTGTTTACAGACATTATTTCACTTATTCACTGTATCACAATTCCAGTGGGTCAGAAGTTTACATACACCAAGTTGACTGTGCCTTTAAAACAGCTTGAAAATTCCAGAACATTATGTCATGGCTTTAGAAGCTTTTGATAGGCTAATTGACATCATTTGAGTCAATTGGAGGTGTACCTGTGGATGTATTTCAAGGCCTACCTTCAAACTCAGTGCCTCCTTGCTTGACATCATGTGAAAATGAAAAGAAATCAGCCAAGACCTCCCAAAAAAATTGTAGACCTCCACAAATCTGGTTCATCCTTGGGAGCAATTTCCAAATGCCTGGGGGTACCATGTTCATCTGCTCAAACAACAGTACGCAAGTATAAACACCTCGGGATCACGCTGCCGCCATACCGCTCAGGAAGGAGACGTGTTCTGTATCCTAGAGATGAACATACTTTGGTGCAAAAAGTGCAAATCAATCCCAAAACAACAGCAAAAGGACCTTGTGAAGATGCTGGAGGAAACCGGTACAAAAGTATCTATATCCACAGTAAAATGAGTCCTATATAGACATAACCTGAAAGGCCGTTCAGCAAGGAAGAAGCCACTGTTCCAAAACCATCATAAAAAAAAAGCCAGACTACGATTTGCAACTGCACATGGGGACAAAGATCATTATTTTTGTCCTCTGGTCTGATGAAACAAAAATAGAACTGTTTGGCCATAATGACCATTGTCATGTTTGGAGGAAAAAGGAGGAGGCTTGCAAGCCGAAGAACACCATCCCAACTGTGAAGCACGGTGGTGACAGCATCATGTTGTGGGGGTGCTTTGCTGCAGGAGGGACTGGTTCCATTCACGAAATAGATGGCTTCATGAGGAGGTAAATTATGTGGATATATTGAAGCAAAATCAAGACATCAGTCAGTAAGTTAAAGCTTGGTCGCAAATGGGTCTTCCAAATGGACAATGACTCCAAGCATATACTTCCAAAGTTGTTGCAAATGGCTTAACCTTTTTGGGATAGGGGGCAGCATTTTCACTTTTGGATGAATCGTGTGCCCAGACTGAACTGCCTCCTACTCTGTCCCAGATACTAATATATGCATATTATTATTAGTATTGGATAGAAAACTCTGAAGTTTCTAAAACTGTTTGAATGATGTCTGAGTATAACAGAACTCATATGGCAGGAAAAACTGAGAAAAATCCAACCAGGAAGTGGGACATCTGAAGTTTGTAGTTTTTCAAAGCTTGGCCTACCAAATGCACATTGAGATATGGAGGTGGTTGCACTTCCTAGGGCTTCCACTAGATGTCAACCGTCTTTAGAAACTGGTTTGAGGATTCTACTATAAAGGAGGGGCTCATAAGACCTCCGAGTCAGTGGTCTGGCAGAGAGCCTTGGTCTCATGACACACACTCCCGACAGAGTTACTTCTCGTTCCAGAGCTTTTCTGAAGACAAAAGGAATTCTCCGGTTGGAACATTGATGTTTTATGTTAAAAACATCCTAACGATTGCTTAAAATACATCGCTTGACATGTTTCTAAAGGACTGTAACGGAACTTTGAGTTTTTGTCTGGATGAAGTGCCTGTGCCTCATGAAGATGGATTACTGGGCTGAACACGCTAACAACAAGTGGCTATGGACATAAATGATGGAACTTTATGGAACAAATCAGTCATTTATTGTAGAACTGGGATTCCTGGGTAAGTGAACATTTATGGTGCTGTTTCTAACTTTGTTGATTCCAAAATGGCCGATATTCCTCTGGCTGTTTTGGGTTCTGAGCGCCGTTCTCAGATTATGCTTTTTCTGTAAAAAAATATAATCGGTCGACCTCTAATTAATGTTCTCCACAAGACGATGAAATGGTACAAGACATTCTATCATTTCATCGACATTGCTGTAGTGAATGCATTCATCCTACACAAGGAAATGGCTAAGAGCTGTGGAAAGCCCCCCCATCTCACAGCTAGCCTTCAGAGAGCTGCTCATCAGGGAGCTTGCTGGCTACAGCGCCACATTCTGGCCCCTCTACCTCTGTCCCTTCTGCTCCTGCCACAAGTGGTGTCCATCTGCCCAAATGTATTTCTGCAGGCATGGATGTGCCTCAGGGCCAAAAGGGCACGGCATGGAGACGTCATTGTGTTCTTTGCAAAATGAAGTCCCCCATCACCTGCACCACATGCTTGGTGATGAGAGCAACAAGATTTGTTACGTTTAGCCTTGGTCATTGTATAATTTTATGTACAATTGTACAAAATTGGGCTGTTTGCAGACTTCAGAACTTATTTGCCCAGCTTTACAGCAGAAAGAGAATGCTATGGCACATGGCATCAGCAGCACAATATTGTGTAGAGGACTGTGAGGGTCTTCCAAATATTGAAAGTGTGTAAATAGCCACCCTTGATAATAGCCACCCTTGATATTTTGTAAATGTGGGGGGGGGTTATTTTCTTCAAAATTTATAACTTCACCAATTTGGCCACTTGGGTACATTTGGGCAACTTGTGGGACACCTGGGTGACTTCATGCTAACTGTCATGTGGCACACTCATTCCAGAAGTTATCATTCTGAAACTTTGCACAAGTACTGTTGCCCTCATGTTTTTCCCTGAAATTGAGGTAGAGTCATTAAAGTGACTATGCATTGATGACAGAGAATAGCAGTGGTGTAAAAGAGGGGGAGAGGGCAATGCAAATAGTCTGGGTAGCCATTTGATTGGGTGTAGAAGTTGTTTAGAAGCCTCATGGACCTAGACTTGGTGCTCCGGTACCGCTTGCCATGCGGTAGCAGAGAGAACAGTCTATGACTGGGGTGGCTGGAGTCTGACAATTTTTAGGGCCTTCCTCTGATACCGCCTGGTATAGAGGTCCTGGATGGCAGGAAGCTTGGCCCTGGTGATGTACTGGGGCGTTCGTACTACGCTCTGTAGTGCCTTGGGGTCGGAGGACGAGCAGTTGCCATACCAGGCAGTGATGCTCTCAATGGTGCAGATTTAAAACCTTTTGAGGATCTGAGGACCCATGCCAAATCTTTTCAGTCTCCTGAGGGGGAATAGGTTTTGTCGTGCCCTCTTCACGACTGTCTTGGTGTGCTTGGACCATATTAGTTTGTTGATGTGGACACCAAGGAACTTGAAGCTCTCAACCTGCTCCACTGCAGCCCAGTCAATTAGAATAGGGGCATGCTCGGTCCTCCTTTTCCTGTAGTTTGCAATCATCTCCTTTGTCTTGATCACGTTGAGGGAAAGGTTGTCCTGGCACCACATGGCCAGTTCTCTAAACTCCTCCCTATAGGCTATCTCATCGTTGTCGGTGATCAGGCCTGCCACGGTTGTGTCTGCAAACTTAATGGTGTTGGAGTCGTGCTTGGCCGTGCAGTCATGAGTGAACAGGGAGTACAGGAGGGGACTGAGCACACATCCCTGAGAGGCCCCAGTGTTGAGGATAAGCGTGGCACGTTTTGTTACCTTCCCGACAGGAAGTCCAGGATCCAGTTGCAGAGGGAGCTGTTTAGTCCCAGGGTCCTTAGCTTTGTGATGAGCTTTGAGGGCAATATGGTGTTGAACGCTGAGCTGTAGTCAATGAATAGCATTCTGTACATAGGTGTTCCTTTTGTCCAGGTGGGAGAGGGCAGTGTGGAGTGCAATAGAGATTGCATCATCTGTGGCTCTGTTTGGGCGGTATGCAAATTGGAGTGGGTCTAGGGTTTCTGAGATAATGGTGTTGATGTGAGCCATGACCAGCCTGTCAAAGCACTTCATGGCTACAGATATGACTACCGACCCGTAGCACTCACTTACACAGGTTACCTTAGTGTTCTTGGGCACAGGGACTATCGTGGTATGTGTGAAACATGTTGGTATTAGACTCGGACAGAGAGAGGTTGAAAACGCCTTTAAACCATCGTAGAAGATGTTCCAACTTTACCACAGTGCCAGTTTACTTTTTTATATTGTCAGAATGTGAGCACTCAAGCGTTTCAATCGCAGGTGTGTATGCAATGCGCTGTCATGGTTGCTAAAGTTATACACTGTTCGCTCAATTTCAGTTTGTGAGAGAACAAGCACTAACTGGTGCTGCTGGGAATCATCTAAATCGCAGTGTAATATTTTCAATAAGCAAAAATATTTTGTTTTATAGTTGTTTGAAGCTGGTGGACCAAAACCGAAAGAGAGACTCAAGCGCGAGTCTTTGCCAAGTTACAGGAAATAAGATACAGGGGAGGGGAGATTGGTTTGGAATACAGTTCTGTTTCAATTCACCTAGCTTCTTCACAGGGGTAAAATCCTAAGAAATTATATGGGTGTGTTCGTAAATTCACTCTGGAATGTTTGAGTGCGTAAATACATATCGCTCTCTGAGCGTTCAAAGCGCACACTGGAAGCTCTGGCCGAGGAGTAGTGTTGATCCATCATACACTAATGAGAGAACACCGAACTCTGACCATTTCTCTCGCCCTAGCATAGCCTCTTAGGCTGTTTGTTATCTAGAACGTTGGTGACTGGTCCTGTGCTGCAGGCAATTTAATTACGTTTACTGACATGGTCATAGTCAACGGGTGTTGACAGTTCGTAAATTCCTCAGTTCTTCTGTGCTCTAGCACTCGGATGAGAGCACTTGACTCGGAGTAGATAGCCGGAGTGAATTTACGAACGCACAATGTGAAGCAGTTTTAAACACTTTCCAAATGTCGGTCTTGTTAGACACACTTCCTCTCTGCTTACACATGTCAAAATAAAAATCCTGCACGTGCGCCATAAATGGACAACAAATAGCCTACTATCCATGGATCCAAAACACACTCACAAGCAAAATACAGAAACGGGCTCTCTTTAAAACGAGCTTAATCTAACAGTCCGTTTCCAGATGACAATATCCCTCCCATTGTCACAACGTACCTACTGTACTTTTACATCAATCGAACCAACCAGCAAAGTTGCAAAGAAATAGTGAAGCTGCGTAGTCTACTCACCTGACGCCTTTGCTATAAACATTAGCTGCCAACTGACGAGTCGACTGGATATTCAAAAATATGGAATTCAATGCGTCGAGTCGTCGTCGACAAAGCTCAAAACTGAAAGAAATTATCAGTAAAATTAAATTTAAACACGCCCCCGTCTTGGAAGCGAAACATGATTAGGCTACCGTTCTCCTAGCAACACGATCGCGGATTTGTTTTTTTTCTTCAAAATAAGAGTCCCCCTGCAAAGACATGCTAAACTATGGTAGTATCGATTTTTTGGCGTTCTAGGGTGACCACATGTTCCGTATTGTGCGGGATAGTCCCGAATTTTGGCCCTTTGTCCTGTGTCTCGCAATCATGTCCGCATTTTATCAACAAATTCAAAACATATTGTATTCCTGTCAGACATTCCAACCCGTCTCTTGCAGTCACGTTATGGACAGAAACACCATACGGATGTGGTACTGGCAGTGGCGACCTGTCATCCGTCATTCAGAGCCCCACCTGTTTTGAGCCCCACATTTTTTGCAAATATATATATATATAAATTGGGGGATTGCCTGTTTTGATGTTATTTTGGCATTAATACTTGTCACATATCAATTTGCAAACAATTTAAAAAAAATAAAAATACAATTGAGTTAAAGCCGAAAACAAACAGGTAGCTCCAAAATGCAGGTGTTCAACCTAGCACAGTGCTTTCTGTGGTGGTGGTGCTGGCCTGCAGAAAATAGGAGCATTGCACCGTGATTGGCTCAGTGTTCTGTCACTCAAGGGGACACTCGGTCACCCGCCCTTAGTCGACATCAAATGTAAGCCCTTTGTGTCCTGCCATAGACTTAAATTAGAAGTGCCCTTCCAAGAAGGCTCAAGGTCATTGGCCAAAGATACAATTACATCAAATCACTTTATATCTACAGTAGCTTTGATT
Source organism: Oncorhynchus clarkii lewisi (assembly GCF_045791955.1). Classification (NCBI taxonomy): domain Eukaryota; kingdom Metazoa; phylum Chordata; class Actinopteri; order Salmoniformes; family Salmonidae; genus Oncorhynchus; species Oncorhynchus clarkii. The sequence goes on from NC_092166.1 coordinate 60,434,277, forward strand.
GGATTGATCATGTCAACGTCTTACTTTCAAAATCTTAGCTAGCAGTCATCATCATGAATCAAGTAGACAATATACTGGCAAATCCTTTTTAATCCTTGTCATATGAAGATAATTTATAGATAACATGTATCGGTGCTCATCGGCCATTGGACATAAACATTACACAATAAGTTGAAAATCGCAAATTCAACAATGAGTGGTTTGCATGGAATCGGTGACAGTGTCGGGAATAAACAAGCTCAAAATACGTTTTGAACGGTCATCCATCTTGGAATTGTAAATCCTTTCTCTTTCGTTGATGACAAAATTTGCCCACGAAGGACCGCCGCGTCACCTTCCTGTTCAAGTGAGCACATTACAATATCGAGAGTCCAAAAATGTCTTATATGCTGCTGCAGAAATGATGTAATATGCCAGGGAGATATGTATACTGCAGCTAAGAAAGTAACACTAACAACGGCCCATGTTCTGAAGTCTGTTGCTGTATATTCCAAAAGTGCTGAACAAGTAGTTATATTGACTAGTCCGTTCTGGCTCGGTCATTAATGTCTTCATCAAAATTACGGATTGCCTCTTATCCGCTTGTCGTCCACTAATAAAATAGTTTGTACATCTCAATTGTCAGTAGAAAGCACATTTGTTTAAGCAAGTCAGCCATACCAGCTGTTTTTTTTAAAGGCAGTAAATGAGGCTAAATGAACTGTTTCGCTGCCAGACAAGGCTACACTGTTAGCCAGGTGTAGCAGTGGTAAGATGTTGGGAGAGCTGCTGTTGAGAAAGCTTTGTGTAGGCCCTAACAGTTTGTGGGCACCTGTTTGTCACTGTTAGAGTGCAATTAATGTATTGTTTAGGGTTGTGTTGTGGCTTTGCTGGCATGCATCACACATTTTTTGTTTGTTGCTAAAATCCCCACTGGGTACTGGTGATGTTAGGAAACTTTGCAGTATTGAATTTTTTATGTATTATTTCATACATCGTTAGCCCAGAAAATCTTAAGTGTTATTACATACAGCCGGGAAGAAATGTTGGATATCAGAGCGGCCAGGAATATGACTTTCCCGAAGCGGATCCTTTGTCCGCAACACCCGAGGCATTTGAATGGATTCCAGAGGCCGACCCAAAGCAACACTGCCGTCTTCTAGTCAGACTTCGGTAGGCTTATATCCACCGCTTCCGAGTATATTACTCGCTAATGTCCAGTCCTTAGATAACAAAGTTAACAAAATCAGGGCTCTGCTTTCCAGAGAGATATCAGGGATTGTAACATACTCTGTTTCACGGAAATATGGCTCTCTCAGGATATGCTGTTGCTGTCAGTACAGCCACCTGGATTCTCAGTGCATCGCGCCGAATGGAATAAACATCTCTCCAGGAAGAAGAAGGTCGGGGCTGTATGTTTCATGATTAACGACTCATGGTGTAATGGTAACAACATACAAGAACTCAAGTCATTTTGTTAATCTGACCTAGAATTCCTCATAATCAAACGCCGACCATATTATCTCCCAAAATAATTATCTTCGGTTGTTGTTACAGCCGTGTATATCCCCCCTCAAGCCGATACCACGAAGGCCCTCAAGGAACTTCGCTGGACTTTATGCAAATTGGAAACCATATATCCTGAGGCTGCATTTATTGTAACTGGGGATTTTAACAAAGCAATTTTGAGGAAAAGGATACCTAAATTCTATCAGCATATCGACTGTAGCACTCGCACTGGAAAAACACTGGACCATTGTTATTCTAACTTCCGTGATGCATACAAGGCCCTCCCTTCGGCAAATCTGACCACGACTCCATTTTGCTCCTCCCTTCCTATAGGCAGAATCTCAAACAGGAAGTACCCATGCTAAGGACTATTCAACACTGGTCTGACCAATCGGAATCCATGCTTCAAGATTGTTTTGATCATGCAGACTGGGATATGTTCCAGGTAGCCTCAGAGAACAATATCGACGTACACGCTGATTCGGTGAGTGAGTTTATAAGGAAATGTATAGGAGATGTTGTACCCACTGTGACTATTAAAACCTACCCTAACCAGAAACCGTGGATGGATGGCAGCATTCGTGCAAAACTGAAAGAGTGTACCACTGGAATTAACCATGGCAAGGTGACTGGGAATATGGCAGAATACAAACAGTAGTCATTCCCTCCGCAGGACAATCAAACAAGCAAAATGTCAGTATAGAGACAAAGTGGAGTCACCATTCAACAGCTCAGACACAAGATGTATGTGTCAGGGTCTACAGACAATCACGGACTACAAAAGGAAAACCAGCCACGACGCGGACACCGTCTTGCTTCCAGACAAACTAAACACCTTCTTTTCCCGCTTTGATGATAATACAGTGCCACTGACGTAGCCAAGGACTGTGGGCTATCCTTCTCCGTAGCCGACGTGAGTAAGACATTTAAATGTTAATCCTTGCAAGGCTGCCGGCCCAGACGGCATCCCGAGCTGAGTCCTCAGAGCATGCGCAGACCAGCTGGCTGGTGTGTTTACGGACATATTCAATCTCTCCCTATCCCAGTCTGCTGTCCCCACATGCTTCAAGATGGCCACCATTGTTCCTGTACCCAAGAATGCAAAGGTAACTGAACTAAATGTAGCACTCACTTCTGTCATCATGAAGTGCTTTGAGAGACTAGTTTTTTTCAGCAGGATAGAACAGCTGCCTCCGGTAAGACAACGGCTGGCGGTCTGTGTATATTTGTAAAAATAAAGCTGGTGCATGAAATCTAAGGAAGTTGAGGTTTTGCTCGCTTGAGTTAGAGTATCTCATGATAACGTGTAGACCACACTATTTACCGAGAGAGTTTATCAATTCTTTTTAGCTGTCTATTTACCACAACAAACCGATTCTGAAACTTGGACCACACTCAATGAGCAGTATACGGCCATAAAAAAAAACAGGAAAGCACCAGTCCAGAGTCTGGGGACTTTAATGAAGGGTAAATAAAATCGATTTTACCTAATTTCTACCAGCATGTTCAACCTTTTAAGCATCAGACACTTGTTTTCAATTTTCACCAAAAATGACATACCCATATTCTAACTAGCTCAGGACCTGAAGCAAGGATATGCATATTATTGATACAATTAGAAAGGAAACACTTTGAAGTTTGTGGAAATGTGAAATTAATGTAGGATAATATAACACATTAGATCTGGTAAAAGATAATGCAAACAAAAAAACATGTGTTTTTTATTTTTATTTAATCATCTTTGAAATGCAAAGGAAAGGCCATAATGTATTATTGGAGTTTAGGCCCAATTTTTGCCACTAGATGGTGGCAGTGTTTATGCGAAGTTTCAGATTGAGCCAGTGAAGCATTTCAATACTGGACAATATTTTGTATCAAGTCTGCCCAAATGTGCTGAATTGGTCAATTGATACATTTAAGTACATAACTATAGAGAACAAACAAAAAGTATATGGTAATACACAATTTAAGTTTACACACTCCCAGGAATGTCATACATGATGGATCATTAGCTTATACGCTAACTTTCACACATCGAGATGGCTGGGCGGGGTGGGTGTGGAGCCAGAGACAGCAAGGGTTCAAACTGTAGAACCCAGTTCCTACATTTGAATTTAAAAATGGATTTTATCAAACAGAACTATAGTACATTTTATCTCGGGACCCTCAGGAAGACAAATCAGAGCAAGATTTTATTTGGATCTCTTTGTGTCCCCATTTAGACTAATCTTCCAAGAGTCCTTAAACATTAAAATACAATTTATAATACGAAGACATTTCCACATATAACACACTATTACAAACACACATAATATACTAACATAATGACCCAAGAAATACTCAATCTACTATAGTCCCACAACATTTCTATGTTGTGCCTAAAAATGCATCAGGTCAATGGCTTGGCCTGACAAATAAATATTTTTGAAGTAGTATCCTAATAAAATCACCTTGCTATATAGGTTTATATCACCCCAATTATGCATAGCTTTCCAACGAGTTTCTTAAACCCTTAGTTTGCCTCTTGGACTTGGGTTTTGGACTGATTCATGAATCATCGCCTATTTCTCCAAAATTGTCTTTTGTGAGAAAATAAAATGTTATTACTTAGCCTTCGTCTTATTATAACTCCTGTCTTAAAGTCCTATGCAATGGTTGTTTGGTTGTTTTAACTTGTGCTCCTTCCAACCTCCCTTTCAATTGCTGGATAGCATTTCTTACAGAAATCTCTCATTTGATAGGCCTAGCTGTAAAAGAGGAGGAGAGGTGGTATAGCCCCCCAACAAGAGAAATGGGACAATGGATATTTACACACACCTTTGTTGGACACCTTGATTAACTCAGCTTGGTGATTAAACCTTCTTCAACTTGATCTATTTCGAGACTATTGGTGAGAGACCTTGTAGGTCTTTATCAGGTAGGCAACGATGCTTGTTGTTGTTGGTCAATGTTGTTGGTACTATTACTGTTTGTGTATGTAGGCATATGTGTTGATAATTTAATATTCCTACTTGAGTTGGGGTCAATTGGAGGAAGTTCTTTGAATTGACAAAATTGAGAGAACTTCACATAAATAGCTTTTCCTTATCAGCCTATTAAGAAGTAAATTAAAATAGATATGACTACCTCTTTTCAATGATTGCATTGGAATATAATTTATCTTCCTGAATTGATTGCCCCAAAAATTCAAATTGATCCCAATCCTGAGGCCCAAATCCGACACTCAAGTGAGATGAGGATCCTACTGCACTCAATGCATTACGGTTTCATAGGCTACCCAAGTCACTTTCCTTTACAGTTTTACTCTGTGTTCAAGAAGACATAGTTATCGAAAGCTTGTTTCCTTATTATTGTTAGTCATTCAAAATGTACAAGCCTACAGTGGTTTAATTGGCATAACTGTGTAAACGCCCCAAAATATATACATAATGCAAATAAGGATGTTCTCTTTTGTAGTGCATGTTCTCTGGTTTACACGTTTTGCATTTTATCTACTGAGTATTTCAAACCCCAAAGTTCTCTACAAGCCAATGTGTATTGCATTGTGGGCTATGGGGGGGGGGGGGGGGGGGGGGGGGGGGGGTAAAATAAAGTGCTGATGGATATGTAGGACACAGTCCCCCTCCAAAACAACACATACAATATAGACCTTACTGAGTATTTTCCAACACACTTTAGCTGAGACAGGTCAAAAAGCTCTACAAGCCAATATCGATCCCATGTACTGACTATTACAGTGTATTATTGCATTGGAGGCTATTTAGTGGGCGGAGTGAAAAGCCAGAAGCAGGCCGTGCTACACAGCTCCCCTCAAACTACACTGAGTACTTCCCACCCAATTTTAGCTGAGACAGGTAGAAAAGTTCTCTCTCAATAATCTCAACATACCAGAGTCAACATTGTATTTTTTCATTATTGATTTTAGTTTTTATTAACCATATTTTGTATTGGTTTTCAAAACTGTCGTATTGCCTTTTCTTGTTGGCACAATAAAAGTGTCAATTGATTAAAAATCTATATATTTTGAAGGAGTTTTGAAATACGGGCTGTTATTCTGAAGGTTCTGACATGAACATACAAACGTGATGTCATCATTTGTGCTGCTGGCAGAATACTAGTTTCAAAAATACATTTAAGACTTGATGATTGCAAACTGTAAGAAAAAGTATGTGTACAGTCAGTGTGCTAATGTAATGTATTGATGTCAACGATAAATAAAGCATATATACAGACGAATGATCGATACCGATCATGTTTCAATGTCATTTATATAATATCATTTCACACGAATCAAAAGTGAAACTAAACTGATACAGGCTACCACACCTACAGTGAATATATTTGTTGTTTGCCAGTTGAGGTTATGCAGGCTGCAATGGCAGATACATACGCATTTGGACTGCTTGTTGAGCAGGAGGGGAACCCCAATATTTCCAAACTGAAAAACAAGTTGGTAAAATACACTTTATATACAAAAGTATGTGGACACCCCTTCAAGTTAGTGAATTTGGCTAGTTCAGCCACACCCGTTGCTGACAGGTGTATATAATCGAACACACAGCCATGCGTTCTCCATAGAAAACATTGGCAGTAGAATGGCCTTGCTGAAGAGCTCAGTGACTTTCAATGTGGCGCCATCATAGGATGCCAGGTTTCCAACAAGTCAGTTTGTAACATTTCTGTCGTCGTAGATCTGCCTAGGTCAACTGTATCAAATCAGTTTATTTGTCAAGTGCGCAAAATACAACCTTACAGTGAAATGCTTACTTACAAGCCCTAACCAACAGTGCAATTTTTAAGTAAAAAAAAATATTAGGTAAACAATAGATTAAACAAATATTTAATAAAAATAGTCTATATACAGGTGGTACCGGTACAGAGTCAATTTGCGGGGGCACAGGTTAGTCGGGCTAATTCAGGTAATATGTACATGTAGGTATAGTTCAATGGACTATGGATAGATGATAAACAGAGAGTAGCAGCAGCGAAAAAGAGGGGGTGGCGGGACACACTGCAAATAGTCTGGGTAGCCATTTGATTACCTGTTCATGAGTCTTATGGCTTGGGGGTAAAAGCTGTTGAGAAGCCTTTTGGTCCTAGACTTGGCGCTCTGATACTGTTTGCCATGCGGTAGCATAGAGAACAGTCTATGACTGGGGTGGCTGGGGTCTTTGACAATTTTTAGGGCCTTCCTCTGACACCGCCTGGTGTAGTGGTCCTGGGTGGCAGGCAGCTTAGCCCCAGTGATGTACTGGGCTGTACGCACTACCCTCTGTAGTGCCTTGCGGTCGGAGGCCGAGCAGTTGCCGTACCAGGCAGTGATGCAACTAGTCAGGATGCTCTCGATGTTGCAGCTGTAGAACCTATTGAGGATCTGGAGGACCCATGCCAAATCTTTTCAGTCTCCTGAGGAAGAATAGGTTGTCATGCCCTCTTCACAACTGTCTTGGTGTGTTTAGACCATTCTAGTTTGTTGGTGAGGAACTTGAAGCTCTCAACCTGCTCCACTATAGCCCCGTCGATGAGAATGGGGGTGTGCTCGGTCCTCCTTTTCCTGTAGTCCACAATCATCTCCTTTGTCTTGATTACGTTAAGGGACAGGTTGTTATTCTGGCACCACCCGGCCAGGTCTCTGACCTCCTCCCTATAGGCTGTCTTGTCATTGTTGGTGATCACGCCTACCACTGTTGTGTCGTCTCCAAACTTAATGATGGTGTTGGAGTCGGGCCTGTCCATGCAGTCGTGGGTGAACAGGGAGTACAGGAGGGGACTGAGCATGCACCATTGTGGAGCCCCAGTGTTGAGGATCAGCGAAGTGGAGATGTTCCTACCTACCCTCACCACCTGGGGGCGGCCCATCAGGAAGTCCAGGATCCAGTTGCAGAGGGAGGTGTTTAGTCCCAGGATCCTTAGCTTAGTGATGAGCTTTGAGGGCACTATGGTGTTGAACGCTGAGCTGTAGTCAATTAATTACATTCTCAAGTAGGTGTTCCTTTTGTCCAGGTGGGACAGGGCAGTGTGGAGTGCAATAGAGATTGCATCATCTGTGGATCTGTTTGAGCGGTATGCAAATTGGAGTGGGTCAAGGGTTTCTGGGATAATGGTGTTAATGTGAGCCATTACCAGCCTTTCAAAGCACTTCATGGCTATGGACGTGAGTGCTACGGGTCTGTAGTCAATTTGGCAGGTTACCTTAGTGCTCTTGGGCACAAGGACTATGGTGGTCTGCTTGAAGCATGTTGGTATTAGACTCAATCAGGGACATATTGAAAATATCAGTGAAGACACCTGCCAGTTGGTCAGCAAATGCCCGGAGCACACGTCCTGGTTTAAAGGTCTTACTTGCGTCAGCTACGGCGAGTGCGATCACAGTTGTCCGGAACAGCTGATGCTCACATGCATGCTGCAGTGTTGCTTGCCTCGAAGCGAGCATAGAAGTGATTTAGCTCGACTGGTAGGCTTGTGTCACTGGGCAGCTCGCGGCTGTGCTTCCCTTTGTAGTCTGTGATAGTTTGCAGGCCCTGCCACATCCGACGAACGTCGGAGCCGGTGTAGTACGATTCAATCTTACTCCTGTATTGGCGCTTTGCCTGTTTGATGGTTCATCTGAGGGCATAGCAGGATTTCTTATAAGCTTCCGGGTTGGAGTCCTGCACCTTGAAAGCGGCAGCTCTACCCTTTAGCTCAGTGCGAATGTTGCCACAGTCACTGTGGGGACAACGTCCTCGATGCACTTATTGATAAAGCCAGTGACTGATGTGGTGTACTCATCAATGCCAAAAGTCCCAGGAACATATTCCAGTCTGTGCTAGCAAAACAGTCCTGTCGTTTAGCATCTGCTTCATCTGACCACTTTTTTATAGAGCGAGTCACTGGTGCTTCCAGCTTTAATTTTTGCTTGTAAGTCGGAATCAGAAGAATAGAATTGTGGTCAGAGTTTCCAAATGGAGGGCGAGGGAGAGCTTTGTACATTTCTCTGTGTGTGGAGTAAAGGTGGTCTAGAATATTTTTCCCTCTTGTTGCGCATTTAACACGCTGATAGAAATGAGGTAAAACTGATGTACGTTTCTCTGTATTAAAGTCCCCGGCCACTAGGAGCACCGCCCCTGGTTGAGCGGTTTCCTGTTTGCTTATTTCCTTATACAGCTGACTCAGTGTGGTCTTAGTGCCAGCGTCCGTTTGTGGTGGTAAATAAAACAGCCACGAAAAAAATGTCTGTGGGGATAATATGGGTACTTTATGAAACAGGAGTATTCCATGCTAGAGTGGCTACTGCCTAGGAATGCTAGTTCCAGACATTGCCATAGTTGGATTGAGGAATGCTGAAACTGACCGTTGCAATGCCATCAGATGAGGTCAACACAAGTGCACAGTGGTGATGTGCAGTTTGCAAACAATTAGTTATTTTTGAACGACTCTTTACTGACTTGAGTCATGATTCGTTTTTCTGAGTGACTCGTTAATTTTTGTGGTTCGTTTGACGTGCTGGCTGCAATGAGTCCTACAGTATGATACATGCTCCTCTGGTTCAGCGGCTCCAGATACATAGCCTGGATGACGCGACCCATGCGACTACATAGCGAAGAGCTGGTGTGCATGGCAAAAGAGCTCTATTTTCATGTAATTTGATCATAGCACCGGGTCCAAACCAAGTGCCAACGCCTTTTAGCAAACTCCATGCGTTTACATTTGTTGGATGACAGGAAAATAAAGCTCTTTAGCCATGCAAACCAGTGGTGGGTTTTCCATCAAAATAAATAATTATATGCAGAAGATTCCCATACCTACTGCAAAATATGTTGGTGGATCTTTGATGTTAGGGAGCTATTTTGCTTCTGGTTGCCTCTTGCTTGACGACTAAAACTGAATTATTCCGCTGCCTTGTAGTTGCTACATACTTAAGTAGGAGACTGCCATCGCTGAAGTCATTTGTGGTGATGTCGAAAATAGTGGTTTTGTTCAAAACAAAGTCATCAGCCATTGGCTATCTCTAACCAATAAGAGTATCAAAGCCAGACACATTTTCTAAACGCTGCATACCCACATATGTTCTGGCTCAACCCATTGGTTTTTGGGACCAATCAGAACGGTTAGAATGTTTGCGTTCTAGAAATCATAGGAGAGGTACTCAGTCTCTTTTCCGCAATTAGTCCCTAACGTCCCGTGGTTGTAGAGTTTGGTCGGAGAAAGGAGTCTGGGTAGCCAGGTCAGGTTGCCTCTGCTAGGAGGCTAAAACTTGGCCGGAAGTGGATCTTCCAGCAGGACAATAACCCCAAGCACCCATCAAAATCCACAATTAAAGTTAATTGACCACAAAAATCAAAATTTTGCAATGGCCATCTCAGTCGCCAGACTTGAACCACATTGAAAACCTGTAGTTTGAAATGAAGAGGGCAGTCCTTAAGTGCAGGCTAAGGATATCATAGATCTGGAAAGATTCTATATGGAGGAATGGTCTAAGATCCCTCCTAAAAGGCTCAGTGCCATTACCCTCACAAGGTGAGGTATTGAAAACAGGTGCCAATAATTTTCACCCTTATCTTTGAGAAATACATTTTTCTGAGCAATTGTATTATTATAATAATATTTTTTTGCATACAATATAGCTCCCTATTTGTCATTTCTTTGTCGTTTTTGCTCACTTTATCAAGGGTGCAAACAATTTTGGACCGGCCTGTAGATATTTGGACAGTGATGTTCCATCCAAGACCTTTAAACCCCATTAGGTTACTCTGTCTAATGTGTGTCCTGTATCATGGGAGAAGAGGCAAATCTGACTGTACTCTGGTGCTGTTCAGGCCACAGGTCTGATTTATAGGGTCAGTGTAGACCTTATACATTTATCTAGTTTTGTTGTGTTGAATAAAAATAGTTGCACTCCCATGTATTGTTATTCAAAGACATTTTGAATAAGTGCATTCTATCCAATCTCTAAATGTCCTTCTCTTAAGCCTCTAGCAGCCACCTTTATCTGAACACCACAATATCCCTTTGTATCGCTACGGGCATTGTACGCTTCTAATTCATGTGGTATACAAAGCTAGGTGGAATCAATCAATTCATGTAGGCCTACTGTTTTATTTTAAAATACCATATTTATTGACAATTCGATTCACAAATCAACTTTTGCAAAAAAAAAAAACTGAAATCATTTTACATTTAGACATTTAAAAAAAAAATATATATATATAAAATTTGTGAAGCACAACAAATACTCAATCACAGCAAGTCAATCGACACAGGGTTCAGCTTCAAGCATTTGTATGAACACAGACAGAGTTCCAGAGCCTTGGTTGCTTCACCCAAATCGGTGTATTCCCATCCCAATCAACCCATAGCCTGTACCTTCAACACCTCACGAAGTGTCTTCAGAAAATATTTACACCCCTAGACTTGTTCCAAATTTGTGTTACAGACTGAATTTAATTGATTAAATTGAGATGTTTTTCATCACTGTCCTACACGCAACTTATAATGTCATAGTGAATTATGTTTTAAATTTTTTCCCCCACACAAATAAATTTTTTAATTTTTAAAATTGTACTTTATTTAACTAGGCAAGTCAGTTAAGAACAAATTCTTATTTTCAATGACGGCCTAGGAACAGTAGGTTAACTGCCTGTTCAGGGGCAGAACGACAGATTTGTACCTTGTCAGCTCAGGGATTTGAACTTGCAACCTTCCGGTTACTAGTCCAACGCTCTAACCACTAGGTTAAAAATATGCCCCTTTATGGCAAGCCAAAATAAGTTCAGGAGTAAACATTAGGTTAAGTCACATAAGTTGCATGGACTCACTGTGTGCAATAAGTGTTTAACATGATTTTTGAATGACTACCTCATCTCTGCACCCCACACATACCGATAATTGTAAAGGTCCCTCAGTGGAGCAGTGAATTTCAAAAACACAGATTCAACCACAAAGACCAGGGAGATATGCCAATGCCTCGCAAAGGGCACAGATTGGTAGATGCGCAAAAAAAAAAAAAAAAAAGACATTGAATATCCCTTTGAGGATGGTGAAGTTTTTAATTACACTTTGGATGATGTAGCAATACACCCAGTCACTACAAACATCCTTTCTAACTCCGTTACGGGACAGGAAGGAAACCACCTAGGTATTTTACCATGAGCACAATGGTGACTTTAAAATAGAGTTTAAACGGCTGTAATAGGACAAAACTGGCGATGGATCAACAACATTGTAGTTACTCCACAGTACTAACCTAATTGGCAGAGTGAAAAGGACCTTTTTTACAGAATAAAAATATTTAAAAACATGCATCGTTTGCAACAAGGCACTAAAGTCATCTAAAAAAAATTGTGGCAAAGCAATTCACTTTTTGTCCTGAATACAAAGAGCTCGTTATGTGTGGGGCAAATCCAACACGTCACATTACTGAGAACCACTCTCCATATTTTCAAGCATAGTGGTGGCTGCGTCATCTTATTAGGTAGTCTTGTAATTGTTAAGGACTGGGTCGTTTATCAGGATAAAAAAGAAACGGAGCTAAGTTTAGGCAAAATCCAAGAGGAAAACCTGATTCAGTCTGCTTTTCCACCAGATACTGGGAGATGAATTCACCTTTCAGCAGGACAATAACCTAAAACACAAGGCCAAATCTACATGAATTGCTTATTGAAATTTTACTAGGCAAATCGGTTAAGAACAAATTCTTATCTACAATGACCGCCTACTCCGGCCAAACACAAACGACGCTGGACCAATTGTGCACCGCCCTATCACGGCCTTCCAATCACGGCCGGATGTGATACAGCCTGGATTCGAACCACTATCTCAGTGCCTCTTGCACTGAGATGAAGTGCCTTGGACCGCTGCGCCACTCGGGAGTCCCAAGGAGACAGTGAATGTTCCTGAGTGGCAGAGTTACAGTTTTGGCTCAAATCTGCATATGGCATGACCTGAAAATGGTTTTCTAGCAATGATCAACAACCAATTTGACAGAGCTTGAAGAATTTTGAAAATAATAAAATGGGCTAACGATGCACAATACAGGTGTGGAAAGCTCTTAGAGACTTACCCAGAAAGACTCACAGTCAGGGGGTTGAATCTAATCAAGATTTAATAGGGTTTCTTTTTCTTTTTTTTAAATAATAATTTCTCTTCCACTTTGACAGAGTATTTTGTGCAGATCTGTGACAAAAAAACAACAACATTTAAATCACACTTTGGAAAAAAAGGTTGCGAACGTTCTAAAAGATTGGATAGGTGTGAGCAACATGGATTTTTATCGCCGTGTTGCTTATGCCGATCCAATCCTTTCAGATCTACACGTGCCTAGGGGTAGATCTGGAGCTGGGCCGTAGAAGAGGGTTAGGTAAGTAGGTGTCTAGGTCGGTCAGTGTGGTGAAAAAACGCTAGCGACACCTGCAGTCCCATGCTCCACTGAGTTCACATTACATACTCAAACTGAAACAATATTATCATGACCAAGACTGGGCATCCATAAGGTCTTATTCATGCATATATTTAAAGCAATGAATATCAAATGGCAAATGAAAACAATGCATTGACATGTACTGTATGTGCAACGTGTGGATGCATTCTACTGTAGTGTATAAAAATCAACATATTCAGTTACTGACTTCAGACATCCGTTTTCCCTCGTAAGCTAGGCTCATTCAACAACAGTAGGATAGACTGGGGGCAGTTGTAACGGGGGTCAATTGTAACACCTTGCATATCTCCAAACTTGCTGTGATGAAACTCACACAGTGCATGCCCATGTAAGGTCTCTCTCCCTGCTTGAAAAGTTACAGCGAAATATCTCTGCACATTTTATGGGCAAATATTATTCTTTTTTTAGGGGTGAATGTAGTCCCCCCCCCCCACCCCAATCGGATGTATTTTTCCTTTACGCTCCATTAATTCAAACTAGCATAATTATCATCACTATATACTGGCTGAATATTGACGTGACACTATTGTTGTCTCTTGACAGGCACATGAGGTTGTGTCATGGTTGCTAGGGTGGGGGGCAATTGTAAAGCAGTGTTAAAAATGACTCTGAGCCAAGCTGCCAAAATATGAAAACAAGTGATTTTTTACATGCATGATACAAATACTAACTAAATAGCCTTGGGGTCCAGTAGCATACCAAAGAAGTTGTAAACAGTCGTCTAGGAACAATCAGACTATTCAGATGTTTTGAGAGGAACTGAATGGCCATGCTCAAACATACTGTAATCATTGGTTACGCACATAGAAATACTAATTTGTTGCAAAATCATTACATACGTCTATGATAATTCATTAACATAAGTTAAGTGAATTTATTTGGTTTATTTTTTAGGTGTTACATTTGACCCCAGCTACTGTTAAAAAACACATATTTCAAACCCTCTCTCTGGCCCTGGTACTTGGAGACAAACTGACTTCTTACAGCTGAGATAGGCTGAGGTCGAGGGCTGGTAGCCTGAGTCTATAGATGGGTTAGCTGATAACGTCACGAAAACGATGCGCACGCTTCAAATGGGGCAGAAGTCTGTGAGAGGTTGTGATTCTGGATGGCCAGATAGCTACTAACAATGACAAGAAACTGCCACGTGGGGAGTCGTGACTCTTTTTGGTTAGTTTCATCTAGTTCTTGATATCATGTCTTGTTTTGAGGTGTTTTGACTGATTTCATGTCAATGCTAATATGGCTAAAATTAGCTCGGTAACTAATCAACAACTGTAACAAGAGCTCATTGTCCAACATTTATTTAGGTTTTCAAAAAACATAGTCGACTAAATATAGTTTACATGTTATCAACAACCTAAGTCAATCCTGTCTGTTTGGACCCATTGTTGCGCACGAATCGGTTTTGTTGCTAAACAACCAACCCATCTATTGTCCTGCTGCAGAAGGCCACTTCACACCTATGTGCTAGGGACCAGGTTCCCAGGGAACAGAGTCAGCTGACCTGGTCAGCCAATCAGTGGCTTAGCCTGGGAGCATCAGAACCCCACACTGCCTCTCAACTCTTCAGTTCTTTCCAGGAGGGCAGGTTGAGAAGGGCTTTAAACTGATGTCCTCCACCTCAACTCACATCTAGACCCTTTCCACATGGACAACACTGCCTCCCAACTGGTGTTAGTGAGTCTTTGACAATGAACCACTATCACTTTCATTAGTTTTCTCCTCTTCTTGTTTGCCATGTATGTGCGCTTGTCCGTTCCTGTCCTCAGAATACCAGCTGACCCAGCCCCAGCCCTGGGTCCACGGCCCTCATCGGCCCATGAGGACAGTCTAGTGTTCTCTTCCCGTTTGCCGTGTGTTTGGTGTATGGAAATAAAGTGTGAATTGTATCCCTATCTCCTACTGGTCATTCACGCCTAACCAGGGTGCTGGGAAAGTTGTACCATAATCTAAACCGGTACCTCTTTCAGAGACCACCAAATGGTGTGCTTCTTTTTCATGGTCCTTCGAGCCGGATAGGTTAAATTGTCCTGGACTATGACCAGTAGTGAAGGGATGCAGTTCATGCTGCATACCATGCCCAGGACGAGGCACACACACCGGCAAGAAGAGGAGGACCGGGAACTCCGGAGACTCCAGTGAAAAAGGAAGAGGCTCCAGCGTATCACAGATGCTGTCATCAAGAAACTGCGGGAGGTAGATGCGAGGGGTGGCATGGTAACATCAGGACAAACCCAAGGCACTATGTGGGCATAGAGAACCCGCAGCGCTGGTCCTGAGTCCTGCCCGTCCAGCAGCCACTAGCTCCACAACCTCCGCCTGGCTACTGGCAGCACCCAAAAGTCTGCACTTCAAGCAAAGCAGTTCCCCGGTAGGCCATCATTGTGAATAAGATTTTGTTCTTAACTGACTTGCCTAGTTAAATAAAGGTTACATTTTATTTTTTTAAAGCCCCTGAGCACCGATGGATCGACCAACCGCATCCTGAGCTCAGGACAGGGCAACAACCTCAAATGGCTTGGGTGCCATGGCCACCGGTCCAGCCACCCCCTCACTCATGTAGAGTGGCCACCGGCACGCCAGCCAGTTCTGCCACCACCTGGACTCCAGCATGTCCGGTGGTCACTAGTGCACCAGGAGGTTCTCCAGCCAGTGCCCTCGCCCAAGACTACCACCAGGACTCCAGCACGTCCAGCGGTCTCCAGTGTCACAAGTGCTCCAGCCAGTGCTCCCAAGCTAGTTACTCGGACAGTCAAACGGTCACCATCGGAACCTGAGCACATCCAGCAGCCAGCTCCGCACCCAACTTGCACCCCAGGAGGCGCCACCACAAGCAGCACCTGAGCCAGTGAAGCCATTGCCAGGACTGCAGCCAGTCCACCAAGCGTCAGAGCTCCAACCTGCAGACAACCAGCCAGACCTGCAGCTACCGGTGCCTGAGCCAGCACCCTAGCCAACACTCCAGTTACTGTCACTCCTGGGCAGCCATAACCGGACTCAACTCCGGTGCTGGTCCCTACACTACCTGCTGCCCTTGCAGAACTGCTCGGCCTGGACCTGACGCCCACGACGACTCTCCAGCAAGAGTCCCAGTTGGCGTCCCATCCAGCACCAGAGCCTCCAGCGCCATGTACTCTAGACCTGCAGTCGGCTGACCCTGATCCTGTTCTGGTTCCAGCATCAACTGCAGTCCTCAAGAACTAGCCCTGGCCTCGGCACAGCGTCTGGCCCTGTCCTGGACCCACCGGCCGACTACGCTCCAGTCCCCACACCATCGGCTGATCCAACGGCAGCCCTGGATTCCCCATCTGGACCTGATAGGATACAATTAGCGGCTAGCATGCTACACAATATATACACGAGTTAACAGTTAACTGCCCTGGTATGAATGATTAGGAGTCAGATGTAAGTTTACTATTTATAAAAAATGACTGGCTTAGTTCAAGTGGTCTCTGAGCAAAAAAAACAAGACAAAATCGGTTACCAGACCACCCTATCTGGGATACATATTAGATAAGTGTTTTTACATTATATCTTCCTCACACACATCTCTTATCAGATTATGTAACTACTAACTACCCTATGAAATAGTGTACTTAAAAAGTAAGTACCTACACTCCAGTGGAGGCTGCTGAGGCGAGGACGGCTCATAATAATGGCCAGAATGGTGTAAATGGAATCAAACACATGGAAACCATATTTGATACCATTCCACCAATTCTGCACAATCCATTACCATGAGCCCGTCCTCCCCAATTAAGGTGCCACCAACCTCCTGTGGTACACTCCAATCAAAGGGAGCTTATGAAGGGCACAAGTGTGCGAGCGCCCTGAGTCGAGGTGTTAATCCTAGGCACCATGTTTTTGTGCTCTCTTAGGCCCATAACAGACTCCTAGTCAACTTAGCATTTGACCTTCATTGTAGCCAACAATCAAAATAGGGAGAGCGGGTGTGGCGCACACATGATAAAATATATCCATTTATATATACAGTATGACTTGGGACGCGAGGTTTTCCTGACTCCGTGAGCCAACCAGGGAACAACTCTGGGTCTCACGATCAGATGACATGGTCGGAAAAAACTCCTGGCCCTGAAGAGGTAATTCACCAGAAGCAGAAAGCACGATGGAAAAGGCCGGTTTGTGGAGCATGACAGTTTGTCTGACAGCACATGATACATACATCAGCTATAACAAAAGCATCAATAAATAAATAAATAAATACAATGTATAAATACACAGGATAGAAATAATTAAAAACTGAAAAGCTGCATGGGCAATGGCAACTCATGACAATCTGCTTCCCAAATGGCACCCTATTCTCTATAGTGCCCTACTTTTGACCAGAACATTATGGGGCCATGGTCGAAAGTAGTACAAAGGGTGGCATTTCAGACACAGCGAAAGTCATATATCAGGGATAAAAAAAGTTCAAATGGATCTACTGATTCGATCACCCAAGACAGACAGGTAGCCTGGTGGGTGAGTCTTTCTGCTTTTAGGCTGGGATTCAACACGAAACGGTGCGTGAGCGCGCTTGACATTGGTCATTTCCAATTGAGCCGACATCCGCAGCGTTTACCTTAAATGCGATCTGCACGAACCCAGTAAAATTGCCTTTGAAAGCAGCATTGTCTACAAGCGTGATCTGATTGAATCCCGGACGTAGTCAGCTTGTGCGTTGTTGATGTCGAACGCAGAAACATGCACCCAGGCTAGTAAAAAGGCAACTGAATGATATGAAGCACCTTCAGAATACCCTGGAACGCTCTAGAAGGTATTGTAATCGAGAACAGCACAGATGAAACCTTGTTAGCTACAGTTGAAGACAGTCCCCTCTTTACTACAGTACTCTGGTGGGAAGAATAGGATGGAAGAATGTACACAGGGACCAAACCAGTCTATGATTATAAAATAACAAAACCTTCCTACAGTACATGAGTTTCAAAATGGCATGCTAGCACATTCAAATACAACTGACCTAAACAAGACTAATACAGTTGTACTTTTTCAAAGTACATTATATTAATATATATTCTTTATTGCATTACAGCAGGAGGATTGCCCTTGGCTTAGCTCGGGAGTCGGAGCATGTGTGTGAAACAAAGAAAATATTTGTTAGAAAGGAAATGGGGAAAAAAGAAAGAAAAAACAAAATATATTCTCTTACATTCTGGTTTAGAAAATGCCATGTTCATTATCTGGCTAAAAGGCTGGGTTCTAGAGAGTAGCCTTGAGATTGGTTGCTGAGAAATGCTTAGTGTGTTTCCCTAGGTTCCCCATATTGACTTGAATCCAGTTTCCTCCAGACATCACCTGATGGTAGGTGTTTTTCTAGTCTGCTATTGGGATACTCTCCTCGGGCAGTGTTTCCCCTATATGCATTTTCTTTTTATATACACTATCGTTCAAAAGTTTGGGGTCACTTAGAAATGTCCTTGTTTTAAAAGAAAAGCACATTTTTTTTGTCCATTAAAATAACATCCAATTGATTAAAATAAAACAGTGCAGACATTGTTAATGTTGTAAATGACCATTGTAGCTGGAAACGGCAGATTTTTTATGGAATATCTACATAGGCGTACAGAGGCCCATTATCAGCAACCATCACTCCTGTGTTTCAATGGCACGTTGTGTTAGCTAATCCAAGTTTATAATTTTAAAAGGCTAATTGATCATTAGAAAACTATTTTACAATTATGTTAGCACAGCTGAAAACTGATGTCTGATTAAAGAAGCAATAAACCTGGCCTTTAGACTAGTTGAGTACCTGGAGCATCAGCATTTGTGGGTTCGATGACAGGCTCAAAATGGCCAGAAACGAACTTTCTTCTGAAACTCGTCAGTCTATTCTTGTAATGAGAAATGAAGGCTATTCCATGCGCGAAATTGCCAAGAAACTGAATATCTGGTACAACTGTGTACTACTCCCTTCACAGA
This sequence comes from Oncorhynchus clarkii lewisi, assembly GCF_045791955.1. Classification (NCBI taxonomy): domain Eukaryota; kingdom Metazoa; phylum Chordata; class Actinopteri; order Salmoniformes; family Salmonidae; genus Oncorhynchus; species Oncorhynchus clarkii. The sequence continues at coordinate 60,453,127 of NC_092166.1, forward strand.
ACAGCGCAACCTGGCTCTAACCAGAATTGAAAGAGTGGGAGGCCCCGGTGCACAACTTAGCAAGAGGACAAGTACATTAGTGTCTAGTTTGAGAAACAGACGCCTCACATGTCCTTAACTGGTAGCTTCATTAAAAAGTACCAACAAAACTCTGGGATTCTGGCCTTCTAGGCAATTTGTAAAAGGGTTTTCTAATGATCAATTAGCCTTTTAAAATTATAAACTTGGATTAGCTAACACAACGTGCCATTGGAACACAGGAGTGATGGTTGCTGATAATGGGCCTCTGTACGCCTATGTAGATATTCCATTAAAAAAATTGCCGTTTCCAGCTACACTAATCATTTACGACATTAACAATGTCTAAACTGTATTTCTGATTCCATAAAAAAATGTTTAGTTTCCAGCTACACTAGTCATTTACAACATTAACAATGTCTACACTGTATTTCTGATCAATTTGATGTTATTTTAATGAACAGTGTTTTTTTGCATTTCTTTCAAAAACAAGGACATTTCTAAGTGACCCCAAACTTTTGAATGGTAGTGTATCATAATTTTTGGGATGATAAAATATTTTCAGTGTAAACTTAAATGACTAAAACCAGATATAATGTGTGTAGAAAAGATAATGGAGCAATAATTTTTTTGACTTAGATCATCTTTGAGGACTAACAATCACCAAAATAAAACTAGAATATAAAATTCCCAAAATGTCATGGCTTTGATTTTGTTATAGTTATCGGAGTCACTCAGATAGCTTAAGAACATGGCATGAGCCATAGGAAATGATCTTTAAAACTGTAAAATGTTCTCTCCGCCCCATGGCAAAATTGCAGGAAATTTGCTTTAAAACAGCTAAATGTTGCTTCTGCGGCCAAGAGGAGGGCCTCTAAATCCACACCATTGGCCACGCCAACTACCCCCCCACATCTACTGCTGCTGAAACAAATCCTGGTGGAAACCCTGTCTGGTATTGGGACAAAAGAAAGGAGGAACATGCTGAAGTGTGATAATCCTTATGTGATACAGTGTGAGACAATATCATAGACCAGTGACCGTGGGAGAAAAAAAAATCAATTATACCGTAATACAATTTAAACAAGGATCCCTCCCACCCCAAAAAAAGATTGGATTATCGCAGTGATAAACCACCCAGCAGGTGTAGCAGTTTGGTTGAGGTTAGCGCTACCTGCTAGGAGCCAGTGCTTTCGGGCTGAGGTGGGTTGAGTGCTCCTGGGTTCAGGTCAATGGGCACTGAGGAGGAGTGTGATTATGAGCTTGAGGTAGAAGTTCCCCTCAACCACAGATCTAGGATCATATTACCCTTTCTCCAATTCTAACAAACAAGAGGGATGAGAAACGATCTGACCCAGTGTCAGCAGTTAGAACCAACTTCGAGGGCTGATTGGTTCCCAGCATGTATTGCCACGCCCCTCTGTTCATTGTCTGAGCCAATCAGAAGGGAGAGTTCATCCCTAGTTTGGTCTCAAACTGTAGCTTCTGTCTCTTCTGGTAGCGAACCCTCACCCTGCAGACAGAAGGAATGGACAGATCAACACATAAGAACAGTTTTTCGCCCCACATGACTATCCCTTCCCTAATCCTCTTCTCTCAACCATTCGGTCATCTGCAATCTTCTGCCTTTCTCTCTCTCTCCCTCCTATCATACCACTCCTACTCTACTTGCATAGTTAAATAAAGGCTAAATAAAAAAAATAGACTCATCCTTTCCCCTTCCTACTTCTCTCCTCCCCTCACCCTCCTCCATCTTACCGTATCTCGTGTAGTTTGACAGCCTCATTGAGCAGCACCACCACCAGGGAGGACAGGGAGACCAGTAGCCAGGCCAGCATGGGGATGTCCTTCAGGTCAAAGGTCAAATGTGCCAACCGGTCCTGCCACAGCTGGTAGTCCACCGTGGCCTGCACCAATTGACCCAGCAGACTGGAGGTGGGGAGGAAGGGCGGGGAAGACCGAACGAGTGAGAAAAGAGTATCAGTTGATGCCAAAAAAAGCTGAAACTTCTCTATTGCAGCTGCCCTTTAATACTGGTCAGAAACAGTTAGGCTGCACGCGCACACACACAAACAGAAACACTTACACAACGGGGACAGTGAGGCACCACCAGGTGTTGCTGAAGGGGTTCTTCTTCCACAGCGGCTGAGAGCGATGGACATAGCTCAGAGAGATGACCACTGGGAAAGGAGGGCGAGAGAAATGGAAAGAAAATAAAACGTAAAGATACATACATGAACCTTGGCACTCTATATAGGGCCCTGGTCAAAAGTAGTGCACTATATAGGAAATAAGGTGCTATTTGGGATACAATTGGACTTGATAGATGCAGGGGTGAGAGTGACACAGAAAGCTCCTCCTGCCTCCCGGGTGGCGCAGTGGTCTAAGGCTGTGCCACCAGAGACTCTGTGTTCGAGCCCAGGCTCTGTCGCAGCCGGCCGTGACCGGGAGGTCCATGGGGCGACGCACAATTGGCCTAGCGTCGTCCGGGTTAGGGAGGGTTTGGCCGGTAGGGATTTCCTTGTCTCATCGCGCACTAGCGACTCATGTGGCGGGCCGGGCGCAATACACATTAACCAAGGTTGCCAGGTGCACAGTGTTTCCTCTGACACATTGGTGCGGTTGGCTTCCGGGTTGGATGCGCGCTGTGTTAAGAAGCAGTGCGGCTTGGTTGGGTTGTGTTTCGGAGGACGCATGGCTTTCGACCTTCGTCTCTCCCCAGCCCGTATGGGAGTTGTCGTGATGAGACAAGATAGTAACTACTAACAATTGAATACCCCCCCACCCACCAAAAAAAGAAAGCTCCTCCTACCTGTGTGCAGGGCCAGGAACCCAGCCATGACTTTCTGAGTGAGCAGCAGGCCGTTGGACAGCTCCCTGAACCAATGGGGAGCGTCCTGAGCCGAACTGACCCTGAGGATATCACTACAGCTGATGGTGGTGTTCTCTGCCATGGTCAGGTTGTTGGCCCTCAGGCAGACCTCGTGCAGCGTGAAGCCAAAGCCCAGGAGGTAGGCACACACAGTCAGGCCAAACCTCAAAAGGAAACAACCCAGGAAGTAGTTCTGCGTCTGCAGGAAGTAGATATACACAAATCTAAATGTTAAAAGGAATGCCATGGTACACATGTCATGATTAAGATAGATAACACACATCTGATTCAGAACTAGAAGAGGTGAAGGGAGCATATTTGGAGTTAGCCAATCATGAAAATTAATATAAAACTTAGCATAGTCTAAAGCAGGGCTCTCCGACCCTGTTTCTGGAGAGCTCCCCTCCTGTAGGTTTTTCACTCCGACCCTGTTCCTGGAGAGCTCCCCTCCTGTAGGTTTTCACTCCGACCCTGTTCCTGGAGACCTCCCCTCCTGTAGGTTTTCACTCCAACCCCAGTTGTAACTAACCTGATTCAGTTTATCAACCAGCTAATTATTAGAATCAGGTATGCTAGATTAGGGTCGGATTGAAAACCTACAGGACAGTAGCTCTCCAGGAACAGGGTCAGAGTGAAAACCTACAGGACAGTAGCTCTCCAGGAACAGGGTCAGAGTGAAAACCTACAGGACAGTAGCTCCCCAGGAACAGGGTCAGAGTGAAAACCTACAGGACAGTAGCTCTCCAGGAACAGGGTCAGAGTGAAAACCTACAGGACAGTAGCTCTCCAGGAACAGGGTCAGAGTGAAAACCTACAGGACAGTAGCTCTCCAGGAACAGGGTCAGAGTGAAAACCTACAGGACGGTAACTCTCCAGGAACAGGGTCAGAGTGAAAACCTACAGGACGGTAGCTCTCCAGGAACAGGGTCAGAGTGAAAACCTACAGGACCGTAACTCTCCAGGAACAGGGTCAGAGTGAAAACCTACAGGACGGTAACTCTCCAGGAACAGGGCCAGAGTGAAAACCTACAGGACCGTAACTCTCCAGGAACAGGGTCAGAGTGAAAACCTACAGGACGGTAGCTCTCCAGGAACAGGGTCAGAGTGAAAACCTACAGGACAGTAGCTCTCCAGGAACAGGGTCAGAGTGAAAACCTATAGGACAGTAGCTCTCCAGGAACAGGGTCAGAGTGAAAACCTACAGGACGTTAACTCTCCAGGAACAGGGTCAGAGTGAAAACCTACAGGACCGTAACTCTCCAGGAACAGCCCTGGTCTAGTGTACAGTAATACGTCTAAAACCGGGCCGGTGTGGGTAAACTACAATACGTACCTTTCTGGGGATGGCATCTTGGTTCTTCCCCGTGGCCACGTTCATCACAGAACTTTCTGGTGGCTTTCCTAAGAACGACACACTGCCAACACAACACACATAGTTATCATGTGTAATGCTGTTCTACTATATAACATTTCAGTTTGAAACCCATATGGTTAGTAGCAGTGATACCTGAGCAGTGGACAGCTGAAGCAGGACAGCCAGAGGATATCAGTGATGTTCATGGGAGGTGGGAGCTGGGCGAGGCAGGCCAGAAACTACACAACGGCAGGGAAACAAACAATACTTTCAGAAAATATTCAGCTAAAACTGTTGCATCCCTCAGCTCTTTTATTATAGAAAAAATAAATAGGCTGGTATGAGAAACTGGGGTGACAAAAAGAGCATTAGTATTTCAAGAATGCGAGGCTCAGGACAGTCATGTTCTCTCTCTCACCTGGATGAGGACCAGGGTCAGCTGACACTGCAATAGGAACAGGAAGCTCTTGCGGATGCCGTACGTAGTGTGACGCGCCTTGAAGGGAATCATACACGTAAAATAAATATATTGTATCTCTGTGTGCGTGCAAGTGTACGAGTCTCACCTGTTCTATGAGTTTGACCATGCTGACCGACTCCCCCTGGTGGAAGGTGACAGAACAGGCCAGGGTGTTGAGTTGACCAGAGAGACTGAGGGGAGACAGACCCTCCACCTCCCCGTTCAGGCCTGCTCCTGTCGCGTAGCCGAACGTCTCCCACGAACACCGCGACGGGTACAGGGGGTCCAGGGCGATGCTGGGGGAAGGACAGGTGGTTTTGTTGTTATTCCTCTTTGTTTATGAGGAACGGTATTGTTGACTTCATAATTTCATTAATGCCTGAAGCAGTTGTGTTATCAGGTTGTAAGTGAATGTATGGATGCACATCTTAGACTATTTATAAATGAACTAGGCAACAGCTGCCGTGTTTGTGACAGGCGTTTGTTTCACGTGTACCTGAGGTCGCTCTGTAGGAAGAGGCAGCTGTTGCGGAAGTTGGCAGAGCTCCCCAGGCAGCACGTCACCTCTCTGTTCTCCTGCATGATCTTTATCATCTCACACATAGCTACACACACACAAACAAAGATTCAGAACAATCTCACACACGTACAATGAGCAAAAAATATGAATCTAACAATTTCTAAGATTTACAGAGTTACAGTTCAAATACGGGAATCAGTCAACTGAAATAAATTCATTAGGCCCTGATCTATGGATTTCACATTACTGGGAATACAGAAGGTAGGGTCGTGGATCAGAAAACTAGTCAGAATTTCATTTGACCGCCATTTGCCTCATTCTTCACATTGAGGTGATCAGGCTGTTGAATTTACCCCACTCCTCTTCAAGGGCTGTGCCAAGTTGCTGGATATTGGCAGGAACTGGAACGCGGTCGTACACGTCGATCCAGAGTATCCCAAACATGCTCAATGGGTGACATGTCTGGTTAGCATGCAGGCTATGGAAGAACTGGGACATTTTCAGCTTCCTGGAGTTGTGTTCAGATCCTTGTGACATGGTTGTGCATTATCATGCTGAAATGGATGAATGGCTCAACAATGGGCCTCAGGATCTCATCACGGTATCTCTGTGCATTCAAATTGCCATCAGTAAAATGCAATTGTGTTAGCCTGCCCATAACATAATCCCACCATGGGGCACTCTGTTCACAACGTTGACATCAGCAATCTGCTCGCCCACAAGTTGTCATAAACGTGGTCTGCGGTTGTGAGGCCGGTTGGACGTATTGCCAAAGTCTCTAAAACAATGTTGAGGCGGCTTATGGTAGATAAATTAACATAAAATTCTTGGGCAACAGCTCTGGTGGACATTACTGCAGTCAGCATGCCAATAGCATACTCCCTCAAAACTTGAGACATCTGTGGCATTGTGTGACAAAGCTGCATATTTTAGAGTGACCTTTTATTGTCCCCAGCACAAGGTGCACCCGTGTAATGATCATGCAGTTTAATCAGCTTCTTGATATGCCACACCTGTCAGGTGGATGGATTACCTTGGCAAAAGAGACATGCTCACTCACAGAGATGTAAACAAATTTGTGCAAAACAAATTCAGAGAAATAGGCTTTTTGTGCTTATGGAAAATTTCGGGGATCTTTTATTTCAGCTCATGAAACATGGGACCAACACTTTACATTTATATTTTTGTTCAGTGTAGCTGTAACAAGTATAGCTACATTGCAAATCTTGAGATAAACTTAAATACCATGATCAATTGATTTGTATATTAAAAACATAGTAATGTCTTTGTACCAAATACTAAGCATAGTCTAAAGCAGAAAAGGTTGATTCATGTACGTGAAGTGAACTGTAATATGTTCTGACTCACTCTCTGGGGTACAGTCGGTGAAGAGAGGCACCAACAGAGGCACGTTGTCAATGTTCTTCAGGTGAGGACGAACCTGGTGGATACCACGAGGTAGCTTCGCCTGGAGGGGGGGAGCGAGGGCGAGAGAGAAGGGTTAGCAAGAAACAGGTCACAAGTCACAGTTGAGAAGAGAAAACGAGAAGAAAAGAAAAGAGAAGGAAAGACAAACAGTATTTGTCCTGTACTCTGTTGCAGTCCTCCAGGAAGCTGGGAACATCAGCAGTCTCCTCCTCTGGTAACAACGGCCCCTCTGCCTCATCTCGGGAGTCTTGGTGCAGGTCATCATGCAGGGAGTCCTGGCCTGGGCTGTTGGGGGCACCGTCACAGGGACTGTCCCTGTTTGGGGTCAAAGAGATGTGACAGTTCCACCCTGTCTCCAGGCCCATCTTCTCTGCAAACACCTTACACATACACAGGAGAAACAGACAGACAGGCAGATTGTCACCATTGTCATCAGCTTTGCCGTCACAAACATCTCAGAAAACACACCGTACTGCACCACATCGTCACCACCACAAACATCTCAGCAAACACACCGACCTTGCTGCGTAGTTCGTCCTCCATGGAGAAGTAGACGAAGCGTATGCAGGCGGTGACCAGAGCGTCTATGAGCCTGACGGTGTCCAGACGAGCCTGGAACTGGGATGACACCATTCCCATGAAGATCTGACCACTCAGAGCCTGAACACAGTCATCCTTCTCCACACCTTCTCCTATACCCTCTATGGAGAGATGTCAGGGGAGAGAGAAAGGAGGGGGACAAGACATGAAAATAAATATAAGCAAAAGTCACACTAAGGTACAACACAAAACACATTGTAAGTGTAGCTTCATTATCCTCTCTTCCCACCCTCTCCTCTCCCCTCCTCTTCCCACCCTCTCCTCTCCCCTCCTCCCACCCTCTCCCCTCCTCCCACCCTCTCCTCCCACCCTTTCCTCTCCTGCCTTACCATCAGAGCTCCAGGAGTTCCTGCGGGAGTCGTATTTGATAGGGGTGGTGGAGGGCAGTTCTACCCCAGAGAAGAGGTTGGGTCCGGGGGCTAGCTCCACACATTTCCCATTGAGCTGGTTGGACAGGGACACCTGCATGGGCTTGTAGGCAAAGGCAGAGCAGTAGCCCGACAGACAGGCACGCTGGTAGAAGTCCAGAACTTTCTTCCTGTAGGGGGGTAGCCATATAAAGAGTGAATAATGCATGAAGTCCTTTATGTTTATTGTGGTATAAGCAGAATTCTATATAATTCCAATGCCAGAACCCCCCAAAATGGTGCCCAGTCACTGATTTCAACAGCCCCCTAGCCACGTTATCCTGGTGCCGGGTCTGCTCATTAGGTTATTATAAGGCTGCGATAAAGACTACATAAGGCTGCAATAAGACTGTGATAAGACTACATAAGGCTGCAATAAGACTGTGATAAGACTACATAAGGCTGCAATAAGACTGTGATAAGACTACATAAGGCTGCGATAAGACTACATAAGGCTGTGATAAGACAACACAAGGCTGCAATAAGGCTGTGATAAGACGACATAAGGCTGCAATAAGGCTGTGATAAGGTTGTTATCAGGCTGCTCTGACCTGTCGGAGCCAGAGAGAGGATAGATGTCAGATCCGTCCCAGACGTCAGTGCAGGCCTCCAGGATGAGGTCAGCTGAGCCGTGAGACAACATCTGGACGTTATCTAGGGGTGAGAGGTCAGGGGTCACAGAGGTGCAACAAAACAATTCCAAAAAAGAGGTCAAGGCTAAAGAAGAGGGTAAGAGACGGAGAGAGCGAGTGTGAAACCAGAGAGATGGAGTGAAAGTGAGCGAGAGGGAAGAAAGACAAAGAATAAAAGAGCTATAGAGAAAGAAAACGCTAGCTATTCTCACTGGAAGAGGAGTCTCTGATGAAGAGGGAGATGAGGTGGCTGATGGGAGGTTGTCTCTTGGTGAAGTTGTGTAGGCGTCGAGGGACAGACTCCTTGGCCTTCTCCCCACAGGGCAGCTGGTACAGAGCTAGGTGGTTCTCCTGTTTGAACAGCTCCCTCGCCCCGGGAGTGAACCCTGAGAAACACACGGGAAGAAAAAGAGTGGAATAGAAGGGGTCAGTGTGTGTGTATGCATGCATGCGTACGTGTGCATCTCTTCCCTTCCTTCTCCTCACCTATAAGCCTGGACAGCTCACACAGTCCCCAGGGCACGTGGACGGGCAGCACGGCCCCGTGGCTCTCCTGCAGCGCCAGGTTACTGAGGTGGTCGGAGAAGCGGCAGAGCTGCTGGGTGACGCTGGCGTTGCACAGGTTGAGCAGGATGTTGAGGCCCAGGGGCTTGAGGCTGGGCAGGTGGCACTGCCAGCCCTGCTCGTCGAACTGGATACTCACCGGGTTCTGCTGGTCCTGAGACAGACTCAGCATCTCCAGGTGGTAGTCACACACGTAGTCCTCCGCGTCGTTGTCACAGCAACCCACCATGTCCTGAGAGAGGGGTGGCGAGAGAGAGACAGGGGAAAAAGGAGGGGAATGAATGCTGTGCAGTAAGATAGTGATGACAAGAGATTGATATATTGTGTGTGTGTGAACGCGCACCTTACCTGTTCAGGGCCCTGGTCCCTTTCCTCGGTGTTGTGGCTGAAGCTGACATTAGATCCCGAGGGGTGTTTGGTGCGTGTCTCCTGCGCCTGCCGCCGAGGCTGAACTGTGTCTTCGGAACGGCCGGTGTCATGTGAAGTCTCACTGGGCTCATGCCCGCCCCTCATCCCATCCATCACTGGCATACACAGCAGAGCCTCCCCCTCCTGGGTCTGACAGATAGGATGACCAGCCAAATCAGACTTTCAATCACTGAAAAGATTCTATCAACTGTCAAAGCGTGTCTCAGTCACTACCTCAGACGCTTTAAAGGAAATAGATCATGGTCTCACGTCAGATAACGCGATGGTCGTGTCGCGTTAGAACGACTCCATCTGACGGAAGACAGTGGAAACTAGATACTAAAAAAAGAGAGCAATTCTATCATCATTGACGTTCTATATTCGAGTACTACAGGTTTAAAATGTCACTTACAGGACCTCGTAGACAATAAGAGCCCTTATAGGTAACCGAACGATACATCTGATTTTAGTGGGCAAGAACAGGAGAAGATGAAGAGCAATTGATGAAAAAGTAGCAATCTACCCCCCCCCCCCCCCACCCCAAATACACACCTTCTTGTCTACTCAAAACACAAACACGCACCTCGTCACGGTCATCGTCGGTCTCCATGCGGCAGAAGGAGTTGACAGACAGGTCGTCTCGCAGGTCTTGCTGACTGTCGTTGTGAGGCGGCTCCACGCGACCACTGAAGAACAACACGGTCTCTGGACTGGGGTTAGGCCAGGATAATACACCCTGTTTGTCCACACAACACAACACCTGGCGAGAGAGAAGAGTTATACCCGTGTTCATTTCGACGGCGAAAATATTCATCAAACACCTGCATTGCAGTGGCAATTGACAGGACGATAACAGGTAACAGTCCTCAACTGGCAGCTTCATTAAATAGTACCCGCAAAACACCAGTCTCAATGTCAACAGTGAAGCGGCGACTCCGGGATGCTGGCCTTCTAGGCAGAGTTCCTCTGTCCAGAGTCTGTGTTCTTTTGCCCATATTAATCTTTTCTTCTTATTGGCCAGTCTGAGAAATTGCTTTTTCTTTGCAACTATGCCTAGAAGGCCAGCATCCCAGAGACGCCTCTTCACTGTTGACGTTGAGACTGGTGTATTGCAGGTACTATTTAATGAAGCTGCCAGGTGAGAACTTTTGAGACCGTCTGTTTCTCAAACTAGACACTAAAGTACTTGTCATCTTGCTCAGTTGTGCACCGGGGCCTCCCACTCTTTCTATTCTGGTTAGAGCCAGTTTGCGCTGTTCTGTGAAGGGAGTAGTACACAGTTGTACCAGATGTTCAGTTTCTTGGCAATTTCTCGCATGGAATAGCCTGACGAGTTTCATTTCTCAGAACAAGAACAGGCTGACGAGTTTCAGAAGAAAGTTATTTGTTTCTGGACATTTTGAGCCTGTCATCGAACACACAATTGCTGATGCTCCAGATACTCAACTAGTCTAAAGAAGGCCAGTTTCATTGCTTCATTATTCAGGACAACAGTTTTCAGCCGTGTTAACATAATTGTAAAATGTTTTTCTAATGATCAATTAGCTAACACAACGTGCCATTGGAACACATGAGTGATGGTTGCTGATAATTGGCCTCTGTACACCTATGTAGATATTCCATAATTACTATTATATATATATATATATATATATATATTTTTATCTGCTGTTTCCAACTACAATAGTCATTTACCACATTAACCATGTCTACACTGTATTTCTGATCAATTTGATGTTATTTTAAAATGGACAAAAACAGTGTGCTATCGAGTGGCTAAGACAAGCAAGTCCCATACTATTGTGGAGGACTTAATTCTTCCTGCTGCCGCGGATATAGCGGGGACGATGCTGGGCAAAAGGCCCAAAAAACTATACAGAATGACTTCATCAAACAAGACTATTTCACGACGCATCAGTGACGTGGCAGGAGATGTTTTGAAACAATTACTGCTTCGCCTACAAGCCAGTGAATTCTATGCGGTACAGCTGGATGAGTCAACAGACGTGGCAGCCGGGCACAGCTCCTGATATCCATTACATTTATGGGGGTCAATTAAGGAAGACATCCTCTTCTGGAAACCAGGACAACAGGAGAGTATATTTTACTGTATATAAGTACTGGACAGCTTTGTGACATCCAATGGACTTTGGTGGTCAAGATGTGTTGGTATCTGAACTGATGGCACAAAAGCCAAAACAGGGAGACATGGGAGTGGTAACGCGCGTGCAAGCAGTTGCTCCCGACGCCACTTGGGTACACTGCAGCATCCACCGAGAGGCTCTTGCTGCTAAGGGAATGCCAGAGAGCTTGAAAGACGTTTTGGACACTACAGTGAAAATGGTTAACTTTGTTAAAGCAAGGCCCCTGAACTCTCATGTATTTTCTACACTATGCAATGATATGTGCAGCGACCATGTAACACAAGTGCGCTGGTTATCAAGGGGCAAAGTATAATAAAAAATAAAAAAATTGAGAGACGAGCTTAAAGTTCTTACTGACCATCATTTTCACTTGTCTGACCGCTTGCATGATGATGAGTTTCTCACACGACTTGGCCTATCTGGGTGATGTTTTTTCTCACCTGGATGATCTGAATCTAGGATTACAGGGACTCTCCAACACTATATTCAATGTGCGGGACAAAATTGAGGCTATAATTAAGAAGTTGGAGCTCTTCTCTGTCTGCATTAACAAGGACAACACACAGGTCTTTACATCATTGTATGTTTTTTTTTTGTGTACAAATGAACTCAAGCTTACGGACAATGTCAAATGTGATAGAGCGAAGCACCTGAGTGAGTTATCCCTTTCATGACCTGCCTCCAGTCCACTTACCGATATCTGAACAAGAGAGCCTCATCGAAATTGCAACAAGCCGTTCTGTAAAAATGTAATTTAAATCAGAAGCCACTGCCAGATTTCTGGATTGGGCTGCGCTCAGAGTATCCTGCCTTGGCAAATCGTAAAATGCAAATGAATTACTTAAAAATCATACAATGTGATTTTCTGGATTTTTAGATTCCGCCTCTCACAGTTGAAGTGTACCTATGATAAAAATGACAGACCTCTACATGCTTTGTAAGTGGGAAAACCTGCAAAATCGTCAGTGTATCAAATACTTCTTCTCCGAGCCGATGACCTCATTTCAAGATGGCTGCTAACTACATTCCAGTTAACGGTGTGAAGCATAAACAAAATACGTTGATGCACACTAAAAGACGGGACTCCACAGATCATGAGGATATCTTAAATTGTCTGCCTGTGACCTACCATTATTGATCACCAGCCCCTAGAGTCATTTTACAAAACGTTTAGGCTACTAATTTGGAGAAGCTTAGTTACCGTGACTAGACAGTCACAAGGAATTTGACTACTTACGACAAAACTTTGATTATATTATAGCTACAGCATGTCAAAGGGCAGGGCTCCAGACTATGACCCTTTAGTAGCATTTAATAGTAAAACTAAATAGTAAAACTATTTATTTAGTCTCATCAGTGCGATCTGAACATTCATTATAATGGTCACCTCACTCAAATGTCTCAAAACTTGATTTGGTCAAACAGTGAAGTGCATCATCTTCATGACTCCTGTAATGAAAGTGTCTGCCCAGCCCATGGGCCTGTTTCCCTGGGACCTGCTGCTGTGATGAGCGAGCCACTCTCCCAGAGATAAAAAAAAAGAGGCTTGTGATTGTATAACATTTCAAAATCCATTTGTGACAAATACATAGCTCTGGAAGCAACTGTTGTTCTCAGCTTTCTGTGGGTATAATTTTAAATTTGTCATATCTTAATCTTTAGCTCAATAGCAACTATTTTACAACCAAGATATTTGATATGGCTTTTAGATCATAGCGTATGAAATATGCACTTGCAATGGCCGATGCACAAGGTAGCAGGAAATGCAATAGGTTTTTTTGGGGGGGAGGGGGGGGGGGGGGGGGGATTAGCCCCAAAATAATTTTGCCTTTGATATTAGTGCACATAAAGATCAGGGTTTCCTTAGCCAGAAATAGCCGGCTTTTGGCCAATATTTATTTTGTTGAGAAGACAATACATAAAATTGCAGTCAGCCAATTGTCGGGGAGAAGGAAAAATCCCATCGCAAAAGAATGCTTTTTTAGCCTTGATGGAAATACCTGTCTTTGTAAATACATTTGACTGGTCATGCTTATCGGTCTATAAGTTCATTTGCATAATTTAGTAGAATTAAATTGGCACGTGTACAGTATATTCGTTATTTATCTTATTTGTGCGCATACAGCATTCAGATGGGGCTCCCGAGTGGTGCAACAGTCTAAGGCATTGAATCTCTGTGCTAGAGGCATCACTACAGACCCTGGTTCGATTCAAGGCTGTATCACAACCTGCCGTGATTGGGAGTCCCATAGGGCGGCGCACAATTGGCCCAGTGTCGTCCGGGTTAGGGTTTGGCGGGGGGAGGCCGTCATTGTAAATAAGAATTTGTTCTTAACGAACTTGCCCAGTTAAATAAAGGTTCAATATATATATATATATATATATATATATATATATATATATATATATATATTTTTTTTTTTACAGATAAGAGCATTTGAATGGAAAATCTGTTTTAATACATATTATGAGGCATGTCTTACCATGCTTCAAAGTTGCCTATCAGATCTCCTGAATTTTTTTTTTTACTAAACTAAATAGACAAAATAATTGTGCCAAAAGAGACTGCCACAATGAACACTGTTATATAAACACACTGAAGAACAACACTGTCTCCGGACTGGGGTTAGGCAGAATAATATACCATGAATTGTCAATACAACACTGTGTGTGTGTGTGTATGTGTGTGTGAATGAGAGACGCACACGTACAAACTAGTACTTACAGTGACAGAGCCGAGTGTGTGTAGCAGGCTGGAGGTGTAGCAGAGAGTCTGGGATTCTCCCCTCAGCACTCCCACCAGGTGTCTCCACACACACCGCAGCATCTCCTGCACACACACAGTTACGCTACATCACATTTACACCCACTACTGGAAAAAAAGATAAACAAGTCATAGTTGACTAAATTTTACGTTTGTCAGACATTATAAGAACGCAAAACTGGTCTGATGTTGAAAGGAGTGCCCAACCCTCAACATTGCTTGTGTAGATCGCAATCCGAAATGAATGGTGAAGATTAAACGCAGGAAGACTGTCATTACACTCCTCAATCAAAAAACCTGCTGAAATTCCAAAGCCTATGAACACTATTGACATATTGAAATCCATAATGTCTTCAAAAAGTCAAGACTTGCTGCTAAGGCGATTGAGTCGAGCTGCTACCATAGTATGGGAGGACAGACTGCAGAATTACAGACTGCAGAATTACAGACTGCAGGGTTACAGACTGCAGGGTTACAGACTGCAGGGTTACAGACTGCAGGGTTACAGACTGCAGGGTTAGATGAAGCACATGAAATAGCCTTTATGCTCGGTTGCAGTCAGTAGCATCTATTCTACAGCATATATTCTACTAGCTATATACTAATGGTGGGAAAAGTGGGAAAATAAATAATCTCAAGAACACCTCAAACTTTCCCAAAAGGTTTTGGAACCTCAATGCGAGTAAAACACAGCATTGGTAGACGTCCTTTAGATGTCTTGAGTCTGACCGTACACTCTCAGATGCTTCCTTTCCTTAACTCCTTTCCTTAACTCCTTTCCTCATGAAATCATATTGCGCCCACCAATTAGGTCCTTTTCAGATTAGTGTTCATCAAGTAAGGCACTTGAGGAAAGGAGGGTGTTTTGAGAGTAAAAGGAGACAGCTAGAGGGGCTGATTATCCCATCATGCATTACAAGCAGGCGGGCAAAGTCGGCAGTCACAGGCTCAGGGAAGGGGCCAATCCAGAACCAAGCTCAAGCCCTTCCCCTTCTAGCGGGGAGGGGGCTGGGGGTTAGTTCATGACTGGGCCAATATGTCAGTAGCGCAGCAGGGGTTGGTGGGGACTGGGGTTCGTGGGTGTCGAAGCGTTACGTGATCAGGTGAAGAAATGGTATGTATGATGACAAATTACCAAAACAAGATTAGTCAAATTTGCCCTCCCATCAAGGAAGATCTGATTGGCTGACAAATAGAACTGATAAAAAGATATCGTCATGCCAGATGAAGAAAATCAACAAAATAAGAGAAACAATGCAAAACTAAATACATGATTGTAGTACTAAACTAGAACAACAAAAGGAAATACGTGAGGGCGTGAGCTGCGTACAGGGTTTCATGGTGGGAGGTGCAGTGGCGAGAGCGGGCAGCGTGAGGACAGGGGGAGGGCGAGGGAGCTGAGAGTTGAGAGTTTATACCTGGGAGGACACCACTTCAGTATAGCTGCTTAGAGTGTCCTCAGAGAACTTAGCAAGCTGGGGTGAGAGAAGAGGCTAGTTAAACCACACAGGAGCCTCTCTGTCTCTCACATGGCACGCAAGTGTGTGTACGTGCGTGTCTCACCAGGCCAGTAGGAGAAGCTCTGCTGGACTCAGCCAGGACACTAGCCTCTCCATAGGCATTGACCAGCACCCACATGACAGGAAACAGCAGGGGAAGGATGGGCAGCACTCCCATCAGCTGGAATACACAAAACACTTACTACAATAAGGAGAATCTACTATATCTTATCGCACATTGTAGTGGAAATTTCCTGTATTACCAAATCACAAGAGAGCAAACCACACACAAGACAGAGTTATCATAAAGTCCATCTTTAATTATATGAGCTCCATCACAACCCTGTGACTCTCAGATCAACTCAGTGTCTATAAATGAATTCTCTGAGAGTCCTTACACATTGCAACTGAGATCCTTTATAGCAAAGACACACATATAGCCAGACAGCATTGGCTATAAATTATCGTTCAGCTTTGGTCTCCTAAACTATGTTCTTATCTCGCTCTTGGTACCACTCAGAAACAAAAACACTACCTCTTCCAATGGCATATATCAAATACACCCCCTCCTGGACAAGATCACAGAGAGACAGTGACTGGCACACAGACATTGTGGAGCCAAGAGATAATTGGTTCCCCCTCAATCATCCCTTCACATGGTTTAAAAGATCTCTTTACACATGACACATTCACAGATAAGACTAACCAGACCTCTCCCCTCTCTGGGCCCACGTAACTTTGCCCACCTAAGCATGCTATAAAATGAATAAAACATCTTATATATAAATGTTACCTAAAGAATTCTGATTCTGCCACGACAACATCATCTCTGGATGAGATTCTGTCCCCACAGGTTAAGCCTACCCTGACATATGATGTATGAAAAATAAGGAGAAGAGGCACGACCAAGAAAATGTGTCGAGTCTCCATACCTGCAGCTGGATGAAGTTGAAGCGCCCAGGAGTGAGGCCGGGGGCGTCGCAGAAATACCGCACCGTATTCACGACCAAGAACGCCACCTATAGGAGGAGAGGCGTGACATATGAGGGGCCGCATCCAGTAGATATAAAGAATTAACTGTGCATCCGCGTGTGTGTGTGTGTGTGTGTGTGCGTGTGTGTGTGCGCACGCTTGTGTCTCACCAGTACTATAGGGCAGGCGAACTTGGCCATGATCGACTGCACGGTGAACCTCTCATTATCCAGGGCTGTGATTGGTCGAGACAGAGCCAGGTCAAGACTGTTCCTGTGCAGTACAGAGTGGAATTCAGCCAGGGGTGTCAGTCATTTTAGAAAACGTTATGGGACAGTTTACTGGACCCATGCAGATCAAGCCTAATCCTGGAGAGAAAAGCATGTTTAGTTCAAGCGTAGGCTTAATCTGGGTATGGGAGACTCCTTAAAAAGTGACCATTTCAGGCTTCCCCCGACTCCATGATTTGCGCAAACTTTATACTTGAGTTACATTTTTGGACCTTCTCCAATAAGAATAAACTTCATTTGTATAGCACTTTTCAATGTAAATAACAAAATGCTTCACATCATAAAATAACAAAATAAAAGCACGAACAAAGAAACAAAGATGGGAGAAAGGAGAAAGGAAGAAAGATGGCTCCTCCTCCTCCTCCTCCTCCGCAAAACTAGCTAGTGGTGAACTGTTACCTCAAACCCGTTCACCTCACCAGTCAAAGTATGTCAGACGGTCCAGCCTCACAGGTGGACTTGAGTGGAAGCATTACCAACCTGACGCTGTCGAGGATGGGGGTGCGGACCACCCTGAAGAGGCGGTGCTGCTGGGGGCTCTGGGGAACCCTCTTCTGGTCCCCCCGGGGGGAGGGAGGAGGGGAGAGAGGTGGGAAAAGGTCACCTGGCTCCAGAACTATATGCTCATCATCCTAGAGAAAGGAGATGTAGAGGACACAGGGAGTGAATACAGGTGAGAGACATGCACATATCTCATCCTTGATTTTGTATTTATAATGGATCCCCATTTCCTGGGATCCAGCTAAATTAAGGCAGTTAAAAAAAAAAATCAAACATTACAATACATTTCACAACACATTAAGTGTGTGCCCTCAGGCCACTACTCTACTACCACATATCTACAATACAAAATCCATGTGTACGTGTGTGTATAGTGCGTAGTATGTTATCATGTGTAGGCTGTCATTGTAAATAAGAATTTGATCTGAACTCACTTGCCTAGTTAAATAAAGGTTATATTAAAATGTGTGTGTATGCATGTGTCTGTGCATCACAGTCCCCACTGTTCCATAAGGTGTATTTTGATTAGTTTTTTTTTTTTTAAATGAATTTTACTGCTTGCATGAGTTACCTGTAGTCATGGCTCTATGTAGTACTGTGCTGGACTTAGGGATTGTGAAGAGACCTCTGGTGGCATGTCTTGTGTGGTATGCATGGGAGTCCGAGCTGTGTGTTAGTTTAAAACAGACAGCTCGGGGCATTCAGCTTGTCAATACCTCTCACAAAATACAAGTAGTGATGAAGTCAATCTCTCTTTGTTTTCTTCCAGGAGAAGAAAACAAATGACTGATGTCTGAGGAAAGCAAAGCCCTCCTGTCCCGGTCTAAGTGCTATGATGTCTCTCTCTACCCATCCTCTCCTCCCTCCATCCCTCTTTTTCCACCCTCTTCACCCCTCTCGTCGTACCTTGATGCCTCTGAGGAAAGCAAAGCCCTCCTGTCCCGGTCTAAGTGCTATGATGTCTCTCTCTACCCATCCTCTCCTCCCTCCATCCCTCTTTTTCCACCCCTCTCGTCGTACCTTGATGCCTCTGAGGGAAGCGAAGGCCTCCTTTCCTGGCCGTAGTGCTATGACGTCTCCCTCCACCAGTAGGGACACAGGCAGGTTGACCAGCTTGGAGTCGCGGTAGGCCCAGTGGAGCGACCAGGAGGGGGAGCAGGGGGTGTACAGGTCAGGGTAGAGGGAGGGAGACCACCTCACCCCATTACCCAAATCTGCCCATCCCGACAGGTAGTCTGGAGGAGGGAGAGAGTGCGGAGGGTAAAAGATCGGATCACAAAACAAAAATGGTGGAAACTTGCCAACCTCAAGTAAAGTAGTGTTCATTTCATGATGTTTTCGCTCCAACTGTCCTAATGTCAACTATTCTCCTCTATATCTTCTCCCTCCATCCCAATCTCTGCTCTTCCGCTCACCGTTGAGCTGATTGATGATGCTGTTGAGCCGATGCACCATCTCAGTCCTCCTCAGCCTCTGCTGTCGACCAATCAGCATGAAGCTCAGCGTGAAGAGCAGGAGGAGGGCTGCAGCGTTCACCAACTCGATCCCAGAACTAGAGAGAGGAGAGGAGGAGCGAGGTGTCAAAATTGACATATTTCACTGACTGTTTTGTCTTCCTGGGTTTCACAACCTTAGTTCACCTTGAAGTATCTCTGACAGGAATATTTGGGTAGCCGTGACAGAGGAGCCGTCTAACTAATAAACACTAAGGCCGGCAGAATTGCCCTATAATCGTGTAACCGACCGGTTATGGATGAAGAGCATCCTGAAAATAAAATAACAGTAAAAAAAATACATGAAACGAACAGCTGACTGAAGACCAGACCGCCAGGAATTCGTGAGGTTGAGGTCTGTTTCTGCGGTAACATGGACTCTTAACGTGGTGAAACTGTTGCTCCTTGCTGAACTTTGTTTTACTGCGTGTTGTAGCCTTGTAGTCTTCGGTTGCCTAGAACAGTGTTTCCCCAACTCTGGTCCTCGGGGACCCTAAAATAGTACATGTTTATGTTGTGGACAAGCACACCGGACTCTACTTGTCAACTAATCATCAAACCCTTGACAAGTTTGAATCGGGTGTTTTTGTCCGGGGCTTACAATGTGTGTGTACTTACGGGTACTCGAGGAACGGAGTTGGGAAACACTGTCCTAGGCAATGCCCCTCTCCCTTTAGCAGCAGCAGACATAGAAAAGAATGAATAAAACAGGCATGGAAGCTCTAACCCTGGCAATTTGACTGGTAAACTCACAATGGCTGCCTGGTATTATGATGCAATAACTTCCATGGTAATGTAGAATGTTCATTCAAGTGATAACCGAAGTAATGCAATGGAATGTACTTTCTGTATATACAGTTGAATCAACAAATCACAGCACATACTGAGGTGCATCGCATTAACACACTTCTTGCTATTACTTCCTGCTTCGCTCTCGTGGGTTCACTCGGCAATGGCCACCAGTCCACCCATTCTGCCACAACGGACTTGAATGGGGACGCCGGTTCTATTCCTACGGCAGCACAAGCAATCAGGGGCGGAGGAGGAGAAAATGTGTCTTAAAAAAAACACTTTCCTTGACACCCAGCGTCATAATGGTCATACAGCTGACATAACCTGTAATATGGTCATAACACTTGTGGCATATATTGTGTTATTTTATGGCTGGTTATGACACCTACATAAGAGCGTCAAAACGCACAAAGCAAGGCAAAACACTCCATTACACCATAAACATACTGTTGACAGGTATGCCATGTTAAATATATACATTTACCATATTACATTGTAATTGTAATTGCACACACATTGATGTCAGACATGCACCTACCCCAATGCTCTGTTGCTGATGACTGGGATGAATGCAGGAGCAGATATCAGGAGCGGGACAAAGACACCCTCTTTTTGACTGACGGCTGACATAAGGGCATGTACGTGATAGTAATCTAAGCCAGATTGGCCTATGATGGTTATAATGCTTCTTAACAGGGTCATAAAGTGTATTTTCTACAAGTTATTTCAAAATATGATTTAAAAAAAACATGACAAAAGAATTCATTACAACAAAGGATGTAAGAAAAAAACAACATTCAAATGAAAGGAAACTGCTTGGCAGGGAAAAAACTAATTTGAATAAATGCGTGTTTTTGACAATTGTGTGTGTGTGTCATAACCAGACATAAAATAACACAATATGCCGCCACAGATGTAAATACAGTGCATTCGAAAGGTATTCAGACCCTTTCACCTTTTCCACATTTTGTTACATTACTGCCTTATTCTAAAATGGATTAAATTAATAATTTCCCTCAATCTATACACAAAGTGTATATGACAGAGTGAAATCAGGTTTAATTTTTTTTTTTCAAATGTATTAAAAATAAACAGACCCTTTTCAGACCCTTTGCTATGAGACTCGAAATTGAGCTCAGGTGCATCCTGTTTCCATTGATCATCCTTGAGATGTTTCTACAACTTGATTGGAGTCCACCCGTAGTAAATTCAATTGATTGGACATGATTTGGAAAGGCACACACCTGTCTATATAAGGTCCCACAGTTGACAGTGCATATCAGAGCTAAGACCAAGCAATGAGGTCGAAGGAATTGTTCGCAGGGCTCCGAGACAGGATTGTGTAGAGGCAAAGATCTGGGGAAGGGTAAGAAAAAATGGCCAGACAGAAGCCACTCCACAGTAAAACGCATGACAGCCCGCTTGGAGTTTGCCAAAAAAGCACCTTAAGGACTCTGACCATGAGAAATAAGATTCTCTGGTCTGATGAAACCAAGAATGAACTCTTTGGCCTGAATGACAAGAGTCACATCTGGAGGAAACCAGGCACCGCTAATCTCCTGACCAATACCATCACTACGGTGAAGCATGGTGGTGGCAGCATCATGCTGTGGGGATATTTTTCAGTGGCAGGGAGACTAGTCAGGATCGAGGGAAAGATGAACGGAGCAAAGTACAGAGAGATCATTGATGAAAACCTGCTCCAGAGCGCTCATGACCTCAGACTGGGGCGAAGGTTCACCTTCCAACAGGACAACGACCCTAAGCACACAGCCAAGACAACTCAAGAGTAACTTCGGGAGAAGTCTCTGAATGTCCTTGAGTGGCCCAGCCAGAGCCCAGACTTGAACCCGATCTAACATCTCTGGAGAGACCAGAAAATATCTGTGCAGCAACTCTCCCCATCCAACCTGACACAGCTTGAGAGGATCTGCAGAGAAGAATGGGAGAAACTCCCCAAATACAGGTGTGCCGCCAAGCTTGTAGCGTCATACCCAAGAAGACCCGAGGCTGTAATCGCTGCCAAAGGTGCTTCAAAAAAGTACTGAGTAAAGGGTCTGATTACTTACGTTTTACATAAGATTTCCCAAAACAATTTCTTGCTTTTTCATTATGGGGTATTGTTTGTAGATTGATGAGGGGGGGAAAACAACTTCATCCATTTTAGAATAAGGCTGTAACGTAACAAAATGTGGAAAACGTCAAGGTCTGAATACTTCCCGAATGCACCGTATCTGGGTCATGACAGTGTTATGACAAGTTATGTCAGCTGTTAGGACATTACGACATGGTTATGACTGTGTTATGACACTGGGTGTCAGGTAAAGTGTTATTACGGTGACCGCAGCCATTTGGATGGCCAATAACTATCATCCAAAATTCTATGACTGTCAGAGCCCTAATTCACACAAGCACACAGTTACACACCTGCCGTGTGGCTGGTCGCCGTAACAACAGAGAAGTCCCAACACCACCAGCAGTGTAAGGGCAGCTCCTGGCCAATGGAGACAGGAGTGTCGGTTGCCATGGTGAAGGAAGCTCTTCACCCACTGCTCCTATAACAACATCAACAAACAAAACACGTGTTTGACACATCTCAATACGCGTGTGTCCGTTTTTGGTTATACTATCCTTGTGGGGACCAGAAGTCCTCACAAGGATAATAAAACAAGGAACATTCAGACAATTGGGAACATTTCGCCGGTCCCCACAAGGAAAAAGGCTACTTCAGTTTCAGGGGTTAGGTTTACAATTAGGGTTAGGTTTAGGGGTTTGTGGTTAAGGAAAATATGATTTTGAATGGGAATCAAATTGTTTGATCCCCTCAAGGACAGAAAAACAAATGTGTGTGTGTGTGGTGCGCATGCATCTGTCCGTGTGTCAGTGTGTGTGTGAGGTGGTACCTACCTGTGCAGTCGGTTGTTTCCCACGGCCTGTGGTCTGGTGCTGGTCAAGCAGGGTGGTGAGCTGGTCCCTCAGTGTCCCCAGAGCCTGACCAGTGGACAAGCCAAGGGTCCCCACCCCCTCCTCCTGAAAACCCACAGGAACAGACGCACACACACAGACAACAAAAAATTACCTATTTTGAAATCACAT
Source organism: Oncorhynchus clarkii lewisi (assembly GCF_045791955.1). NCBI lineage: Eukaryota > Metazoa > Chordata > Actinopteri > Salmoniformes > Salmonidae > Oncorhynchus > Oncorhynchus clarkii. The sequence goes on from NC_092166.1 coordinate 60,475,941, forward strand.
TACAGTCAAGAAAGATTCAAACATTTAAAAATGCCACAGATTCATGGACACTGGAGACACAAAGCACCTTCTCCATATAGCCAGGCTGCCCATGACAGCTGACACAGCAGTACCCTGCTAGCTGCATTGCCTTCGTCTTACGCACAGGCGTACAGACACGCATAACCACAACAATCAATATAAACAGATGTGCATAATCAACCATTATCCTAAGTTCACATTTGTTGCCCCGAGTTTAGGCGCTTCTGTTATATGGTTCTAATAAGCAAAACTCATTCTTGTTTGTTAAACCGTTAATAGGCTCGACTGAATTCGACTATCACCAAGGAGCTAAACTCACTGCTGCCAATAGGATTGTATGGCTTTGTGATTTTAATCAGCGTAATACAGCAGAGACGATGTGATGTACGGTTCATGATTCATCTTTGCACAACGGAAGTGACGCAAACTGCAGAGAAACAACCATATCTAAAATGTCAGTGGGAACCCAATCTTTTCCCACACTTCACATACAACTTCATCTCAGCGCTGGTTTTAAACTCTACATCCCACACAGCTATAAATAACTCACAATTTTCCAGAGTAAAGGAAGCCTGCAGAAAATCCTCCAGACATGGATAAACACACAAACGCACCCTGCGCATAACCCTGTTTTAAGCAGAGCACCGACAACAACACGCCCGCCAGCAAATTGACCTGGATTAACCAAACACACACACAGACACGTTTCCCCTCATTTCTCTTCCCCACCCATCAGCTCTACGGACCTTTCATCCCCATTCGGACTTCTTACTTACTGTCCCCCTCTTTCGGAACCAAGCTCTCAGCTCCAGGTCCAGGACCATGATACAGTTGTTCCTTTTCTTTCTCACTTTCTCTTACTGTTGTCTGCTCTGTGAACCTGTCGTCGATCGACTAAAAATAGTAATATTGTATCCAGGTGTGAAAAGTGTGTGTGAGAGGAGAGGACAGAAAAGACCTGCAGGGAAGGAGAGCGTCTGATGACCGGAGAGAAAGGGCACCCAGGGGACTAGTCAGTCTGACGTTAGAGCCTGGGTGACACTGCCTCAGCATCCTAATGCCTCCCTAGCCTGTCTCATCTGGCTCTTTTCTCTGTCTCGCCCAGCCCTAGCCCATCCCAACACAGAGTGCCGGCTGGACTGTTCTGGCTGAACGTCCCTCTTTCTGTGCAGTGGCTGGCTCCATGATACTGCTGATACAGGAGAGTGACCAAGCCGAGTCTGCCAACAGAGAGAATGAGAGAGAGAGAGAGAGAGAGAGAGAGAGAGAGAGAAGGGCAAGAGAAACTGGCCTCACTGAACCCTGGCCCCAGGTCCAGAGGAAAATACAGATGAATAGAGAGAGAGAGAGGGGAGGCAGATGAAAGCTGAAAGAACAGAAGACATAAAAAGAGTGCACGGGCGGCAAGAGGAAAAAGGAGATGCAAAAGAGAGAGAGGGGGGGGGAGAGAGAGAAACTGGCCCATCCAGGGTTGTGCTTTGTTCCCTTCCAGCCAACACAGCACATAATTCAACACTGCAGCAGTGGAGGGATGGAGGGAGAGAAACGAGACAGACAGAGAGACGTCAGTGAACCTTGGTTCTGGTCCAGAGGGGTGAAGAGAGTAGAACAGTGAATACACCCACAGAAACACTAGAGTCAAACACAGTCAGAGTACATAGAACATACAGTTGTGGCCAAATATATTGGCACCCTTGCACTTTTGACGACCGTATAGAAATTGTGAGAACAATAATAGGACCAAAGCATAGCATACATTGTTTAAGGGATATATCAGTGAATACCACCTCTTCCAGGGTTATATAGGAGACACTATATCTCTCTCTGTACTCAGCCAGGGGGCAGAAGAACCATGCCTAAACCAATTTAGGATGGGATGAAACGCTAGTGCCAAGAAATACAATTTAAAGTTTAGTACGGCTAGTCCTACATCTTTTCCGCTTTGCAAGTTTGTTCATTTTATAGGGCTCGATTACCTTGTCATCTGGACTGAACAAAAATATAAAACGCAAACCCGCTACAGTTTGAATGTTTTTACTGAGTTACAGTTCATATGGGGAAATCAGTCAATTCAAATCAATTCATTAGGCCCTAATCTATTGATTTCACACGACTGGGAATACAGATATGCATCTTTTGGGCACAGATACCTTAAAAAAAAAATGGGCCTCTGGATCTCGTCACAGTATTTCGGTGCGTTCAAATTGCCATCGATACAATGCAATTGTGTTCGTTGCTTATGCCTTCCCATACCATAACCCCACCATGTGGCACTCGGTTCACAAGGTGGACATCAGCAAACCACTTCGCCCACATGACGCCATTTCATGGTCTGCTGTTGGGAGGCCAGTTGGAAGTACTGACAAATTCTCTAAAACAACATTAGAGGTGGTTTTTATAAGCTGGAGAAATTAACATTAAATTCTCTGACAACAGCTCTGGTAGACATTCCTGCAGTCAGCATGAAAAACTTGAGACATCTGTGGCATTTGTGTGTCACAAAACTGCACATTTTAGAGTGGCGCTTAATTGCACCTGTGTAATGATCATGCTGTTTAATCAGCTTATAGATTATATTGTCAAAGGAGAAATGCTCACAAACAGGGATGTAAACAAATTTGTGCACAAAATGAGAGAAATAAGCGTTTTGTGCGTATGGAACATTTCTGGGATCTTTTATATCAGCACGTGAAAACATGTGATCAGCACTTTACATGTTGCGTTTATATTTTTGTTCAGTGTACATTTTGAAATCGCACTATTTTATTCCAATAGCCAGAAGGTGAAAACAAACAAAAAATGTATTTGCCAAGGCAATAAAGACCTGGAGAATAAACCCTCCTCCTCACAGCTGCCCATGTCCCTTAATGTTGATTATGTGGTGGCTACTGACAAGGAGCACATGGCTGAGCTCTTTAAAATCACCACTTCATTAAGTCAGGATTCCTATTTGACTCAGCCATGCCTCCTTGCCCGTCCAACATTTCCTCATCTACCAGCCCTTCTAATGCAACTAGCCCTGATGCTCCTCCCTCTTTTTACCACTTCCCTGCAGGTGGTCACCGAGTCCGAGGTGATAAAGGAGCTCCTTAAACTTGACCCCAAAAAACATCTGGGTGAGATGGTTTAGACCCTTTCTTCTTTAAGGTTGCTGCCCCTATCATCGACAAGCCTGTCTCCAACCTTTTTAACCTGTCTCTCCTCTCTTGGGAGGTTTCCATTGCTTGGAAGGTAGCAACTGTGCATCCTTTATTGAAAGGGGAGATCAAGCTGATCCAAACTGTTATAGGCCAATTTCTATTTTGCCATGTTAATCAAAAGTGTTGGAAAAATATGTCAAGAATCAACTGACTGGCTTTCTTGACATCTATAGTATTCTCTCTGGTATGTAATCTGGTTCCCGCTCAGGTTATGGATGTGTAACTGTAACCTTAAAGGTCCTAAATGATGCCACCATGGCCCTTGGTTCTAAGCAATGTTGTGCTGCTATTTTTATTGACTTGGCCAAAGCTTTTGATACGGTAGACCATTCCATTCTTGTGGGCCGGCTAAGGAGTATTGGTGTCTCTCAGGGGTCTTTGGTCTGGTTTTCTAATTACCTCTCTCAAAGAGTGCAGTGTATAAAGTCAGAACATCTGCTGTCTCAGCCACTGCCTGTCACCAAGGGAGTACCCCAAGGCCCGATCCTAGGTCCCACGCAATTCTCAATTTACATCAACAACATAGCTCAAGCAGTAGGAAGCTCTCTGGGCCATTTATATGCAGATGATACAGGCTTATACTCAGCTGTTGTATATGGTGCATGTGACAAATAAGTATGATTTGATAGGCTCATATGTCACATTAGATCATTAGAAACTGATTCGGGAGAATGTTTTGTGCCTATTTGAATGTAAAGTGTACTCTTTTGCTTTAGGTTATAAGCTAGCCAGGCATTAATTAGGTTGTAATCAGAAAGTATAATGTTGGAGAGCTTTGATTGCCTGTGTATAGTACTTGGCCTTATTAGATTTGTCCAGAATGACATTTATTTATTTCCCAATAACCAGATGGAATTCAGTTAATTCTAACAATATGCTGTTCAGACAATCAAAAAACATAGGAGCATATGAATTTGGAGAGTACACATTAATAAAAGGCAATTTTCTTTCCATTCAAGATACATTTAAGGAAAGTGATTCTCCCTTCTTGGTCTTCGCCTTTACCAAGAATGGTGATTGAGTTACTTCTGTATCATTATGATTACACCTTTAGTTTTGTTAGGGGCTGTTAAAAGCAGCCAGTTTGTAAAAATGGTTCACTATTCTGTGTGTGTCCTTTTGGTTTCTTACTAGAATATCAAGTCAGCTGGAACGCTTGATAGGAATATTAAGCCCTTTCAAATTCCATGAGAGAAGAACTAGTGTAGCAACTGTTTTTCTCAAATGTAACAGTTATATTTATTGCTGATAAGCCCATGGATGAAAAATAAAAGTATGAACCACAGGAAAACCCACCCATTGGTCACTCCCCGCTCAGAAGATCCTTTTCATACACACCACCACCCCATTTCAAACTACAATACATGACATCACCAATGTCCCATTCATTTCAGCATACTGTCAAAAGGCATAGGCCTAAAGGAAAACGGTAAAAACACTGAAGATTCTAATCTAACTCCGACAGTCTCTAGAACATCCATGGGTGTCTACTCTCCTTGAGCAGTAAAGAAAAGTAGGCTGTGTTTCTGGCTGGACTGTTAAGAGCTAATAATTACATAATCCACAGCACATACTATATGTGGGACCAGAGAGATAAAAGTGGAGAGGTGTTCTTCTTTGAACCTGTTGAATCAGAGCACTGGCTGTCAGTTTTCCAATCCCTACCCTATCCTACGCCTGGCTGCTGTTGACCCAGTCGCTCACTGTTAAATGCCTCTCCTCCTAAACTTGTATGTTTAACGAGCATTACTGACCCTGACAATAACTGATAGCACACGCCGGAAATAGAGAGGGAGGAGGGTGAGAATGGAAAAAGGTGAACATAAGTGGATGGCGTGGTTTCTGACCATTGTCAACATATAAACATTCAGCTCAGGTCTTTTAAAGTACCATCTCATGACAATGACTTGACAGTAGTTTTTTGACCAAAAACATCTGTTTCAATGTGCGTCTTGAATAGCCCACATTTATTGACCAACATCAAAAACCTAGGAGGAGCCCTCAGGAGCAGCTAGAAGGCAATTTGCGGGGATCAGTCAGCACACACACACAGAGACACACACACACACACACACACAGAGACACACACACACACACACACACACACACAGAGACACACACACACACACAGAGACACACACACACACCCCAAGGAGCCTCTCCGTTTAGCACCACTCCAGAGAGCCAGCTGACGTCATTTGGCGCTAGGCAACTCACCTGCTTCTTATCCTGTAGCTCCATGGCAACCAGCGCAGGCTCTCACCATGCTCCGAGCCTCACACACACCTGACGAGGCTAGGCAGAGACTTCACCCTCTCGATCTCTCCTCGATACTCTCGATGTCGTCTTGTTACCCCTCTTTGTCTTCTCGACACTCTTTCTCGATGCCCCTTCCAACCACAACTTAGGCTGGAGGAAAACGTCACCCACTGGCCCCCTGCCGGTGCCGCTATGCCAGCCTGCTCTGCCAGTCTGAGGGGAGGACCACGCACGCCCACTGGGACTCACAGCAGGGCACACTGGGAGCTGTAGCTAGATGCTCAGTCAAAGTTGTGTTGAGGAAATCGTCCTCATTACACGAATGGCTGGGTAGATCTTGGTAGGGAAGAGATAAATAAAAGGGAAGAGTAAATAATTATGCCGTTGGCATGACATATGGCATTCAGTCTGTAGTGATATTATACATTGGCTGTTGGTCAGTAGGCTACATGAGGTGAATACAATAGTGCTGTTGAAAACATTGTTAGTCCGAAGCCCTAAAGCTACTGACAACGCGCCACCACTATAAGCATATTTCTTCTTCTTTTATACAAAAACAACTGAGTCAGCAGGCTCTATTGGCTCACACTACACAACATTGTGCCTAAAGTTACCAGCAGAGAGAGAAAAAGAGAGCCAGCCAGCCAGCCAGACACCCAGAGACAGAGAGCTAGAGAGGACAGACAGGGAAACAGACAGAGACATACATATAGAGGGAGAGAGACATACAAGAGTCTGAAACTTTCACTCTTAACAGGTAGTACAGGAACCACACCCCAGAAAGCAACTGGGGCAAACTAAAGTACATATACGGAAACATTTCATTGGAACTAATATAGCCCAGTCACAACATCCTATGTCAGAAACAGAACTAAACTTGTCCGATGCCCGTCTATCGCTAAATCCACCTGGCTGGACGACGTACAACATATTTAATGTCATCACTTTCTGCGTATGCTTATCTTTGGATTAATTTACCGATTTTACCTGTACTATTAGACGGTCTGATCTACAGGAGAGATGCGAGGAGCCAAATACCACACGGTGTTATTAGTGACTTTCTTGTGTGCATATCGCGATCCTCGTTTCACATGCTAGCAAGTGAGCTTACTAGCTAACTGGAAATCTATCGTGGCGAGCTCATATTTTCTGCAATGGAAAAGCATGCAATGCACTAAGCTAAACTTCGCACAATCAACATTGTGACAAAACAAGTGTCAATGTCGCCTTACCTAAGCACTGTTTCTCACTCATTGCTAGCTCGCGAATAGTACGCGCTAACTTAGCTAGCTGACGTTTCCATACCTGCAACCCAACGTCTAGGTTCGTCTTCTTCGCGATGTCAAGAACAGCCTGCGATAACATGAACACTAAGCACTATTAATGTACCATATATCCGCATATCTATCATACTCACGTACAGGTTGCAACACGGTCTGTATCTCGTCACCCCGTTTAAAGCTAAATCGTCTCTCAAATATCAAGTGTACAGAGAGGAAGCAAGAGAACCAACTCGGCAGAAAATCTTTCTCCAGCTGGTGGCGTTTTTTCGTTGTTTCGCCCACCAAGCAAGGTCAACGAGAGTGTCACATTTGGTCAACAAAATTGTGTATGGCTTATTTGCTACATGAGGTTTATTTGATCGGATAGCAGTTTCACAATGCTTAAGTTGTTATGAGCGCACTGACATAAGTAGGACACGTGAACTTTGAGAAAAAAAACTTTATATTTGAGTTATTTCAAGATGCCTATGCATATTCATATCATGAGGCGAGTAGCATAGCATATCCACTGAATACAGGCGGTTCAAGTCAACAACCCTAAGCGAATATTCAAAGCAGATGAGGGAGTGGCGTTTTTGGTTGGGGGCGATGAAGCACGGTTGTGATAGGTTGGGATTCCTGGAGGGCTTACCATAGGTGGAGTCCTGCTCTTTTGATTGGCGTGTGTGGGAGGGGCGATGGCCCAAGTCAACCGTTCTATTTTGAAATAGGATAGCTACTTCTTCTTCGTTGAGGCCTTATGGCGGACCACATCCTTTAGTGGCGAGTTGCCGCCACCAACTGGACAAGGGTAAACATTTCTCCAAAGAGTAATTCCATTACGGGGAGGGAAAAATAACATTAATCTACACAAACGAACAAAAAAGAAATAGCCCATTCCTTCAGTCATTCGAGAACTCAACTACCCTGCTCAGGCTTTAGGGCTTGAGAGGGTAGGACGGCACGACACAGTACTCCATGTAGCTCTTCAGATGTGAAATCTTTTAATCCCAGAAATGTTTCAGCCGCAGAAGCAATGATGTCATGTCTATCTTTCTTGACTTCTTTTCCGCGTGCGCAGTGCCATTTACCACCATCGCTATAAAAGACAGAGTCCACTTTCTTCACATGAACAATTGCTGGGTCCACTGGTGATTCACCGGACTTTCAAAGATACTCGTTCTTTCGATCCTGTTGACAGCCTCTGCATTGGAGACTCACCACTGCCCTGATTTTAGCAACCTCATTCTCTTATACCCTACTCAGGCATTCCAAGAATGTCACCTCATGTTCTCCACCACAGTTACAACCCTTTGCTTCTTGGCCATTATTTTGTGCGCCACAGTCGGGGATCTCCTTCAAAGTGATCTTTCCTACACGTCCCACATCCACATCATGGCTTCTTTCTTCTGCAGACACGCACTACATGTCAAACATTTTACAGCGCTGACGCTGCAAAGGACTGGATACAAAAGCTCAGGCAAGATAGTACACATATCCCATCTGCACTCGGGTCAGGAGGGACACCATATCAAACAACAAAAGGTACATACAAACTGTTCTCTTTCCTGCCATCAACAAAACCATTCATCCTACAAGCATCAGCCACTCCAGGAGTATTATTCAGTATATCCATGTCAAGTTCTTCTGAGACTCCAGAAACGACTCCCTTGACAGTTGACCTTCTCCGTAGCCCGAGGCACGGCACAGCATAATCTTCAAATCGAGTGAGACCCACCGTACTCTTTTTCTGAGCAGCAGAAACATAAAGCAATTCAAATAAGTCCACTCCTCGTGATCTTCATCAACTTCACTTTATCCAAACCTTTCCCCACCATTTTGAATATGTCCAACGCATTCAACAAGTCGGGCCCCAACATTCCCAGGAAATGTACTCCTACCAGATACGAAGGGGTATTATCAACACAAGACATTTCCTTTCCCATCTTTCGGACAAAAAGTCCATTCATCTTCATTTCCACCACCATCCGATTCAAGTTCCTCTTCTGCTTCCAGCTTTATCTATCTCAATCAACTCATCCAGGGCCTCAATCAACTCATCCAGGGCCTCAATCAACTCATCCAGGCTGATGGCTGAATAGAATACAGTAGAATTCAATTATAAAAATTACGTTTACAGCCTTGTATTGGCTACACACTCACAAGACTAACAATCACAAGTCTCAGACCATAAAGTTCAAGGCAGGGCTGGATGATCACAGTACAAGGCAGAGTAACTGCAACACTAGGTAACCAACTGACAAGGACACTATAGGTTTCGTAACTTTAAATTAGGGCAATGCATGTTTTGTAATGGTTTCTCTGCAGTCCTCACCATTCTTACAAATATCCTGTTGGACTCCTCAGCTGTATCAGTCAAGTCAGAACGAGAAAGGACAGTTTGTGGTTTTCTAAAGTTAAGTAAGTAGCTTTGCAAAGTTAAGTAAGTAGCCCTGCTCCTATGAGCTTGATGTACAAGTACACCCCCTGGACAGGAAGCTAGTCTATTGTAGGGCCTTAACTACAATCTATCTCCCTAATTCTGAGTGCCAAGCAGAAGTGCATCGGGTCCATTTTTTACAGTGTTTGGTATGACAGCTGGCGAACAAACTCCCAACTTTCCAATCTCAAGGCATACAATCAAACCACAAGGCAACTGAGTGGTTTTGTAGGCCTATCATATTAAACACAGCTGGAAACCAGTACCTCTTTACGACAGTTTTTCCATTCGCAATAAACCAACCACATATAATTGAAACAATGCCTTATTCAGCAATACTTTTTAATAGTTATACACAAAGTAAACAAGAACAGTTTCATCCATCTACAAAATAATTTGATTTAAATTACAAAAATATTTACTACAAAGAAACACATTGATAAATCGGTTATATAAAGATATATTGCACGGAAACCTAACACGTACAAAGCAATATTCAAATTTGGACATTCATTGGTATTCAAAGGCTGTGATGTTTTTTTTTAAATAACGAAATGTTTAAGATAAAAATCTGAAGGCATTGATTTGTTTTGATATTTATCCGTGCAGGTCCGCTTATCAATAGGCTCCCTCTCTGAGTGCGTGTTTGTTGGGAAATTGAGAAAATGAAACCTGTAGTGGATAGAATTCATTTCTCAACCATTTTCATCAATCAATCAACAACTGGAGTATCACTGACACAGGAGAAGGAATGGTAGATGTGGAAAGTGATTCGCTTTCATTGCATATATGAATCAATGATTGACAGTTGTAGAACTCATTTCCTATCCAACTGCAGGTGTGTGTGTGTGCGTGCGTGTGTGTGTGTGTGTCTAGGGGTTGCGGCTGGAGACAGAGCTATTGATGGGTGGTCTCACCAGCTCCTCCATGATGACAGCAATGATGTGGCACAGCTTCTTGGCCTGTAGGGCAGAGCACACACACATTAATGGAATGCACACTTTATCAAGGAAGGTACTGTACTAAATGATCTGTACTGTACTAAAGGAAAGTACTGTACTGTAGTGTTGTCATGCCTTTGAACAATTCACTTCATTTGAATACGATTTGAATAGAATATTTCCATTTCCATCAGTTGACTATTGAGGAAGTTGCTTTGGCTAAAGGTATCAAGCGTAGCCAGGGGCGTCATGCACCTCAGAATCTGAGGGGGCACAAAGTGTGTGAGGGTGGCTACGGAGGGGGGCTAGGCCCCCTGTCTGTAAATTGGATAAATTAGCATTTTTCAAACACCTGAATCTAGAGCCATAATCATTATGCTTAAGTCTATGTGAAAAATCAGTTTATTTTTCTGCTTATCTTAGCATTCCTCTTGAGCTGTCTGTATCCACCTGATTTGATATGCTTCTCTGCATCTCTGCTAAAATCTGCGTAAAATATTGAAAGGATTGTCTTATTCAGTCCATCTAGTAATTGCTTGCTAAGATAATTAGACAAAGCTAGATACTCTCATTTGATTGATAGCCTGAAATGGCTTCTTGGTAGCTAGTTATGAGGTTGGGAACCTATTTAGGCTAGCTAAAGCCAACTCAATAAAACCGTTACTAATAATACAGAGAAACAACAATATATTTTGTATTTTGTATTTAATTTTTTTAAACAGGACAAATCTGAGGGAGCATGTGCTCCCTTATGGGCATGATGCCACAGAGTAGCCAAGCATGGTTTAAGTGTCTTCTTGAAATCTTATCTCCCAGGTAGCATGTGTGTGTAATGTGTATTGCCCTTAGTGACCATATCCCTTTCACTGTGTAACCATACACTTTACGGACACTAAAGAACAAACCCTTCCACCAGTGGTCACCAACCTTTGTTCCTGGAAAGCTACGGTGTGTTCAGCAATTTGCTCTAGTTCTACACAAAACCGGGGGTTGGTGGCCCCGTCGTTCACTGCTGTGTATTGTACTTCACCTGTTTGAGGTGGATGGTGATGGTTTTTAGTCCTGGGTTGCCGTAGTTGATCTCCACTCCAGGCACCTTCTTGTCTTTCTTGGGTTTAACTGAGCGCAGTGACTGCACTTCCACCAATGGGATCATGAATGCCCGCTCCTGAACAACACAGGAAAATTATAATAAAGAATTAACAATAGCAGACATCTATAAAAGCCATAGATCCATATAGTCAGTCAAGATCGATAATTTCACCCATATTTTGGGAAACACGGTGCCTGCATTTCCTATGTTTGGGGTGTCTCTCCCTACATAAATGGTGTTGTTGGGTGTAAATGCGGTACCTGCATATTGGGATGGCAGAACAGCACTCCTTCTTGGTTGACAGCCACCAGGCAGGGCGAGGGGCAACTGCGATGGCTGACCTTCTGAGCCAGGAAGATATTAGAACCGAACAGAGGCAGGGAGCTCAGGCACTCTGAGGGTAGAGAGAGCAAATCAATCAATACAATTCTATTCATACAGCAGTATAGATACTGTATCTATAATGCATTATCTAGCTACAAACACATTTATCACAAAATTCTTCCCAGCAAGCAAGGCAAAAAATTGAATTGTGTGCGTGCCTCACCGAGGAAGCGTGCCTTGGCGTCGCGGGGGCTGAGGGAGCGCATGGCGGTTATCTCTCTGAGGGAGATGGTGTGGATCTGCTCCAGGTTGGTGCTGCCCCCTTCCTGTTGGGGGAGGTACCCCTTCAGTTCTAGCCTGACGGAGACAAAAGAGAGAGACAACTATCAGAAACTATATCACACTTAACATAGGACAGAGAGAATAATCGCTATGTCCGGTCTGAAAACAACAGTGTGGCTCACAGTGAGAACTGCTGAGTGAGACACTGGGGCAGGTGCTGCAGAGTGCGGGGGCTAAAGGCTAGGGGTTAGGGTATAGGGGTTAAGGGTAGTACTCACACAGAAGGCTCTTGAGTGAGGCCCTGTGCCAGGTGCTGCAGGACAGCCAGCTCTGCCGTCTGCTGGACGACAGCGGCACCACTGCCTGGCAGCATCAGTTTGCCATCCATGTAGTCACCCAGGACCTGCACGCAACATACAAAGAGGGCCAGATGAGGTTCATTCATTACAGGGACAGAAGGGCTGTCACCAGGGCCTGACATAATGCAAAGTGGTTTCAGTGGTTATAACAGAACTCTAGGGGTCATTACTCTGGTACCTGTTGGAAGTGGAACTCCAGGTAGAGGTCGTTGTCGAAGTGAAGTGGGTGTGTCCATATGACGCGGTGGAAGGACAGGACGATGGAGCCGTCGTCCAATAGGAAGTCAAACAGGTACTCATCTGAGTGGAGAGGCCGCACCATCCCATCTGATGTAGGAGAGGAAGAAGAGAGGTAGTGATAAGGAAGGGATGAAAATAGAAGAGAGCCATAGAAAACTAGGATTTCCTTAGTTTTGCTGTCACACAATTAATATAAACTTTTTGTGCATTGTAGGTAAAGTGTTTTGGGGAGTCATTTGGGTTAATAGATAGAGCATGTCTGTATGTCCACCTACCCTTGTCCCGAATGGCATGGATAGAAAACTCCTTGACTTCTGACGGATCCTGGATGCCCATCTCTGTACACAGCTCTTCCACCACCTCTAGAGCCACCTGGGCACACAGAGTCAATCTGTATCATAATGGTAATTCAAGGGAGGAGGGGAAGAGGAGAAAAGTAAAGGGAAGGAGACTTGACTTACGCTGAAGCTGCGTATCTTACAGATGAACTCCACTCCGCCTGGCAGCTTGATGGGGAACCGACGAGATTGTCTGCCAGCCTGCAGAGAACAGACACACAGCGACAGCTGTACCGTTTATCTTACATAATAACAAGATATCCACACTTATGTGGAATCCCTGCCTTACCAGTATGGCTTCCATCTCTGCGTGAGAGGGGACGTGTCTGCGACCACCGTGGATCAGAGTCCCGAACATGTTCTCCTTACAGTTTTGAGACAGCTCTGAGATAGAGGATAGACACATACATAATTGCATTAGATACAGAAAAGCTCTGGGGTAACAGACACAGACACATGTTTGAAGGGATCTCCTCTGGGGCATCGCCAATGTGTGAGGGGTGCAGGGCTGTACCTTAGTAGGGGTGTGTTGGTCTTGGCTGATGTCTCGTAGGTGGCGTGTGACAGTAGGTGTTCAGAGTGTGCGTGTGCGTGTGCGTACCTTGGTAGAGGTGTGTGGGGTCTTGGCTGATGTTTTGTAGATGACATGTGATGTAGGGGTTCAGAGTGCCAGAGCAGGGGAAGAACCCTGCTACCAGATTCAACAGACGCCAACCCCGGGTACATCTCTCTCTGTATAACGCATGCGCACACAAGTTAGGAATTGACATTGTACATTACTCCCAGGTAAAGGTTCGTACACAATCTGCCAGCTACTCACTTGTGTGTGTTTTTTGTGATCTGTTTGATCACCTGGCAGTAAATCTCATCTCTCAGAAACTCTTTCTCCTTCCCTAACTGAACACACAAACACAATGGGACAGACATGACTCCATGTTTCCATTCAAGCAGCTGGTATCCTCATTGTGAGCGACGGTGTTTGCGTGTGAGCAGTGGGTGTGCAACGGGAGAGGCTCACCATCAAGATATGGCTGACACAGTCTCCCTCAGACGTGTGCCTCCCAAGAGGCTGGTCTCCCATGAACTGCATCACACCTTCAGAGAGCGAAAGAGACGTGGGAAAGGGGAATATTGAGATGAAAGAGGTGCAACGCACACCTCAATAGTGTACGTCACAGGAGGTTGATGGCACCTTAATCGGGGAGGATAAGTGGAATGGGATCAAGTACATCAAACAGATGGTTTCCAGGTGTTTGATACCGCTCCATTCGCTCCGTTCCAGCCATTATTATGTGCCGTCCTCCCCTCAGCAGCCTCCACTGGTGTGCGTGTGCACGTGTGTGCGTGTGTGTGTGTGTGTGTGTGTGTGTGGACTCACTCAGGAAGGCCTGGACAGCCAGGCCATTGAGCTCAGGATCATTGTACAGGATGAGGGATTCCTGAATGGGAACCTCTGTGTACTGAAGCACCTCTGAGAAGTTTATACCTCCATTAAGCAGACCTTTACCCTCCATTCTGTGATAGAGAGACAAAGGGAGAAAGACGAAGGAGGGAGGATTATGAAAGAGGGAGCGAGATGGAGCGAGGAGGGGAGAGTCCGAGAGAAAGTACATAAGGAGAAAGAGAGGTAAGTATATGTCGTTATGGAAGAGTTATTACACTCAGGAAAATATAGGATGGCATACATCATATAACCTTGTTACCCCTCTCACCTGGTGGCAGTGTCTCTGAAGTATTTCATGGCAAACTCTGTCATCCGGAACGTCTGGGCGTCACTCATCTCACTGCCCTGGACCGATACTTGGACGGAACGAGCTGACCCCAGCATGGAGCTCCCTCGGCTGGGCTGTGCTGAGCCAGTGTGGGGAGTGGACCTGGGAGCTGGGGGTCTGATGGCAGCAGGCGGCTTGGAGGCTCTCATGCTCTTCCTCCTCTCGTCGAGGCGGTCAAGGTGGACGTGGTGGTAGTCAGGAGGGGCAGACGGCTGAGTGACGTCGATGGGGAAAAGGCCGGAGCGCCCCCCGATGGAACCGAAACACCAACCTGAGAAATAAGGAGAGAGCAGGATTAGGACTGTCACTCACTCACTCACTCACTCACTCACTCACTCACTCACTCACTCACTCTCGCTCTCTCTATCTCTCTCTCTCTCTCTCTCTCTCTCTCTCTCTCTCTCTCTCTCTCTCTCTCTCTCTCTCTCTCTCTCTCTCTCTCTCTCTCTCTCTCACACACACACACACACACACACACACACACAGAGAGAGAGAGAGAGACAGAGAGCGGGGAAAGAGAGACAGAGAAAAAGAGAAGGAGAGGTCAAAGGTCAGTGTGATGACCTCACCTGGCTGGAGGCCGTGAATGGGCAGCAGTTTGATGATGTCACCCTTGCGGAAGCTGAGCAGGCTCTTGTCGTCGGTCACAAAGCTCTTCAGGGCAATCATATGATCTGAGCCCTAAGAAGGTTTGACAGGATGTTACACACAACAAAGATACTACCTACACAGTAAGATTTTGTGTACCAGAAAACACATGTATACAATCATTTGTACGATATAAGATGAGGAAGTGGCAGGTGGTTACATTGATGAGTTCTTGGTGGAACAGGCTGACCATGGCAGTGATCTGTGGAGCCCTGTTGCTCTGCAGCTGTAGCTGTTCTCCCTTTAGACTGAATTCCACGATGTCGGCAGACCGCAGTTCCACCGACAGCAGCTCTGCATAGCTACACAGAGAAAGACACAGCACACACACCGGGAGAACATATATGGACGCGCACACGCACCGGGAGAACATATACGGACGGGGGGACACACACGCACACGCACACACACACACACACACACACACACACACACACACACACACACACACACACACCGGGAGAACATATACGGACATGCACACACACACTAGATGTATATTCCCACTCAATAATTCAAAAAGGCTAAAGGTCCTCTAATTCTGGTGTTGTGGATGAAGAATAGGCACACCTGTAGCTCCGTAGCAGGCGCAGGTGTTTGGGGTTTATGCCTGATGCTCTGGCCACCTTCATCAGTCGAATCCCACGATGAGACACTCCCAACAGCTGGGTGTCTCCGCTGGTACCACCCTACCTCACACACACAGGGGAGATGAGCGTGTGTCTGTCTGTCAGCCTTTCTGTCTGTCAGAGAGAGAGAGAAAGAGAGCGAGAGAGAGAGAGAGAGAGAGAGAGAGAGAGAGAGAGAGAGAGAGAGAGAGAGAGAGAGAGAGAGAGAGAGAGAGAGAGAGAGAGAGAGAGAGAGAGAGAGAGAGAGAGAGAGAGAGAGAGAGAGAGAGAGAGAGAGAGAGACAGAGAGAGAGAGAGAGAGAGAGAGAGAGAAAGAGAGAGAGAGAGAGAGACAGAGAGAGAGAGAAAGCTAACTCACTTTGACAGGGAAGAGTCGTGTGAAGTAGTTTTCCCAGTTGTCCCTGGCAGCCATCACTATCCTCTTCTTCATAGTGTCGTCCTGAAGCGAGCTGATACTGGTGCCCACGTGGAAACTGGCTGGGGAGGGGGGGGGGGGGGGGGACACTCATTTTTTAACCTGGACTCGCCAACTGACTCACCTGGTAAAAAAAAAAAAGACAAATAAACTCACCTAGTAGGTCTTTCATTTTTCTCCGATCCTCTCTGGTGATCCTCACACAGGTGTCAGAGTACGTGTCTCTCATGATCTGAAAGGATTTAGAGTAATAGACGGTGTGATATGTGTAAGCCAGTGAAGAGAAATGGCCACTGGGAAATAACCAGTACTGACCTGCTCACAAAGGAGTTTGAGGATGTAGGGGTGGTTGAACCCCTCTCTGGGGTAAAACACCTGAACACAGAGGGAATTATAAGGACTGACTCATAATGCTAAACACACAACACGTGTAGAACAATACAGACGATTCCAACGTTCTCTTCGCCTGCCGCTCCAGCTCACCTCCTTGCGTAGGAACAGTTTGCCAGGCATGGCAGAGTTGGAGAAGTAGACGCTGGCGGAGAACCTGTGGAGCTGGGAGCGAACACTCTCCTCCCCAGACAGATCTATGGAGGACAAACAAACAACATGAGTTACTTTACATCTCTGTGGAGGTATTACTGTAGTATATGAGTTATGAACGTGTATCTGAGGCTACGGCTGGACAGGCAGTGTGTACACAGACATGTCTACCTTTACTGTATCTTTCCACCTGCATTTCAGGTAGTTGGACTTACTGAGTGTGGGGGCAGCCTTGGCGGGAGGGTCTGGCAAGCTTTCAAAGATGGCTGGGGGATAAGGAGGGGTGGACTTGGGTGGAGCAGGCGGAAGGTTCTTGGAACGACCCTGCGTGCCAAAGAGGTCGGCCAGGGAGCGCTGTTTCTGCTTCATGCTGTTGGAGATTGAGCGAGGCCCTCTGGTGGAGGGAGGAGAGGATTGCCACGCTGGGTGAGGCTGTCTCTGACGGGGGGGCTCCCTCTGGATCGGGGGAGGAGGGGCCCACTTTCTCTGGAGGGGATGAGAGGAGAGAGGAAGCGAGAGAAGTGTAGGACTAGAGCCTTTAATTATGAATGAACCCATCAGTAAGTGATTGCCAAGACTGTTCTTCTGTGTGCAATATTCCTAGTCTGTCCTCCAAATCAATATTTCTAGTTTGCGTTCCTGGCCCTTTGTTAACCCCAGCCAAACTCTAACCTGCTGTTCTACAGGGCCTTTATTCATGAGGATCGCCAAGGCCTCCTCTTTAGGATCATTCTTCTTCACAAACGACCGGGCTGGAACCCTGGAGAGGAGCAAGACAGAGGAAGTTGATGGTATATGGTACATAGAGGAAGTTGATGGTATATGGTACATAGATGGTACAAGACCCAATAGAGAGAAATTAGATGGATCCACTGTCCCACTAACCTGACGGGCTCGAAGGGTCTGGGGTCACTGGCGGGGCGGTTCTGGTATTGTTTGATGATGTCACGGATGCTGGTGGTGGGCGGGGGCGGGGAGGCAGGGGGGCTGGGGGGGTATGGGTCTCTGGCAGGAGGAGAGGGGGGAGGTTGCAAAGTCCTGGGGGCTGGGGGTGGAGAGGGGGTACGGGGCCGGGTCTGTTTGGGGGGGCTGCTGGGAGCTGGGCGAGGCTTTAACGGTTTGGCTGCTGGCTTGGGCTGAGAACCTGACAGAGTGAATGACAGCACAGGCAGATGGGTCTTAAACAAGACAAGACTCTCAACATCAGCTTCTCAGATGCTGATTAGGTATCTGGAAGGTTTATTCAGCTCTACTCACCAATCTTCTGGAAAAACTCTCTCTTCACCTTGAAAGACTCACGCTGGTCTGGACTGGCAAAGTCCACATCCCTCTCCGGCTGGAAAATCAGATGTACACATAAAACATGATACAGGTAAGTTAGCGTTTCACTGTTAGTCTTCACCTGTTGTTTACGAAGCATGTGACAAATACACATTTGAGTCTGTTTGCAAGTTAATGTTGTTTAATGGGTTTCTTTTGTAATTAAATGACACATTTTTGGCTAAGTACATAAAGGACACTAATCAAGCAGAGCAGCAAATAAACAATACTGTCACACCCCTCCCTCCCTCACACCTCAGGTATATGGTGCTGTGGCTGTGTTTTCATCTGGCTGGGTGTGCGTAGCGGTGGTGGAGTGGGGGGATTTGTGTGGAGTGGGGGTGGGGGTGGGGGTGATGGGGCGCGGGGGGGTGTGGCGGTTCGGTTAGCCTGGCGTCTCTGCTCCTGTCTCTGCTGCTGCTGCTCCTGTCTCTGCTGCTGCTGTCTTTGCTGCTGCTGTCTCTGCTGCTGCTCCTGAGCCTGCTGCTGGGACATGGTCATGGCTTGCATTGTCATCTGCTGGGCCTAGAAGGGGAGAGTGAGAGGAGAGAGAGAGAGAGAGAAGAGAGAGAGAAGAGAGAGAAGAGAGAGAAAGAGAGAGAAGAGAGAGAAGAGAGAGAAAGAGAGAGAAGAGAGAGAAGAGAGAGAAGAGAGAGAAGAGAGAGAGAGAGAGAGAGAGAGAGAGAGAGAGAGAGAGAGAGAGAGAGAGAGAGAGAGAGAGAGAGAGGGAAAGAGAGAGAGAAAGAGAGAGAGAGAAGAGAGAGAAGAGAGAGAGAAGAGAGAGAGAAGAGAGAGAGAGAGAGAGAGAGAGAGAGAGAAAGAGAGAAAGAGGGATGGAGAGAGAGGATGGGCAGTCACTAGGTGGTCATGTTAGAACAGAAGCGGCAATATTATAAGAACTGTTGAACAAGGAAAGGGTTACGGTGGGTTTCTTTTCCCTGGCACGTGGGTTCCCAGTTTCCCCCCAGTGTCTCCCAGTCCTTACCATGAGCAGGGCCTGTTGGTTGATGAAAGCCTGCTGCTGTGCTGCCATCTGCTGGGAGTCCACGGCTGGTGCAGCTGGCTGGGGCATCATCATGGTTGGCATCATAGGCATGGGGGCCGGTGGCATCATACTTGGCATCATCTGAGCCCCGTAGCCTTGCATGGCAGGGTTCATCGGCATTCCTGGGAGACCAAAAAAAATATGGGACATTTTGGAATTGTAGGAAGAAAAGTGGGGAAATAGTGCACGATAGAGAAAAATAAATGACTTGACCATAGTTGAGGAAAAATATTTAAAAGCATGATTAGAATGTTTGTGTTATTATATTGTTCCCCTCACTCACCCATAGAATAACCTGGCATTGTCATTGGGACACCTGCAACACAGGTATTGTATTTAACATTAAAATGAAAACCCATTGCCCCAATAACGAGAGAAACGGAGAGATGCGGGAGACAGAGCAAGCAAGAGATACAGTACCTGCTCCATACATCCCTCCTCCTCCTCTCATCCTCCTGTTCAAAATGGCCATACGCTCCCTGTCCTAAACACACACACACACACACACACACACACACACACACACACACACACACACACACACACACACACACACACACACACACACACACACACAAACACACACACACACACAACAGCAGAACGTTTTGTTACGCAATCTACACGGCACATACAGTAATACGATCCACAAAACTGTAGTTACCTAATCCCCAGCCTTGCCTTGTAACCAAGACAAAGGAACAGAAGACACAATCCAACCAGTAACAGATAATCACAGGTAAATACACAGTTACAGAGCACATCCTATTAGATATAACATTGAATGGTGCTGACCCCTGGTCCCTGGTCCAGCACTGGGTCAAAGAGGTCATCCAGATAAGCATCCATCTGACGACCACGAGAACCCTCTGACGGCTGGTAGTCTCCGCCGTCCCAGTGGGCCTCCTGCTGGGGGAGACCAGGGGCCTGCATGGAGGGGGCCGGAGGGATGAACCCATCTAGATCTGTTATCATCCTAATGGCGAGAGAGAGGGAGAGTGAAGTTGGGGTCCTGTGTGTGTGTGTGTGTGTGTGTGTGTGTGTGTGTGTGTGTGTACAGTGTGTACAGTGTGTACAGTGTGTACAGTGTGTGTGTGTACAGTGTGTGTGTGTGTACAATGTGTACGTGCATCTCTGTGTGTGTGTGTGCCCGCCGGCCTCACCGGTTTCCCTCGTTGTTGAACAGGTAGTCAGTGGGTGTGTGTGCGGTCCCCAGTGTAGTATCAGTCTCTCCTCCAGCCAACAGGTCCATGACAAAGTCACATCCAGGCAGGTCAGACCAGCCCTCATCAGCCAGCAGAGACACAGACCAGCCCCGAGGAGCCTCACCTAACCCTCTGAAGTGGAGCAGCCACGAGGCCAGCTGCTCTCCTGTGGTCCAGGACTCTACCTCAGCTGTAATCTTCTCCTCTGGAAGAGAGAGAAAGCGAGGGAATGAAACGGACATCCCTGGTGCTGCAAACAGCAACCACTCCGGCCAGGTGAAATATCATGATAACACCGAGCAAATGGAACCACAACATCAGAAAGGCAACGTGACAAGCATGACACAGAGATGACTTATACACCCCTTTCTCTCACCGTTGAAGGTGTGTACGTCCAGAACCATCTTTCCTCTCCTCTGATTGGCTGTCCACTCAAGCTGGGAGGGGGGGTGGAGGCGGGAGGTGGGGGAGGGTAGGTGGAGGGAGGTGAGGAGTTTGTGCTGGCACAGAGAACGATATTCACCTGGACCCTTGTCAGACACATACCTGTCCACAAGTGAGACAGAGAAACACAGACTTACATACCTGCACATGTCAGACAAAACCAACTAACCACATATGGTCAACAAAGAGAGGACATATTTTTATGGTAGCTAAAACTAAAAACTTTTTCAATAATGACAAAAAAATACATCTTTAAAACTGATTTTGCCCACTAAGCTACGTACTTGAGCAAGGATTTGTCAAGGGCTGGGGAAGGGGTGAAGGCACTGAGGCAGCAGGCTAGTAACAACCAGCCCCGTAGGGACCCCTCCTCTGACTCCCTGCCCCAGGTGGTGTAAGCTATCTGGGCTAGGATCTCATCCCTCAGGGGGGGTCTGGTAAGGCCCTGCTCCACGATGTAGTTTCCCAACAGCTGCTCCTGCCAGCCACTCAGATCACTGTCCCCTGCAAAGCGCAGGATCTGGAGAGAGACACAAGGGTTAAAGAGATGAGATATTGTGTGTGCGTGTGTGTGTGTGTGTGTGTGTGGAACTGACCAGTTTGTAGATCTCCAGAGCTATGCAAGCGTCTTCAGGCTCCAGATAGGTCAGAGGTCGCTGGAGGGAGTAGCCCTGCGGCTGACACCAGCCATCCTTCAGCGTAGTGTTGGCGTATCGTGAGAAGGGGTAACTGTCTATATCGAGGGGCAGGGTGAGGGTGTGTCCTGCTTTCACCTGTGGAGGCGCCACCTCTGTTACCCCAGAGCCATGCTGCCGCCCTGGTGCAAGGACACATAACTACAGTCACACACAGAGAAAAGACACCAGAGAACAATGGCAGTCCTGGGTCCAATCCAGCAACAGCCCACCCTTTACCTGCCACTGCTGTGTTTACACATCAAAATATGAGCATTATTATCGACATCATTTTTGTTGATGTTGCCAATACCAGATGACCTCAACCCATCTCCACCAATCCCAGCGCTGCTCATACTCACCTGCTGCGCTGCGTAGTCTGGCCGACAGCTCAGCTGGGATCTCCAACATTCCCACATCCTGGAAAAGGCAGGGAATTATCAGGAAGGAATATGTTATTGGACCAGAGGCTCCTTTTAAACATATGGCTTTGATTTCTATATCTACTAATACCTTTTAATTGGAATAGATTTCGTACAGGTGTAGTGACCTCTTACCATTCCTGTGGAGGTGTGATCTTCAGTCTCAGTGGTGGGTTTCACCGTGCTCCTCTCGTTCCTCTCTTGTTCCTGAGAGCAAACACACACACACACCGGTTCGACTGAGTTCAGCCCTGAGCTATCTACATCTCATCTCATCTGAACTCGTTTTCATACAATCAGGACATGCAGTGCACTGACGTGGAGTGAGGACCCCTCCTTTCAATAACACAAGAAACAAACAGACTACACATGATCACAGACCTGTTAAACCTTTACACAAACAGGAATCTGAAGTTCATTTAATCCCATTCAATTAAATCCAGCCTTTCTCAAGTATTGAATAAACCTTCCACTGTTTCTCCTGTACCTGTGCTCAGGTGTTGTTGTCCTACCTGCCCAGGC
Source organism: Oncorhynchus clarkii lewisi (assembly GCF_045791955.1). Lineage (NCBI taxonomy): Eukaryota > Metazoa > Chordata > Actinopteri > Salmoniformes > Salmonidae > Oncorhynchus > Oncorhynchus clarkii. The sequence continues at coordinate 60,498,339 of NC_092166.1, forward strand.
CAGGTATGTCGAGGTCTGTCAGGTTAACAGACCGAGAGAGAGAAAGTCCAGTCCTATTCTTAGAAAAACAGCCTGTTATATATCCCAGCTGCCTTCGCTCCGCCCATAACACAGGCCACACGGATACCAGAGTCCAGAATGCACACCGTAATCTAATGGTTTACAGCCTGAGCTTCATACAGCTAAAGGTGCTTCCTCATGTCACTGCACTGTAAGTGTATTATAGTGTATTCTTGCAATATGAATGTATGTTTGTACAGTTGAAGTCGGAGGTTTACATACACCTTAGCCAAATACATTTATACTCATTTTTTCACAATTCCTGACATTAAATCCTAGAAAAGAAATCCCTGTCTTAGGCCAGTTAGGATCACCACTTTATTTTAAGAATGTGAAATGTCAGAATAATAGCAGAGACTGATTTATTTCAGCTTTTATTCAGAAGTTTACAGACACTCAATTAGTATTTGGTAGCATTGCCTTTAAATTGTTTAACTTGGGTCAAACATTTCAGGCAGCCTTCCACAAGCTTCCCTCAATAGGAATTTTGGCCTATTTCTCCTGACAGAGCTGGTGTAACTGAGTCAGGTTTGTAGGCCTCCTTGCTGGCACACGCTTTTTCATTTCTGCTCACAAATTTCTATAGTATTGAGTTCAGGGCTTAGTGATGGCCACTCCAATACCTTGACTTTTATGTCCTACTTTGGAAGTATGCTTGAGGTCATTGTCCATTTGGAAGACCCATTTACAACCAAGCTTTAACTTCCTGACTGATGTCTAGAGATGTTGCTTCAATATATCCACGTAATTTTCCTCCTCATTATGCCATCTATTTTGAGAAGTGCACCAGTCCCTCCTGCAGCAAAGCACCCCCACAACATGATGCTGCCACCCCCATGCTTCACGGTTGGGATGGTGTTCTTCGGATTGCAAGCCTCCCCCTTTTTCCTCCAAACATAATGATGTTCATTATGACCAAACGGTTCTATTTTTGTTTTATTAGACCAGAGGATATTTCTCCAAAAAGTACGATCTTTGTTCCCATGTGCAGTTGCAAACCGTAGTCTGGCTTTTTTATGGCAGTTTTGAAGCAGTGGCTTCTTCCTTGCTGAGCGGCCTTTCAGGTTATGTTGATTAAGGACTCATTTTACTGTGGATAAAGATACTTTTGTACCTGCTTCCTCCAGTATCTTCACAAGGTCCTTTGCTGTTGTTCTGGGATTGATTTGCACTTTTCACACCAAAGTACGTTCATCTCTAGGAGACAGAACTCGTGTCCTTCCTGAGCTGTATGACGGCTGTGTGTCCTATGGTGTTTATACTTGCGTAATATTGTTTGTACAGATGAACGTGGTAACTTCAGGAGTTTGGAAATTGCTCCCAAGGATGAACCAGACTTGTGTAGGTCCACAATTTTTTTCTGATGTCTTGGCTGATTTCTTTTGATTCCCCCATGATGTCAAGCAAAGAGGCACTGAGTTTGAAGGTAGGCCTTGAAATACATCCACAGGTACACCTCCAATAGACTCAAATGCTGTCAATTAGCCTATCAGAAGCTTCTAAAGCCATGACATTTCCTGGAATTTTCCAAGCTGTTTAAAGGCCCAGTCAATTTAGTGTATGTAAACTTCTGACCCACTGGAATTGTGGTACACTGAATTATGAGTGAAATAATCCATCTCTAAACAATTGTTGGAAAAATGACTTGTGTCATGCACAAAGTAGATGACCGACTAACCGACTTGCCAAAACTATAGTTTGTTAACAAGAAATTTGTGGAGTGGTTGAAAAAATGAGTTTTAATGACTCCAACCTAAGTGTATGTAAACTTCCGACTTCAACTGTAGATTATCTGAAGTGTATTGATGGGTGTGGGTGGGTTAGACAGCACACACCCACAAAGAATGTAATTGCCTGGTTAAGAGATTTGCTAATGTGATTGCTGGGTGGTAGATTACGAAACATGTCAGCTATGTCTGTGTTGATGACTGATTTAAAGCGATAGTGTACTACAATAGCTGTATCTTAATCCTTGATTACTTTGCTGCAATCCACCAGGTAAATGTTGCAATTCTTCAGCGATTTCTGAAAACGTTTAAGTTTTGAATCCGGTGTTGTTTTCTGTATCAGCTCATAAACCATGTGCCATTTGAACTTTGTCGAATGGATGAAAAGACAAAGTTCAAATGGCACATGTTTTGTGTATCAGCTCATAAACTAACACCGGATTCAAAACGTAAACGTTTTCAGAAATGGCTGAGGAATTGCAACATTTACCTGGAGCCAACTCTGCAAATAGCACTGCTGGGTGATTTGAAAAGTCATCATCAATCAATAATATAATAATACTTTTAGCAGAAATATTTATCTTTAATTTACAATCTGGAGAAACTATGAGAATAGAAAGGTTCAGAACGTTTGGTGAAACATCACAGCACAGTTGAAAAATATATGGCAAATAGAAATCCAAAACTGGATGGTGTTAAGAGACGGGAGGGGTTGTGTGAAGCTGAAGGAAGGGACTAAAAACAACAAGATAACGCATGTAAAATATACTGGGTCCGTAAAATGTATATACTATAGGTTCTGAACTTCTCTGAAACAGCTCAGTTAAGAATATATGGTAAATGGAAATAAAAACGTATGGTCTTCAGAGATAGATGGGAGGGGTTGAGGGTAGCTGAAAGATGGGACTAAAAAACTAAAATATATAACTATTGTAAAATAAATGTACAGTACCAGTCAAGTTTGGACACACCTACTCATTCAAGGGTTTTTCTTTATCTTCACTCATTTCTACATTGTTGAATAATAGTGAAGACATCAAAACTATGAAATAACACATATGGAATCATGTAGTAACCAAAAAACTGTTAAACAGGACAAAAAGCCTTGATTACAGCTTTGCACACTCTTGGCATTCTCTCATCCAGCTTCACCTGGAATGCTTTTCCAACTGTTTTGAAGGAGTTCCCACATATGCTGAGCATTGACTGACCTTCATGTCTTAAAGTAATGGACTGTTGTTTCTCTTTGCTTATTTGAGCTGTTCTTGCCATAATATGGACTTGGTCTTTTACCAAATAGGGCTGTCTTCTCTATACCACCCCTACCTTGTCATAACAGAACTGATTGGCTCAAAAACATTAAGGAAAGGAATTCCACAATTCAACAAGGCACACCTTTTAAACTAAATGCATTCCAGGTGACTACCTCATGAAGCAGGTTGAGAGAATGCCAAGAGTGTGCAAAGCTGTCATCAAGTCAAAGGTTGGCTACTTTGAAGAATCTCAAATATATAATATATTTCGATTTGTTGAACCCTTTCTTAGTTACTACATGATTCCATATGTTATTTCATAGTTTTGATGTCTTTACTATTATTCTACAACGTAGAAAATAGTAAAAATAAATAAGAACCCTGGAGTAGTTGTGTCCAAACTTTTGACTGGTTCTGTATATATTTACAAAAGGCATATATGGGGATTGGAAATGATGCAGACAATGACATTGATGAAGCTAAACATGACTTATTAAACAATATACAGGTATTAAGTAACGGGTGATAAGTGCAGACAAATAGCCTCTCTATCTCTCACCTGGCAAGAGCGTCCGTAGTCCAATTTCCATAAGACAATAACACCCAATGAAAGAAATTCAATGAACAGCACATAATAAGGAAACTAAAAGAAGAATTTGGATTAAAATTTAAACCAAGGCAGTAAGTATGCTTGTCGAACATCTCATTCCAAAAGGTTTTTTTTAACCTTTATTTAAATAGGCAAGTCAGTTAAGAACAAATTCTTATTTTCAATGACGGCCTAGGAACAGTGGGTTAACTGCCTTGTTCAGGGGCAGAACGGCAGATATGTACTGGTCAGCTCGGGGATTTGAACTTGCAACCTTTCGGTTACTAGTCCAACGCTCCAGCCACTAGGCTACGCTGCCACCCCAGAGGAGTTGGTCCCCTCTTCGCTTCTATAACAGCTTCCACTCTTCTGGGAAGGCTTTCAGCTAGATGTTACTGTGGGGACTTTCTTCCATTCAGCCACAAGAGCATTAGTGAGGTTGGGCACTGATGTTGGGTGATTAGGCCTGGCTCACAGTCTGCATTCCAATTCACCCCAAAGATGTTTGACGGGGTTGAGGTCAGGGCTCTGTGCAGGCTAGTCATGTTCTACAACACCGATCTCGACAAACCATTTCTGTATGGACCTCGCTTTATGCACGGGGGCATTGTCACGCTGAAACATGGGGGCCTTCCCCAAACTGTTGCCACAAGTTGGAAGCACATAATTGTCTAGTATGTCATTGTATGCTGTAGAGTTAAGATTTCCCTTCACTGAAACTACGAGGCCTAGCCCAAACCATGAAAAACAGCCCCAGCCCATTATTCCTCCTCCACCAAACTTCACAGTTGGCCCTATACATTTGGGCAGGTAGCGTTCTCCTGGCATCCGCCAAACCCAGATTCGTCTTTCGGACTGCCAGATGGTGAAGCGTGATTCATCACTCCAGAGAACGCATTTCCACTGCTCCAATGGTGGCGAGCTTTACACCACTTACACCACTGGGCATGGTGTCTTAGGCTTGTGTGCGGCTGCTCGGCCATGGAAACCCATTTCATGAAGCTCCTGACAAACAGTTCTTGTACTGACCTTGCTTCTAGAGGTAGTTTGGAACTCAGTAGAGAGTGTTGCAACCAAGGACAGACCATTTTTACGCGCTACACGCTTCAGCACTCGGCGTGCTGCTACTTCGCGGCTGTGCTGTTGTTGCTCCTGGATGTTTCCACTTCACAATAACAGCACTTATAGTTGACCGGGGCAGCTCTAGCAGGGCAGAAATGTGACTGACTTGTTGGAAAGGTGGCATTCTACGACAGTGCCACATTGAAAGTCAATGAGCTCTTCAAAAAAAATAATAAAAGAGGCCTTTGCTACTGCCAATGTTTGTCTATGGAAACTGCATGGCGGTGTGCTCAATTTTTTTTTTTTACAACTGTCAGCAACGGGTGTGGCTGAAATAGCTAAATTCACTCATTTGAAGGGGTGTCCACATACTTTTGTATGTAGTGTATAAAGAGAGGAAGAATAGAAATTCCCAATAAAGCATCCATGGTAACATAGCAAAACCTATAAACCTATTATCAACAGTATACCCTTCCATCTCGCCTTCACCCTCTCTCTCCTTTTCCCTAACAAATCCCCCCTTCTCATTCAGTCTTCATTCGACAAAATAATAAATAAAGCCTTGAGCTGAAGAAAACTAATATCAAAGTATTAAAAAAACGACATGATAATGAATTATAAATAGTAGAGCCTACCTGTCAACAATCCTGAGGAGTAAGAGTTACTCCAGAGTGAGACAGACCGACAGGCAGAAGGAGAGATGCTACAGCCTATTATTGCAGTAATAGGGGTTGAAGTCCGAAAACAATAGGAGTATGTGGCTAGAGGTGTGTGTGTGTCTGTGTGTAACAGGAAACAGAGAGAGAACGGGCGTGGTAAGTGTAGGTCAATTGGAGGAGGAGGAGAGGGCTGAAATATTTACATGGGTGACCACACCCTACTTCCATCCCATTACCTGGCAGTGACGCATTGAGGGCACAGCAGGCTACCTGGTGACACATTCACTTCAATTCACTTTCATCCCAAAGATCAGTTCTAGGATCAAAAGTACACAATTCCTGTAACTACATGGGTAAAGTCACCCGTTTTTGCCAGGTAAGTTACTGAGTGGACAACTTAGTCAAGTAATATTCTTTTAAAACAGAAGTGATCCACACCCATACATTTATTAACAAGTAGATATAAAATCAGTCCCAACTTCTTAACATCCTAGTTTAGTAGCCGTGGAAACTAGAACACTCCTTGTAGAATTTATAAGGGTCTCTCCTCACAGGAAGTGACTGTATCGTAACCTACGGATCGGAACTATGGATGCCTCCCTCCCCAAACACAAAGATATGGATTTCCAAACAGTTACTATGTCAACACAATGAGAAATACTTGAACTTATTCCAAAACTAAAGTTATCACACAGTCAACTCCTCAGAGTCCAAAGTCTACTGAATCCGAAAAGGAACCAGGGCTATTTATTTAACCATGGAATATAAACATGAGTAACAAACACCAACAGATAGTACCAAAGCAACAGTCGTACTGTTTGCAAAACTTTACCAAGGCAACAATATAGCACAGTTAAACGTAAAAACAGCCAGGCTCCCACGCTGGTCCAAGGCCATAGGATTAAACTACAGTAGTAGACTATGTAAGGTTTTATATTATGGTACAACAACAGTATCAAGATGCATTCAATGAGGATTCAGGCAAAACATGGAAGGTAATGACTTCAGGGTGGGAGAGAGGGAAGGGGGAAACGACTTCAGGGCGGGAGAGAGGGAAGGGGGAAACGACTTCAGGGCGGGAGAGAGGGAAGGGGGAAACGACTTCAGGGCGGAGAGAGGGAAGGGGGAAACGACTTCAGGGCGGGAGAGAGGGAAGGGGGAAACGACTTCAGGGCGGGATAGGGGGAAAGGGGAAAAACATTCCTCCTTTACACCTGTGATAGGGTTCCTTTACCATTGGTGTTGTGCAACAAAATGGACTGAGGCAGGAATTTATAGCACTATCTATAAAGGCTGTAAATATAATATGATTGCCAAGTAACATGTTAATTGACTCAGTTATAGATAGGCTGATTATTTTCTCTGTGTGTGTGGCGTGCGTGCGTGTGTGTGCGTGCACATGTATCTTACCCTCCACTGTCGTCTCTTGATTGTGTTCCTGGTGATCATCATTGCAGCCCAGAACTGAGTGAAGGACAGTCTCAGACGCTTGTAATACTGCCTGTACACAGACGGGGAGCCAGTCAGTCACTTTCAGGTGGACACACTAACTGCAATCTCAATCTCAAGACTTTTCGTTTTTCTTCTGTCTCCTCCCTTGTTACACATCTCTCTCTCATCTCTCCATACCTGGCCTGATGTCCTCGTATGTGGCTCTGGATGACAATGGCCTTCTGCTTGAAGAACCTAAAGTTGCGCCTGCAGATGAACCCTCTGATGTTCCTCTGGATGGTAACCGCAGCCCAGGTCTGAGTGCTGTTCCACTTGTCCTCCACACGCTGGTACAGCACCTCCTTCAGAAACACCTGCAGGCACGCCACACATGAAATACTTTATCTGAATCCACCAATCCAATTTACATTCAAAAAGGATCCAAACTTTTCAAACGGCACTCAAGTGTACAGAAAGCACCTCCTTCTCCAAACAGCTAGGCTGCCACGACAGCTTAAACAGAGCAGTATCTACCCTAGTTTTTGGCAGGCCCACAATCTGGATGCCACGCACTGCAAGCCTCTGTACGTGGCCGAGACTGCCAGCTTGCACCTCCACCCGAGGCTGTCCGAGCGTGCCACGAGGGGCTGGTAATTAAGAAGCTTGTCAGCAAAGGCCTGCTCCATGTAGTCGTCAAATGAGCAGCCAACTTCCAAAATGAGCGCCTCCCCTCACAACAACATCTGCCGTATTTGGCACACAGGAGAACACATCAGCATTAAACCAGGTTCCTCTTACACAATCAATCAATCTATCAAATGTACTTAATGGAGATTATAACAGAACATGGCCAAGATGTTCAAACGTTCATAGATGACCAGCAGGGTCAACAATGTTTATGGATGTGTGCTATTGGTGAGACAACCTGTCACACCACGCTGGCTATCAGGTCGAGAAATCGGTCACGACTATCAAAGAACAGCAACCATTCACAACATTGGCAACAGACTTCATTACATTTGATTCAAAAGGCACTCGCACATCTGAGCAAACTTTGCATGGCAACAGTTGAACAAGATGAATGAAAGAGGAAACCACACAGTGCTCTCGATAGTATCACTGATCTTTAATAAGCTTACGTATCGGTCTCATGGCCTTCATCAGAGCTTTGGTGAATTTTATGTATGTAGAATACCATAGAGTACCAGAGCGCTAGATTATATTTTGTTGGTAGAACGTGCAGCTTTATCAGTAAAAGTATTGTGCTACATGGAACGGGAGACCGAGTGGTCAGCACAGTCCAGATTGGGGACGCAGGCCGGTCCAGTGCTGTAGCACAGTCCAGATTGGGGACGCAGGCCGGTCCAGTGCTGTAGCACAGTCCAGATTGGGGACGCAGGCCGGTCCAGTGCTGCAGCACAGTCCAGATTGGGGACGCAGGCCGGTCCAGTGCTGTCGTAGCTGCCTCCATCTGAAACCAAGGAGTGTTGTCCTCGATGTAGGATGAGATGTTCCATCAGGGGAACAGAAGCTTCCGCAACAACACAGGGGTCCTACACAACAACACAGGGGTCCTACACAACAACACAGGGATCTTACACAACAACACAGGGGTCTGCCACAACTACATCAGAGGCAGTCACTGGCTCCGTTTGCATATCAGACCGCTCCGCTCCAGTCCTGTTACACAGGTCGTTGAGGTCCGGCCAGTCTGACCAGACTCCAAAGCCCACAGCACAAGTATCCAATTTTCCAATGGCCTTCCTCCAATGGAAAATTAAGTTGTCCTCAGTGTCCGTGGCCAGTTGGACCTTCCTCCTCCGTAGGTGTAGAAGGAGGGAAGCTCTGGCTAATTCCCCAGCTGTGGAGTCGTCAGTGTTGAGCATGTTCAACAGGCGAGTCAGTCTGGTAGCAGTGTAAATCCACTCAAAATCCGGGACACCCAAACCCCCCTCTCTTTGGCTCAGGAAGATTTTTGATATTTTATTTGATCTTTATTTAACTAGGCAAGTCAGTTAAGAACAAATTCTTATTTTCAATGACGGCCTTGTTCAGGGGCAGAACGACAGATTTGTACCTTGGCAGCTCGGGGATTCGAACCTGCATCATTTCGGTTACTAGCCCAACACTCTAACCACTAGGCTACCCTGCCGCCCCATAACTTCACGTGTGTGTTTAAGCATATCCACATTCTCACCACTTGAACACTTGTGTTATTAATTTCGTTCAGAACCTGTGAGATATGCACATTTGCAAGCAGATGTTGAATCTTTGCTAGACACACACACACACACACACACACACACACACACACACACACACACACACACACACACACACGCACACACACGATCAAGTTCACTCTTTAGACCCTGGTCTAAGATACTAGACTTGGCTTGCTTGGATAGAGCTTATTTTTCTTCTATGAAACAACTGTACAGCGTTACAGTGGCTTCTTAGGTACCTTAGTGAGTCCTAGCTGGTACTGCCCCTCATCAGCCCCTACAAAGTTCAGCAACGCCACGGTCTGCTCCTTATCAGACATGGTGGCTGGTCGCTCCACCAGGAGGATTCCATACCTGGGTAAGAGGGAGATGGGACAGGAGGGATAATAATCATTTGAGGAGAAGCTCACCGAGATCTATGAAGCAGCAAGTGGTGGTTGGCTCCGAGTTTGACTTTCTCCCAGTGAGATTCTGGTATACTGTACGGTTGGTACTGTATGTGTGTGGATGGTGGTTAAACCGTGTGAATGATTATTAGTTTGCGTTGGTTGGTTTGGCCAGTACCTCTCCATAAAGAAGGAGAAGGGGATGCGGATGGGGAATCCCTCCTTCCTGATGGTGATGGTCTCAAGTATCCCAGCATGCCTCAGCTGGGTTGACACATAGTCCACATCAAAGATACCGGGAAGCTGAGGGCAGACGGACAGGATATGAGATCATATAGGTTTGTAACTTTTGGCCTAGAAAGGGTGCAGTTGGCTACATTTAATGTTGCATACCCACCTTGACATAATTTGGCTTGAAACATCGAATAAAGGTGGTTTTACATCTGGATGGAAGGGAAAAAAACACAGGTCATCCACCACTGCCTTGCTTCTCTCAGCAAACAAAATGAAAATATATTTTGCCTTTTTGTAAAAAACCCTGACCTCTCTAGTCGTGTGGTGAGCTCAGTCAGGGACTGTTGGAAGTGTGCTGCCACCGTGGAGGGCTGTTGCCTGTGACCTTTACCCCTCCAGCCCAACTCTCTCTGCTGCAGGTAATTATCCTGCACCTTACGGAACAGCCCTGACACCATCTGAGATACAGAGATCGATTGATTGATTGAATGGGTAATTGAGTGAGTGATGGATTGATTCCCCTTAAGCCTACAGGAATGACAAGTTCACCTTCAGTCTACTCCTAGCAAACAGCTCAACCACCTCGGTACGGAACTGATCATGGTTCTTATTCAGAAAGTTATGGACCTACGGAGAGAGAGGAACATAAAGAGAGAAAAAAATCACTCTGTCCATCCATATCAACATGTCCTAACTCAGTGGTTCCTAAACACTTAAGAAGCTAGAACCACCTGGTACGTGACAGCTCCGGCGTAGTGATACACAGTGAAGACAGGCAGAGGGATCTTGGGCTTAGTGTAGTGTGGGCTGTTCCCATGGTGATAGTGGCACTTTTGGAGGAAGGTGTGGTCGGTGGCCTGGGGTAGGCAGGTCTGGTCATCCAATATACGGAGGATACCATGTGGTCTGGAGGAGATGAGGTCCAGACAGGAGTGGAAGTCCTGCAGTGGGACGGGGTACCACTGGATCTGCTCTGTACTGTACTCTTCCTGGAGAACACACACACGAATGCACGCACAAGCGCCACCGTTTTTTAATCAGTATTCATGAATGTCAACCCCATTAACTATTAGAGACGCACAATTACTTTACTGATTGTTTGACTTGTGAACTCTGACCCCGGGCCCACTGACCTGTTCCTGGGTCACCACGGCCTTGTTGACAAAGTGTTGCAGCTGCTCGTTGGCAAAGTTAATACACAGCTGTTCAAAGCTGTTCACTCCCAGGTCCTACAACACACAGGTAAAATATATGTTTAATAAATGCATGTAATATGCAATAGAACAGGGCGGCCCAACCCTGTTTCTGGATAGCTGCAGTCCTGTAGGTTTTCGCTCCAACCCTAATCTAGCTCACAATCTAGCATATTATAATTCGATTAAATTGCACATTCTCCATAAAACATTTACTGTGGTCCTCATTGCCCCTCACCTCGAAGCCGTAGATGTCCACTATCCCCACGGTGCTGTCCATTTCTGTAGGGCTCAGCCAATCATTGATCTGCTCCAACAGCCAATCGAACAACACAGAGTACAGGGCCTTGGCTATGGCATCTCTAGGAGAAAGGGATAGATAATAGATCATTATTTTTCTATGCTGCTCTAGATAGTATTGATTAACTCCAAATATAAGGTGGAGGAGCTCACTCACACGGCAGTGCATGGCTTGGTCAGTACCTGGATTCTATGGCACTTTCCACAGACAGGGGGCAGTAGATCCTGTCATAGGTTGTCTCCTGAGGAGGGACAGGAACAGTGCCTTCAGAAATAAATGTGCGCCCCTTGACCTTTTCCACATTTTGTTGTGTTACAGCCTGAATTTAAATTGGATTCAATTGAGATGGGGGTTTTTCCCACTGGCCTACACACAATACCCCATAATGTCAAAGTGGAATTATGTTTTTCCCATTTTTTTTTTTTTACAAATCAATTCAAAATGAAAAGCTGAAATGTCTCGAGTCAATAAGTATTCAACCCCTTAGTTATGGCATGCATAAATAAGTTCCGGAGTAAACATTTGCTTAACAATGAACATAATACATTGCTCTGTGTGCAATAAAGTTTTTAGCGTGATTTTTGAATGACTACCCCTGTGTCCCACACATAATAATCTGTAAGGTCCCTCAAGCGATCAGTGAATTTCAGACACAGATTCAACTACAAAGACCAAGGAGGTCAAAATTAAAACAAATGGTGACTTTAAAACAGTCACAGAGTTTAATGGCTGTGATAGGAGAAAACTGAGGTTGGCTCAACGACATTCCACAATACTAACCTAATTGACAGAAAGAAAGGGAAGCCAGTACAGAATAAAAATCTTCCAAAACATGATTCATGTTTGCAACAAGGCACTAAAGTAACACTGCAATGCAATTCACCTTTTTGTCCTGTATACAAAGAGTTTTGTTTGGGGCAAATCCAATACAACACTTTACTGAGTACCAGCCTCCATATTTTCAAGCATAGTGGTGGCTGCATCATGTTATGGGTATGCTTGTAATCGTTAAGGACTGGGGCGTTTTTCAAGGCTAATTTGTTTTTACTGAATGGAGCTAAGCACAAAATCCTAGAGGAAAACCTGGTTAAGTCTACTTTTCACCAGACACTGGGAGATTAAATCACCTTTCAGCAGGACAATAACCTAAAACACAAGGCCAAATCTACACTGGAGTTGCTTACGAGTGGCCAAGTTACAATTTTGACTTGAATCTACTTGAAAATCTACGGGACGACCTAAAAATTGTTGTCAAGCAATGATGAACAACCAATTTGACAGAGCTTGAAAAAAATGTAGAACATAATGGGCAAATGTTGCGCAATCCAGGTGTGGAAAGCTCAGAGACTGACCCAGAAAGACTCAGAGCTGTAATCACTGCCAAAGGTGCTTCTACAAATCATTGTCTCGGGGGTGTGAATACTTCTGGAAATTAGATACTGTATTTCTATATTTCCTTTTACAATAAATGGAAATGTTTTCACTTTGTCCTTGTGGGGTATTGTGTGTAGACAGGTGAGAAGAAAACCCATTAAATCCATTTTGAATTCAGACTAATTAAATGTGTAATGAGTCAAAGGGTACGAATACTTTCTGAAGGCACTGTAGATCAGCTAATGTATGAATAGTTCAAGAGAGAATGAAGGGTGAAGGCATGGTGAAGGGTTTGTTCTGACCGTGACTTTGTGTGTGATGACAGTCTGTAGGGCCTCTGAAGACACCTGCAAGAGAGAACCTACTCTCCTGGCCTCTGCCTCACTGAAGATACGGGCCACCTCAAACGACTCACTCTAGATACACACAAGCGTACAGTATTAGATATTTCTCTACTGTCTGTTTCTCACATACACTGTGTATGAGACATACAAATGAATGAAAAACATCCAAACATGCATACTACTCTGAATAACTCACATCCTCTTTGAGCACAGACTCTCACCTAAGAATACACCCACCATACACTCACCCTCCCTTACCCTACTCTCTCACACACACCTCGTAGGAACTGAAGCAGATATTCCCCAGCTGTAGTATGGAGGAGAGGATGGCCCAGACTGTGGAGATCTGGTCGGCGTGTAGACCAATCGTCTCAAAGCACTGGGCCAACAACAGGAAGTCCTGTTTGTCCAGCTTCCCCTTCAGCTCACAGGACCCGCCCTGACAGAGAGAGGGAGGCCGAAGTCATCTATTCAGCTCGACTGATTGTTCCTTCAATCCTGGTCCAGGGAACACCTGGGATGTGCAGGTTTTTTTAAATTCTACTAACGGATTCTATTCATTTTATCCTACTGATTCTACTAATTGGGGCTTACTTGGTTGAGGTAGTAGTATGTCTCTGCTCCCTGCAGATAGAGCTCCTGTTTGTCCCAGTCGTTCATCCCCGCCAGCAGCTCATAGAACACATGGTAGTTCCTCTCCTCATTGGCCTGACGCAGAGACAGTACAAGTTTGGTAACCCATGAGTAACGTGTCAGACTGAGGCTATGAGGAATATGCACCCAGTTGTCTCACACGAAGACCTCACCTGGAAGACAACGCGTGACTTCTCAAGAAGGTACTTTGACAGCGAAGTCCCCACCACCACACCCCTGTCGACCATTTAAAAAGATTGAAATACATTTTTCACCCCCTCCGGTTCCGTGCCAATTGAACACAACTTTGTTTCTGTACAGAGTGAAAGAGATGAGGCTCCTAGAGGAGGACATACTGGAGAACGTGGACGTGAAGATATTTGCCAAAGCGACTAGAGTTGTTGTTGAGGATGGTCTTGGCATTACCAAAACTCTCTAGAATCGGCAGCACCTCCATGGGCTGTCTGAGGTTGTTGTTCCTGCCTTGGTACATGGAGCTGAGGTAGTGGACTATAAGCTTGGTGGCCTCAGTCTTACCTGATCCACTCTGACCACTGTAGAAAGAGAGAATGCACTTCAAAATAGCTGGAGACAAGATGATAGGTCAATACAGGCCTCCAAAGAGAGAAGGAGAATAGGAAAGAGAGAAAGAAAGAGACTGGTGCCTCTGACATACCTTATGACGATGCACTGCTCTTGTGGTGAGCTCTGAGATTGGCTGAAGGCTGCATCGGCGACAGCATAGACATGGCTGCACAAGTAAAGACACAGACCCACAGACTTACATTAGCAACAGGCGGATTTCCCTTGGTGTTACTCTGTGCATGTTACTCTGCTGTCACTCCGATTGGCAGCATAGTTATAATTGTGTTATTCTGGCATTACAGTGGGTTTGGTTCATTCTAGGGTTCACTCTCGATTTACTCCTGGGTTACTCTGCTGTTACTCACGGAGGGTTGCGTTTCTGCTCCTTGCCCTGGTACTGCTGTCGGAGGTCCTCTGTGTAGAGGTCAAGGGGCTTGAAGGGGTTAAGTGACAGCAGCATGTTACCTATGTACGTCTGGGACACACAGGGGAAAGATGGTGGTTATCTGGTTATCTGGTTATCTGGTTATCTGATATGGCTGAGAGGTAGAGCTGAGATACACATGTTGATATGGAGAGAGAGAGAGAGATCGGTCTGAGTTTTTCCTCATGTTCAGTTGTAAGGTTACATACGTAGATGGAGTCCCGGTGAAACCTCTTCTTCAGATTCAGCAGCACAGAGCTCTCACACACCTCCCTGGAGACATACACCAGTTAACAGAGAGAGGTGTGTGTGTAGGTTACCTTCTAAATGTAATCCGTCACAGTTACAAGTTGCCTGTCCATAACTGTAATCAGTAACGTCATTTTTTGATTACCCCCAAATCGGTAACGTGATTATTTTCTTTTGGATTACTTTTCCCTTAAGAAGCATTAGAAGAAGACAAAGGATCCATTAAACACATTTGGTGTGTCTCTGACTGGTTGTCAGATTCGCTCAGGTGGAACAAACTTAAACTTGCACCTTTCAATGCTGAATTGAATGTCTCTAAGAAAACAGAAAGGTGCCCTAATATATTTTCTTTTGTCCCGCAAACATCCTCTCTGAATTAGAAGTTATCCTAGGAGTACTCACCTAGTTTTTCAAAAGTATCTAGTCTGATTACAATATTTTTTGCAGGTAAAGTCCACAGTTCAAAAAATCAAATGCAAATCAGATTACATGTCATCAGTTACTCCCACACCCTGACTGTGTGCACGCCCTCTCTCTCTCTCACTCACTCAAGCTGGGATAGATCCTCCACCTCGTCCACCTCCACAGCCTGGTCAGACCCTGGCATCGCGACCTGAAGGTGAACCCAGAGCAGGCACGTGTCAGTCACACGTCGCCCTCCAGAACCATGTACAATGGATCCTTCTCCTGACCCACTTACTGTGCCTTCTTTCCGTAGCTATATTTCTTGTCAAGCAGTACCTGTTTTTTTTCTCCTTCACTTTTCATTGTACTCTAACCATATCCCTCAGTGCCATAACCCCGCCCAGAGCCCCTCTACCCCAGGTAACCAATACATCTGTATTCATGGGAAAAAGGCTGAGTCACTGTGATAGTTGATACACTGTATGCTTGTGCCATGCTCTATTGTATTGGTACTGACTAGAAAATAAATAAACTAGTAGAGGTCTGCTTTACAGGCTTTAGTCAATACACACACAGACTGACAGCGGTGAATAGGAAGTGTGATGCTTAGTGAACAAGGATAAGTAGTTATATTGCCTGTTTTGCTCTCATAGATGCTTACCCTGAAGCTACAGCATTGTCCAAATGACGTTATAGATGCTGTGAAGTTGTTGGTCCAGCGCATCGCGGGTACATACTGGAAGTTCAATAAATAAAGCCAGAACAATCGCAGTACCGTTGTGTTATTGAGGCGACTCTCCAGCATGTCCTGAGCAGGGTCCTCAGACTCCCAGGGTCCTCTCCCGTTGTGGGTCGGTACAGTCCTGGTCTGGTTCCCATCCTCGTACACCGTCCACTTGGTCAGCTTCTCCACTGTCTGGTGGGGCAGGAGGGTATCCGCTCGCAGCCAGTCCTGTTGAGGGAGGGGACGATAGTGGAGTTTTGTGTAACAATTGTAATTGTGATGCTATCGCGACATCTGTCCTATCGTGATACCCGAGAGGCTTACGTAAATTGGTTAACTGAAACGCTATCCTCCTATCCACATATTTAAAATGTTTTCTGTTAGATATTATTATAATACAAAGAAAACAATTCATTACCAAAAGGTCATCCACATACCTGGGGGTCTCCGCTCATACGAGTCGTCCCAGCCCAGTGCACCTCCAGAGGGCCGACAGGGTACAGCCCACCCCCTCCCATCAGCTGGGCCACCTCTCGATCAGCCTCTTCTTCATAGTACGACCCCACCCTAGAACCAACTCTGGATGGTTCTCCAGTCAGTCTGACAGGTTCTCCAGACTCAGGATCATCAGTGAGGGGTCCGGCAAACCCAGCTCCTGTCTCCCTGTCTGGGACTATAGCTCCACGGCTGGGTCCTACTTCTATTGCAGCAGTAGTAAGAGGCTTGGATAGCTTGGTCAATTTGAATTGATCGTTGCCCAGTTTGCCCCTGGCTGCCTGGAGGATGCTGAAACCCTCATTGCCTTTAAGTGCCGCCTCCCTTTTCCTGTCCTCGTTGCTGGTGTCCGGTGTGGGTCTCTGTGCTCCTGTGCTCCCATTTGTACTTTCAGTCCTCTTTGGCTCTGGTGCTGCTCCAGGAACAGGCTTCTTTATGGACTTGAGGAGGGTGAGGTCCGGTTTGACTGGGAGTACCAGTCTGGCTCCTGGTTTGGGGGGCTTGGGTGCTTCGAGGGTGGCTCCCACAGCAGTGCTGGAGCCTGGGGTGGTGGAGGAGGCTGGCTGAGCAGTCTGGGATGGCTGGGCTGGTAGAATTCCTATGGCCTTTCCCATGCCCAGCTTGTTCATCCTGGGAAGCACGATGGCTGCTGGAGGGGAGGTGGAGTGGGGGTCGTCACCAGACTCCCCCACTTGCCTCTTCTGGGTGACAGCAGACTTATCTTCGGCTCCGTTTCCAGAGGTTCGGTTCTTCTTGCTGGCCAGGCTGGTCTTACTAGCCACACGCATGGCCATCCGATGTTTAAGCAGGCTGTGTTTGGAGCTAGTGGCTCCCTCCCTCTGTTTGATGGCTTGGAGAGGGAGCCAACGGGAGAAGCCAATGGCCTGGGTCACTACTTTCAGTTTACTCCTCAGGTTGAACCCTTTGGGCATCTTCCCCCTGATCCAACCCGAGACGTGGCGTAGAGTCGTCACCCCTTTCCTACGAGTGACGAGACTGTCCGTGGGTTTGGCTGAGACTGGATCTGTCGACCCGGCTGTCGTTGCTTCCTCTCCAGGCCTGACCAGCATTTTATTGCTCCTTTGTCTAACAGATGCCATCTTGACTCTGCCCAGGACCAGGCCAATGTTTTTCCTGCTCCCCTGTTTGGCTTCTCCTTCACCATCTTGTTGCTCCCTTTTCACTTGTTCCTGTTCTCCTTCACCCAGACAGGCTTGGAGGTCATTTCCTTTTGATTTCAATAGCATCACCCGTGATATGCCTTTAGGGGCTTTGGATGAAGTTGAGGCAGCCTCATCCTCCTGCAACTCCAATGGGGAAGACGAAGCATTCTTGTCTTTGATGGAGGTTTTTGTTTGTTTGGCTAGCTTCAGGATCTGGGCCTTGTGTTTTGCAGCGTCAGCCTTGCTGAGGGAGACATCTTTCAGAGGCTGGGCTTCTTCCTCTGCTGGAGTAGCTTTCTGTTTCCCTTTCCCTTTCTTTTTCTCAGCTTTTTCTGCTTTCTTTTTCTCAGCTTTCTTTGCTTTCTCAGCTTTCTTCTTCTCTGCTTTCGTGGGTTTTTGGGCCTTCTTAGGTTTGTCAACCTTCTCTTCAGCCTGGCCCTTTTTCTTCATGAACATCTTGGATTTCAGACACCCTGCCGGTGCAGTGACGCTGGTCGTCAAACTGAGTGGTGGTACAGCGGTGGCTTTCTTGGGCGACCCTCTTTTCCTTGAAGTTACCTTCTCAGATTCACCCCCATCGCTGGTCACTGCCACTGATTCTTCCTCTTCCTCCTCTTCCTCACTGGTACTGACTGGCTCCTCTTCAAGTTTCCCTCGTTTCCTGATTTGCACTGGAAGTTCTTTTTCTGATTCCTCCTCTACTGGAGGTTCCTTTGCTGATTCTTCCTTCACCTGCCTCTCTGTGCTTCTCTCCGTGTCTGACACCTCAACCTCCTCTTCGCTGCTATCCTGTGTCGCCTCTGTCTCGAGCCCTTCTGTCTCAGTTGTCTCCTCAATACAAACTAGCTCCTCCTCTTCGCTCTCCTCCACTGAACTCTCTCCTTCGCTCTCAGATTCTTCAGTCTCCTCTGTTTCACTCCCTATGACACCTCTTTTTTTTACAGGCTTTGTTACAGGTGTAGGTGTGTCTGCCCTCCCTCCTTTGGTTTGGGGTATTTTTGATCCAGGTTTAGATTTGATAGCTTTATTCGTACCGCCATCAACTGTCATGCTTTTCTCCTTCTGAGGGGATGATCTACCATTCTGACTTTTCCCATTCACTGTTTCCTTACCTTTCTCCTCTTTCGACTGTTGTTTAGTCTGCTCTTTACCTCTCTTGCTATTCTCCTCTTGCTTTTTCATTTTACTCTCTCCTTTTTTAGTCTTCCCTTTGCCATTGACCTCTTCTTTCTGGTCTACGGTTTCTTTTCCATTTTTCACTGCAGGTGGTGGTTTGGAACAATTCTTTTCTCCTTTTTCCTTCGGTTTCTTTCCTCTGTTGGTTCTCTCATTTTCTCTACGGGTCCTACCTTTGGTTTTTACAAGTGGCATGTCTGAAGGATGTCCTCTATCAGCTTTTATTCATCTTTGGTTTGAATAAAATGGTTACCTGCAGAATAGGAACATACCTACTAAGACTATGGTAGATAAGTTCAAGTTACACAGTACAGGAATGAATAACAACGTATGAGGCATACATTTCTTTTAATAAATAAATAGCCTGAAATGACTGTTTGGATTTCAATGACATTTAAATATTTCTTATCATGTCTCTTACTTTCAGTTAAACCTTCAACTTGCCTGTTAGCACCATAATTACTCTGGTGCTAACACACGAAGGCTTAGATCGATCAATGAATAAATAAATGCAAGGGCACCAGGTCAAGTAATGAGTCTGTCAAGCATAGTCTGTCAGCATTAGGACAGGGTTTCAGGCGTTTTACACCTGGATGGCCACTTGACACACAAGTCTTAGGTTAGAGAGCCAGATTAGCTGCTAACCCCATTAGCTACAGTATCACAACAGTAGTATCATACTTGCAGTATAGTGGATAGTATATTATAATACACAACATAGTACTTGCTATGGCTAACTACCACAACACAATTTAAGGTTATTTTTAACCATTATCATATAGAAAAACAAAACACAAATGAAACATCCTAAGTGGCTATAAATGTTTGATCTCAGATGGATAAGGTTACACTGCAGAGATCTAAACCATGTTTTATTTGTAGGTCAATCTAAATGGTTCTATCCTGCCGGGGTAGTGCAGTGAGAGGATGTATCAGGGTGATATAGCTTACCTGGCCTCTCGGGTGATCCTCAGGCATGGCTGGGGGTCCAGAAAGTGTTTCTGCTTGTCCTCAAGTACTGGTGTCACCTACACACACATTGACCCACCAATAACGACAACAAACGCACACACACACATAACTTAACCCCAAACAAAGACAACATACACACACAGTATTTGAATAATTGAACTGTCTTTGGCAGTCCGTTCAGATATACAGCTATTCATATGGGCAGCTGGTGAATGAGGGAGAGGAAATGTGAGAGCAGGTGTGTGGAGACACTGACAATAGGTGGTGACAGACAAGGGAGAGCGAGAGATGGAGAGAAAGAAAGAGCAGTGGCTTCTCAGAAGAGAGAGATTCCATCAGTGCTCTGGAATTAAAGGGCTATGCTCTCCTTCCATTTTCCCCCTCTTCTCTATTTCACCTTAAATTCATCATCTTTCCAGTTGAATAGCATTACATAACTTATCTATAAAAACCTATGCAAGCTATTTTTTGATTACAATTATGGACAAGGTATGTATCAACAATATGAAGGCTCTATATTGGCTACAAGAAGGTGTACAATATTACAATAAACTCTGAACAGAGCATTCTGGCATAGATCATCATAGTCCCCATTGGCTAAGGGGCTTTCTGGCTCATTAGAACAGACAAATTAAATAGAGTTGGGCAAAAAAGTATTTAGTCAGCCACCAATTGTGCAAGTTCTCCCACTTAAAAAGATGAGAGAGGCCTCTAATTTTCATCATAGGTACACTTCAACTATGACAGACAAAATGAGAAGAAAAAAAAAATCAGAAAATCACATTGTAGGATTTTGAATGAATTTATTTACAAATTATGGTGGAAAATAAGTATTTGGTCAATAACAAAAGTTTATCTCATTACTTATATCAAATCAAATGTATTTATATAGCCCTTCGTACATGAGCTGATATCTCGAAGTGCTGTACAGAAACCCAGCCTAAAACCCCAAACAGCAAGCAATGCAGGTGTAGAAGCACGGTGGCTTGGAAAAACTCCCTAGAAAGGCCAAAACCTAGGAAGAAACCTAGAGAGGAACAAGGCTATGTGGGGTGGCCAGTCCTCTTCTGGCTGTGCCGGGTGGAGATTATAACAGAACATAGCCAAGATTTTCAAATGTTCATAAATGACCAGCATGGTCAAATAATAATAAGGCAGAACAGTTGAAACTGGAGCAGCAGCACGGTCAGGTGGACTGGGGACAGCAAGGAGTCATCATGTCAGGTAGTCATCATGTCAGGTAGTCCTGGGGCATGGTCCTAGAGCTCAGGTCCTCCGAGAGAGAGAAAGAAAGAGAGAATTAGAGAGAGCATATGTGGGGTGGCCAGTCCTCTTCTGGCTGTGCCGGGTGGAGATTATAACAGACTATGGCCAAGATGTTAAAATGTTCATAAATGACCAGCATGGTCGAATAATAATAAGGCAGAACAGTTGAAACTGGAGCAGCAGCACGGCCAGGTGGACTGGGGACAGCAAGGAGTCATCATGTCAGGTAGTCTTGGGGCATGGTCCTAGGGCTCAGGTCCTCCGAGAGAGAGAAAGAAAGAGAGAAGGAGAGAATTAGAGAACGCACACTTAGATTCACACAGGACACCGATTAGAACAGAAGTACTCCAGATATAACAAACTGACCCTAGCCCCCCGACACAAACTACTACAGCATAAATACTGGAGGCTGAGATATATACCCTTTGTTGGCAATGACAGAGGTCAAACGTTTTCTGTAAGTCTTCACAAGGTTTTCGCACACTGTTGCTGGTATTTTGGCCCATTCCTCCATGCAGATCTCCTCTAGAGCAGTGATGTTTGGGGCTGTTGCTGGGCAACACGGACTTTCAACTCCCTCCAAAGATTTTCTATGGGGTTGAGATCTGGAGACTGGCTAGGCCACTCCAGGACCTTGAAATACTTCTTACGAAACCACTCCGTTGCGCGGGCGGTGTGTTTGGGATCATTGTCATGCGGAAAGAGCCAGCCACGTTTCATCTTCAATGCCCTTGCTGATGGTAGGCTTTGTTACTTTGGTCCCAGCTCTCTGCAGGTCCTCCCCTGTGGTTCTGAGATTTTTGCTCACCGTTCTTGTGATCATTTTGACCCCACGGGGTGAGATCTTGCGTGGAACCCCAGATCGATGGAGATTATCAGTGGTCTTGTATGTCTTCCATTTCCTAATAATTGCTCCCACAGTTGATTTCTTCAAACCAAGCTGCTTACCTATTGCAGATTCAGTCTTCCCAGCCTGGTGCAGGTCTACAATTTTGTTTTTTGTGTCCTTTGACATAGTGGAGTTTGGAGTGTGACTGAGGTTGTGGACAGGTGTCTTTTATACTGATAACAAGTTCAAACAGGTGCCATTAATACAGGTAACGAGTGGAGGACAGAAGAGCCTCTTAAAAGAAGAAGTTACAGGTCTGTGAGAGCCAGAAATCTTGCTTGTTTGTAGGTGACCAAATACTTATTTTCCACCATAATTTGCAAATAAAATCATTAAAAAATCCTACAATGTGATTTTCTGGATTTTTTTTCTCATTTTTTCTGTCATAGTTGAAGTGTACCTATGATGAAAATTACCGGCCTCTCATCTTAAGTCGGAGAACTTGCACAATTGGTGGCTGACTAAATACTTTTTTGCCCCACTGTACATTTCTCCCTTTTTCCAACAACATAGATTGTTTCGAGCTGCCTGGTGTTGGAGGGCGGTCCAATAGGAGAGGTAAAGTTCCAGTAAAGCGATTGTGACCCAGGCAATAAGTGAACTAAGCCCTGCTCCATAATGGTGATTAAAACTCTTGGCTGTGCTTGTATGACAACTGATCCCTAATTTATCCACTTGACCTGCCAGCACCAAACTCACAAGGCTCAGGATATAACCAAAGCTCATAGCCATCAGATGTACTTTATTTTGACTGTTGCGGTTGAGTGGGGAACAGTCAGAGCGAGGCTTGAAGCAGCAACCCTGTAGTTGAATCAAGCAGTGAATGAAGTCAAACTTCATAGAAAGACACAGACACGTGAACTCTTGTGAAAAACATGTATTCATTTTCCAGCAGGACATTATGTAGTGTGAAAGTTATCAATCAAAAAAGTAGGGTTCTCATACTCCATCATTCACTACAAAAATATATTCTAGAGACCACAGAAATGCTAAAATACCCAGCATTTCAAGAAACAGTACCAAAATATTTTGTTGCAAGATCCGACTATAGCAGCCAACCCCCATTAAAAACACACCTAACCGTTAACAGGCAGAGAATCATATAGTACATATATATTAAACATTTGACTACAATATCTTAAAATGACATTCCTAAATAACATTACTCATTGTTGTGTTCAAAAAAGGGTTTACATTATAACATTTTAAAAACCAAGCCACCATAGAAAGTTGTAGCGTCATGTGCTACACAGGACAAATACCTACGTCAGGTTATAACTGGTTATTACACATTAATGCGCGGACGGTAGGAGAGGTAAGGAGGGAGGTCAGTTGGCAACAAAAGCTTGGGGAGACATTTTACGGCAAAGTGGTCTTATACTGCTAGTCTGGTAGTCAGATGTGTTTCTGAGTTGGCTAAAGCAACAATAGGTCTGGCTACCAGGCTGGTGGTCTACCACCTTGTGTGATTCAAAATTAACAGTACTGATTCCACAGATACTCCATGTTGCTCTCGCACTCAAAACAATGCCTTGTTTGGAGTGCCAGAATAAATTTGATGATTTGTCAGCATAAAAAAAACAAAAAAAACATTCTTGGCTCCCTTGTACAGTTTTTCCCATCCAGCTAGATTTTACGTCTCCAATAATTACACAGAATCAAAACAAAAAGGTTACAAAATCACAGGTAAAATTACATTACAAATAAAAGAATCATAGGAATAAAAAAAACAAGTCCACCCCCCCCTCCTCTCTATATCTTCCCACTCCCCCATATGCGTCTCTCTCTAGGAGACTAAGGCAAGCGAGGATGTGCAGAGCAAGGCTGTTACTGGACAAATCAGAGTTTCACAGGTCAGCTTGAGTTCAAGGGTGAAAGGCTGAATGCCTGGTGTCGGGATGAGGAGGGAACGTGAGGAAAGGGTGGATGAGTGAGTAGGGTGTGTTTAATGCAAGTATGGCTTGTGTGTGAGAACTAAGTGGCTTTGGATAAGCGCGTCAGCGGAATGACCATACAATCATTATTAATGTGTGGCAGGTGTAGAGGTACCAAGCGTAGCAGGGGTATTACAGTACAGTGGTTGGTCCCTAGGCACAGACGGTGGTCCCTCCATCTCTCTATAGCGGTGGGCCTCAAATGACACCCTGTTCCTCATGTATACTACACCAACCCCCCTTTATGGGCTTTGGTTAAAAGCAGTGCCCTACTTGGGGAATAGAGTGCCATTTGTGACAAAGCCAGTGAGTCAGTCTTTGGGGTTAGGGGCCAGGGTTCAGCCTCTCATGCTAGGGTTCAGGGGTGAGTCTCTCCGGGGGCTAGGTGCCCAAGTGGTCAGTAGTGGTAGTAATAGTAGTGTTTGTGTAGACTGCGAGGCAGGAGTCAGGAGTCGCG
The DNA here is from genome assembly GCF_045791955.1 of Oncorhynchus clarkii lewisi. Lineage (NCBI taxonomy): Eukaryota > Metazoa > Chordata > Actinopteri > Salmoniformes > Salmonidae > Oncorhynchus > Oncorhynchus clarkii. Next base: position 60,522,549 of record NC_092166.1, read on the forward strand.
AGGCAGGAGTCACTAGGCAGACTCCACGATGTCTCAGGCACAGGGATGACCAGCTCAGTCTGAAGAACAGGGAAAGAGAGAAAGACAAAACAAGAGATGACCGAACCAATAATGAGCAACCTGAATTCCAGCACCATAGTGATATGTCTCATATTCCATATAATGTTGATGATACTGATCATAAACTCACCTCAATTGCTCAGCACCTTCCCTCCAGCGAGAGCACTCGTCCCATTCTCCAGGAACGTCCTGTAGCAAACACACACAAATGAGTCCCTGCATAACACACTGAAAAACAGAGCTTGTAGTTGCGTTTCAGAGGTGAATACTCACGTCTGATCTACTTCTAGAGACTTCTGGATCTCCTGAAGCACAGCTGTAAGAAAACACACGTCAGACCACAGATGCACAATGATGATTGACATGAGTTGGGATGGTCATCATGAAAAACATGCAATGGGGTGGTTGTGGTTCCCTGTGTAGCAGACAATCACTCAAGACTCGTTGGGTTTACACGTCCGGATGCCAAACAGGACAGTCAAAGCAGACACATATCGATATGGCTCAGTTGGTAAGAGCACGGCGCTAGCAACGTCAAGGTTGTGGGTTCAATCCCCGCAGGGATCACTCGCACAAATGTTGGGAGTTGGTTAAGGTTGAGTTCTGTTAAGGTTGTCTGGTGGTTCCTGAGGTACTCACTCTCGTCATTCAGCAAAGCATGCTCCATCACACGTCTAGCAGAGCTCTCTGTAAACGAACAGCATCGCAGCACGCAATCAGGGCACAGAAGCACACGGCATGACAACACAGTGAGTGTAGATCGTGTGTTCGCAGGCCGATCAGCACAAGCAAAAAAAAAAAAAAGAAGGTTGACAGCCTAACAGAGCATTTCATACTGTGCGCTTGCTGAAGAACACTGTTAAGCATAGACGCGTGCATGTTTTAGTATTATTTGCATAGCTATAGGTATAGACTATATTAGCGCTTTAAAGCAGTAACAAACAGCATGTGATCTTACCCGCGCCATCCCTCGTGGAATTTCTGGAATGACAGACACAGCTGTTCAGTAAAACATGAAAAGGTAATTGTGCCAAAAAGCAGTACTTCCAAAGTCGATGGTGAATACAGCTATAAAAACAGTGTGTCTACCTGCGTTCCACAGAGGCCCCGTCCGGCGGCGCCCGTGGCAGAGTGCTGCTGGGTGTCTGGGAGGACACCTCCACTAGAGACCGGGGCTCCACCACACAGCGAGCAGACAGAGAGAAACGCTCAAACTCTGACGGAGAGATCAGGTAGAAACCTGAGGGAGAAAGAGTGCAAGTAAGAAAAAAAAATGGCATGAAAGAGCTGAATACATGAAATGCCAAATGCTTGTGAGATGTAAACTGTGTGTGTCTCTCTCGTCCTACCCTGTCCATGCTTGGTGAAGACGCAGGATGCAATGCCGCTGACGTCCTCCCTACGTATACAGGGGTACTGGACCTGCAATTTCACCCCCGGCAACGACACCACGTGGAGGTCTCCCTGATTGGTCAGGACGGTGAGGCCGCTCTCGCCGTAGTCGTCCGTGCGGGTGCTCCCGAACCAGGCCACGCCCACCCGGCGCACGCGTGAGCCGTCAATGGCCGTCAACTTTAACTTCATTTTGGCGCTCACCTTAGGCAGGGTGAACACCTGGAGAAAGAGAAATGATAGTCTTGGAGGATAAACACATTTTGTGTTTCTTTATGAACCCTTGGGGGGAGGGGGGGGTCCCCTCATCAGATGAGTGTGGGTAAGATGTGTGTGCATGTGTCTTCTCACCTTGAACTGTTCCTCTGATATAACCAGTAGGCTGTGTGAACCCTGCATGTCAGGTGAGCGGGCCAGGTCGTGTGCCACCTCCAGGGGCTCAGGCAGAGGGGAACCATGGCCGTCCAACACCAAGATGCCCACTACTGGAGCACGGTGCATCAACTGGATCTCCTTAGCTGGAGAGAAAGTGGGAGAATGGATTTGTGCTTCATTGTCTGTTAAAACAGAGTTGAGGAAGTGTGGACGAGGGAGGCAAGAGAGCGATGTGTAAGAACATGCGTGTTCTCACCAGGGTGTGCTGTGACAGGGTCCTCTCCTCTGCGTTCCACAGGCGGTAGGCGGAGCTGGTAGGCGAATACTGATCCCCCATTGGTCCCTGCCCACAGAGAGGGTGTGTTGTGGGAGCCTGTATGAGGGGAATGAGCAGTATGAGATGTCATAAAATGTCTGTGTGTTGTAACAGCTCCGAATTTAAGTCTGAACCGCATCAGTGAGTCTCCTCCCGATGCTGCGCTTCCCCTTTAACTCCCAATTAAATAGCCAGCATCAGCTGTGGAAAAAGAGCGATGGAGAGAGGAAGGTTTCAAACCCTCAGCTCTGAAGCTTGTTCATACAGTGCTTTCAGAAAGTATTCACACCCATTCACTTTTTCAACATGTAAAAGTGGGATTAAAATGGATGTAGTTATAAATCTACACAAAATATTCTGTCATAGTGGAATAATACTTTTTTTTTTTTTTTTTTACTAATGTTGGCTTTTCTGAAAGATAAAAGCTATCTTAATTAGGTAAGTTTTCAACCCTGAGTCAATCACCCTGAGTCAATCACCCTGAGTCAATCACCCTGAGTCAATCACCCTGAGTCAATCACCCTTGGCAGCAATTACAGCGGTGAGTCTTTCTAGGTAAGTCTAAGAGCTTTCCACACCTGGATTGTGAAACATTTGCCTATTATTCTTTTAAAAATTCTTCAAGATCTGTCAAATTGGTTGTTGATCATTGCTAGACAATAATTTGCAGGTCTTGCCATAGATTTTCAAGCAGTCAAAGCTAACTTGGCCACTCAGGAACATTCACTGTCCTTTTGGTAAGCAACTCCAGTGTAGATTTTGCCTTGTGTTTTATGTCCTGCAGAAAGGTGAATTCATCTCACAGTATCTAGTGGAAAGCAGACAACCAGGTATTCCTCTAGGATTTTGCATGTGCTTAGCTCCATTCAGTTTATTTTTGATCATGAAAAACTCCTAAGTTCTAAACGATTACAAGAATACCCATAACATGAAGCAGCCACAACTATGCTTTAAAAATATGGTGAGTGGTATGCAGCAATAGGGATGAATATTTTATAAGTTTCAATACAGGAAATAATTCATATTTATCCAGAGTCCCAGGAAATACAGAGGAAATTGGAAGTGCCCATTTAAGCATTTAAACCCAAGATATGGTTACTGTGCCAGGGTTCTCCCAAAATAAGATTGGTGTTGCACCACAACGTTGGCTTGGCTGCGACCCTTTGTAAAGATTTCACAGTAAATTAAACTGATACTTAGTAATGAATAACTTTGATAGCCTATGACATTCTTGTGAATTGAGAAACAGGCTGATCATAAATTCAGAGCGTTATGTTCCTCAATGAATTCAGAGCATTTTTCATTTTACTCATTTAGCAGACGGTCTTATCCAGAGCGAATTTGCTGAATGATTTTTCATCTAGCCAGCTTGGGGTTTCGAGCCAGCGACCTTTCGGTTACTGGGCCAATGCTCTTAACCACTAGGCTACCTGCCGCCACAGAGCACACCCAGAGTAGGCGATAGCATTCATACAAACTTTGTAACGGCAGTCTAACAAAAGTACAAATGACCAAAGTTGCCTAGCTTGTTAGATAATCTTCAAAGAATGACAATATCTCCTACTTGGCTAAATCAAGTTGATGATTATACATATATCTGATCAACTCATGAATAATGGGGAGAAGAGAGGAAATTGCTGAAATATCAAGGTAACAGTTAAAAAAATAAAATAATAATAATAATCCATATCTACTCTTATACCGCTTGTTGATCACACATTCTCTACAGAAGCTCTCACATGGGCAGCAATACAAGACAGCGCAGAAGCGGGGGGAAAGTTATAGCATTATTTTGACATGCATAGGTGAGATGTGATTTGATAATGCAACCTATGGAATACAGAATAAAGTTAGGTATTTTCATGCGAAACTGGAGTCAGGATTTTAGGTTTCAGTGGGAGGAAAATAGGTAAATAGCTAAATAACACTTGATTTAGGCTACAGTATCACATGCTAAATGTTTATGATCGGTGATAGATGAGCAAACGAATGGATTGGCTACCACTTCTACTTGTCTGCCGAAGATCAATTAACTAAATACACTAAATGACCAAAAGTATGTGGACCCCAGCTCCAATATTTTCACCATTCAGTTGATCATAACTAAGGTGAGTTTTCCTCCCTTTCCTTTCTCCGCTGCCACCCGCCTACACCACGTTGTTCTCAACACCATTTTCAGTCAATATAGTCTACTGTTTTATAGAAATCTGCCCTTCTCATTACTAAGTCATTTGTTGTATTGGTTTCGCCCCAAACATAACACTTTGTATTAAGGACAAACATGTAATTGCTTTGCCACATTTTTTGCAGTATTACTTCAGTGCCTCGTTGCAAACAGGATGAATGAGGTTAGTATTGTAGAGTAACTACAATGTTATTGATCCATCCTCTGTTGTTTTCTTCTTTCACAGCCATTCAACTCGGTTTTAAAGTCACCTTTGGCCTCATGGTAAAATCCCTGAGCGGTTTCCTTCCTGTCCCGTAACGGAGTTAGGAAGGACGCCTGTATGTTTGTAGTGACTGGGTGTTATATTATTAGTTTTACTCATATACCAATAGGTGCCCTTCTTTGCAAGGCATTGGAAATCCTCCCTGGTCTATGTGGTTGAAATTCAGTGCTCGAATGAGGGACCTTACAGATAGATAGTACAGAGATGAGATAGTGATTTAGAAATCATGTTAACCACTGAGTCCATGCAAGGGGTTGAATACTTGACTAAAGACATTCCAGCTTTTAATTTTTTATTAATTTGTAAACATTTCTAAAAACATAACTCCACTGACATTACGGGGTAGTGTGTGTAAATTCACGCAGTAAGACAATGTGGAAAAATACAAGGGTTGTAAATACTTCAAGCACTGTACCTTTGTTTTGAACTCAAAAGTGCACTACAGCCGTGTCTGAACAAAAGCTAAAACGCCACCAACATTCCTAAACAGATTGGAATGACAGGAAAATCTCAGTTGATCTGTTGTTCTCCACTTGAGTTCTACTGTTGGATCGATTGACTCAGACTCAACTGTCAACTTAAATAAGTGAAATAGTGTATGTTGTTTGGTTACTAAGAGTTGTTGGGGAATAATATATTGTGAATCCTAATCATTTGTAATGTTGTGGGGAACAAGTGTTTATGGGTTTTCTGAATGGGACTGGTTTCACACACAGCTTGTTGATGAACATTGAGGTCAAATAGGTTCACTTGAAATATTTTAAGCCAGAGGTACAGAACGTTTCCTGAGGAACTTAAGTTATAATTATTTTGTGACTGATAGTTTGTGTGATCATTTATTTTGGGATAATACAAAAATGCAAAATAACCTTTTGTTTTGGAGTTATTTATTTCAATGTTATGGGTTTATGAAAAGTTTATATTCCACAACTGACTTTTTCATGAGTCCTTTGTATTGGTCTATACTTGACAGATGAGACTGAATCACAAACAGAAAGGAGATATCAAACATTTCTCTGCTGGCACGATCTACCTGGCACCCCCTAAATAAAACCAGTGGTGTAAAGTAAGTAAAAATACTTTGAGGTTCTACCTAAGTAGTTTTGGGGGGTCTGTGCACTTTACTATTTCAATTTGACAACTTTTACGCCACTACATTCCAAAAGAAAATACATTTTTACTCCATAGATTTTCCTTGACACCCAAAAGTACTCATTACATTTTGAATGCTTAGCAGGACAAGAAAACAGTCCAATTCAAGCACTTACCAAGTCAACATGCCTGGCCATCTACTGCCTCCGATCTGGCGTTTGTAAATTATGTCTGAGTGTTTGAATATCCCTGGCTATCCGTAAAATAAAAACAAGAAAATGATGCCGTCTGGTTTGCTTAATAAAGAATTTAAACTTATTTTGATACTTAGGTATATTTTAGCAATTACATTTACTTTGGATACTTAAGTAGATTTAAAACCAAAAAAGTCTGACTTTTCCTCAAGTAGCATTTTACTGGGTGACTTTCAAGTGAGAGTGGGTACCACTGACTAAAACTAACCTCAGAAGTCAAGTCAAAACCGTTAGTGTGACTTACTGTCTGAAAGGAAGGTATCAGCGAAGTATAGCGTGCGCACGAGGCCGGTGAAGGAGTCGTCAGGGGATCGAGGCTCTATCTTTCTCTGGACGGGCGCCAACTCCATCTCAGCTAGCTCCGCCTCTAGACGAGCATTGGCCTGCTGCAACTAGAGAGAGAAGCCCGTTTTAGATACACTGGGTTGGAGATTAATGCAGAAGCAGACCGCACAAAAAAATGGTGATCTTTAGGAACTTTCAATTAAGATTTATGCAGTCATTTTTTGTGGCCCAAGAAGACATTTTTGTAGTCTTTTACCTTAGCTGCGTTGTTGACATGGTGTTTGCGTAGGGACACTCGGCTGCGCCTGATCCTTCTGAAGGACTGGCGGAGAGACTTCTTAATGCTCTTCACTCTGGACAGAGGACCTTCCATAGCCAGCTGGTCACTGGGGTTCAGAGTACACCTACAGGACAGTGACAAGAAAGGGTTAACACACACGTCTATATACGATCTCCATTACCGTCCGTTATTTTGAAGTCACACAGACAGAAACATGCAAACACTCAACACGACCCCCCCACACACTTACCTGACGAGAACGTTGTTTTTCTGCTGGTAGTCGTAGAGTCCAAAGCCGTGGCTGGTCCCGAATGTTACTAGTTTCCACTCAGAGTGCAGGGTGAGGGCAGTGACCACGGCCGGAGGCTGGCACTGGACCAGGGCAAAGGGCTGGAAACCTGGGGGGAAGGTCACCGGCTCCTCCCTCACCTCCAGACGCGTGTGGCCCTGACATGGAGAGACGGTTACAGAAGTATTGATCACCTTTTTTAAAAAAATGCTAACCGAAACCCAATTCAATCAAAATTGCACTGCAGTTTTTAAACACACACTCCTAATGTAATTTTCTTGTTTGTCGTCATTTGTCGTTGTTTACCTTCCAGCGGAAGCCCTCCTGTCCCTGTAGCAGGTCTGCTACGGTGGCCTCCACAGTCTGTTCTGCTGCCTCATCATTCAGCTCTAACACCAGGATCTATGGAGGGGAGAGGTGAGAGACGGACAGACCGTAACATCACATGTATTGTTTTGGACCAACAGGCAGTCTTATCGAACACTTATATGAACCACTCCGACATTCACATCTCTTAGTGTGTGTGTGTGTGGTGGAACCTCTGTAGCTCAGTTGGTAGAGCATGGTGCTTGCAATGCCAGAAGTGGGTTTGAGATAGATAGATATATATAGAGAGATATATAGAGAGATAGAGATATATATATATATATATATATAGAGAGAGATATATAGATATAGATATATATCTATATCTATATCTATATATCTATCTATATCTCTATATCTATCTATCTATATCTCTATATCTATCTATCTATCTATCTATATCTCTATATCTATCTATCTATCTCTATCTATCTATCTCTCTATCTATCTATATCTCTATATCTCTATATCTCTATATCTCTATATCTCTATCTATCTATCTATATATATATATATATATATATATGCCAGCCAACTAAATCAGATCACCCTCAATAATTAATGACAGATAATATAAATGTAAAATTAAGACAATAACAGACTGGATTTATACCAGTAATGTCCAAACATGTCAGACACGGCAGTTAGGCTAACTGGCCACCAGAGGGGGGGGGGGTAGTGGTTGGTTTTCCCCTGGTTAGCTGGCCACCAGAGGGGGGGGTAGTGGTTGGTTTTCCCCTGGTAAACTAACTGGCCACCAGAGGGGGGGGGGGGGGTAGTGGTTGGTTTTCCCCTGGTAAACTAACTGGCCACCAGAGGGGGGGTAGTGGTTGGTTTGCCCCTGGTAAACTAACTGGCCACCAGAGGGGGGGGGGTAGTGGCTGGTTTTCCCCTGGTAAACTCACCTGTCCAGCAGTGCCAGCTACAGTCAGGTAGCCGCTGTATTTACACAGGTGGATCTTCTGAATGCCGAGACGAGGGTCGTCACTGTACGGGTCAAAACAACCCACCTGGAGGGAAGAAGAGGATGGGGACAGGTTTCATACACTGTCTCAGTGCTCCCTGTATGTGCACTGAGACAGTGCTCCCTGTATGTGCACTGAGACAGTGCTCCCTGTATGTGCACTGAGACAGTGCTCCCTGTATGTGCACTGAGACAGTGCTCCCTGTATGTGCACTGAGACAGTGCTCCCTGTATGTGCACTGAGACAGTGCTCCCTGTATGTGATTATACACACAACCTAATAGTGGAAAACTCTTTACACGTTACTTATACAGACACACCTTTCTGAAAGGTGGCCACTCTCCCTCTGTGCCCTGGTTCAGGTTGTCATTGGGGTCCGAGTCAGTGAGGAACACCCCTGCCGTGCTCAGCTTGTACATGGGGTACAGACACACCCCCGACGCGTCCCAGAAACGCACCGTACCGTCCTCGTGCCTGTGAGAGGAGATTACATTTGTGAGGATCAACAAATCAGAGGAACAAAAACATGACTGACTCTTTGAAACCCTGTTCGCAGTCTCCATACAGGAACATTAAAATGTAGATCATAACTTGCATTGAAATGAGGACTGAGGAAATAAATGAACGAGCTGTGAATGTCTACTGACCCTGTGAGCAGTAAGTCTCTCTGAGGGGGGTCTGGGGCCAGGTTCTGTCCTCCTGTCATAGGCCACGGCTGGACAGAGGGAGAATGGGGGGGGCGCAAAAAATTATAATTAGGATGAAAGCAAGAAAGAATTTAGGTCAATTCAATTTGTGCTCCATCAATTCAAGTTTCCAATTAACAGAATGTATTTTCACATGCACAGTGAAATGCTTTTCTTGCAAGCACTTTCCCAACAATGCAGTAATCAATATCAGTAGTACTAGAAAAGGTAAATATAATATATATATATATATAAATATAAAAAGGAAGCTAGCCATATACAGGGTCAGTGCCAATACCATATTTACCATGTGCAGAGATACTGGAGTGGTTTTATACAGTACCAGTCAAAGGTTTGGAAACCTACTCATTCCATAATGGTGAAGTCATCAAAACTATGAAATAACACATATGGAATCATGTAATAACCAGCTTCATGAGGTAGTCATCTGGAAAACATTTAAATTAACAGGTGTGCTGTGTTAAAAGTTCATTTTTGGAATTTCTTTCCTTCTTAACTCTACGGGATCAGTGTTTGGGATGAGTTGGACCGCAGAGTGAAGGAAAAGCAGCCAACAAATGCTCAGCATATGTGGGAACTCCTTCAAGACCACTGGAAAAGCATTTCAGGTGGAGCTGGTTGCGAGAATGCCAAGAGTATGCAAAGCTGTGATCACAGCAAAGGGTGGCTAATTTGTATTTATTTATTTTATTTCACCTTTATTTAACCAGGTAGGCAAGTTGAGAACAAGTTCTCATTTACAATTGCGACCTGGCCAAGATAAAGCAAAGCAGTTCGACAGATACAACGACACAGAGTTACACATGGAGTAAAACAAACATACAGTCAATAATACAGTATAAACAAGTCTATATATACAATGTGAGCAAATGAGGTGAGAAGGTAGGTAAAGGCAAAAAAAAGGCCATGGTGGCAAAGTAAATACAATATAGCAAGTAAAACACTGGAATGGTAGTTTTGCAATGGAAGAATGTGCAAAGTAGAAATAAAAATAATGGGGTGCAAAGGAGCAAAATAAATAAATAAATTAAATACAGTTGGGAAAGAGGTAGTTGTTTGGGCTAAATTATAGGTGGGCTATGTACAGGTGCAGTAATCTGTGAGCTGCTCTGACAGTTGGTGCTTAAAGCTAGTGAGGGAGATAAGTGTTTCCAGTTTCAGAGATTTTTGTAGTTCGTTCCAGTCATTGGCAGCAGAGAACTGGAAGGAGAGGCGGCCAAAGAAAGAATTGGTTTTGGGGGTGACTAGAGAGATATACCTGCTGGAGCGTGTGCTACAGGTGGGAGATGCTATGGTGACCAGCGAGCTGAGATAAGGGGGGACTTTACCTAGCAGGGTCTTGTAGATGACATGGAGCCAGTGGGTTTGGCGACGAGTATGAAGCGAGGGCCAGCCAACGAGAGCGTACAGGTCGCAATGGTGGGTAGTATATGGGGCTTTGGTGACAAAACGGATTGCACTGTGATAGACTGCGTCCAATTTGTTGAGTAGGGTTTTGGAGGCTATTTTGTAAATGACATCGCCAAAGTCGAGGATTGGTAGGATGGTCAGTTTTACAAGGGTATGTTTGGCAGCATGAGTGAAGGATGCTTTGTTGCGAAATAGGAAGCCAATTCTAGATTTAACTTTGGATTGGAGATGTTTGATATGGGTCTGGAAGGAGAGTTTACAGTCTAACCAGACACCTAAGTATTTGTAGTTGTCCACGTATTCTAAGTCAGAGCCGTCCAGAGTAGTGATGTTGGACAGGCGGGTAGGTGCAGGTAGCGATCGGTTGAAGAGCATGCATTTAGTTTTACTTGTATTTAAGAGCAATTGGAGGCCACGGAAGGAGACTTGTATGGCATTGAAGCTTGCCTGGAGGGTTGTTAACACAGTGTCCAAAGAAGGGCCGGAAGTATACAGAATGGTGTCGTCTGCGTAGAGGTGGATCAGAGACTCACCAGCAGCAAGAGCGACCTCATTGATGTATACAGAGAAGAGAGTCGGTCCAAGAATTGAACCCTGTGGCACCCCCATAGAGACTGCCAGAGGTCCGGAATCAATTTGAAGAATGTAAAATGCTTTTAGGATTCTACATGATTCGATGTGTTCTTTCATTGTGTTGATGTCTTCACTATTATTCTACAATGTAGAAAACAGTAGGACCACACAGCAAAAAACACAGCAAAATGAGTAGGTGTGTCTAAACTTTTAAACGGAACTGTATGTATAGGGGTTAGGTGAGTAGGCATCAGGATATACAATATCATTAAGTGTGGTGGCAGCGTATGATGATGATTGTATGCATGCAAGTGTGTGTAGAGTCAGTATGAATGTGTGTGTGAATGTGTGTGTGTGTGTGTATATAGAGTCAGGGCAAAAACTCCAATAAAATAAAAGGGTCAATGCAGACTGTCCATGCAGCCATTTTGTTAGTTATTTAGCAGTCTTATGGCCTGTTGGTGTCAGATTTCTTGCTCTGATACTGCTGGCTTTGCAGAAACAGACAGAACGGTCTATGGATTGAGTGGCTAGAGTCTTGAACAATTTTCCGGTCCTTCCCGCCACTTGATAGAGGTATTGGACGGCAGGGAACTTGGTCCCAGTGATGTACTGGTCTGTCCGTACCACCCCGTGACTGAGGGCAGTGTAGTTGTCATACCAAGCAGTGATGCAGCCAGTCAAGATGCTCTCAATGGTGCCGCTGTATAACGTTTTGACCATTTTAAGTCCTTGGTGATTTGGACACAGAGGAACTTGAAGCTCTCGACCCGCTCCACTGCAGTCCTGTCGTCATAATGACGTCGCTCCACTGCAGCTCCTTGGTCTAAAGACATTGAGGGAGGGGTTGTTGTCCTGGCACTGGCGTCGGTGTTATTTGGCCCCCAAAGTTTTCGGTGGGGGGGGGGGGGGGGGGGGGATTTGCATTGTAGGACTGTAAAAACACCAGGAAATCAGCTCCAAGTGACTTCAATTTAAGAAATCTGTTCCCAAGAATTCCCACGCAAAATAGAGAGACGTGATCATATACAAATGTAAGAACAGTTTTAAATTATTATGATTCAGGGAAACATCTCTGTTTGGGCTTCTTGTGGTTAATTTGCAGTCCACAAATCATTGTGATTGCGTTCCGGCCCCACCCGCGGATGAATATATAGTTGAAGATCCCTGCTGTAGGCTGTCTCGTCGCCGTCGGTGATCAGGCCTACCACCGCCGTGTCGTCAGCAAACGTATTTGTATTGGCGTCTTGCGTGGCCACAGTCGTGGGTGAACAGGGATTACAGAAGGGGAATAAGCACACACCCCTGACTGGCCCCCGTGTTGAGGGTCAGCGTGGCAGAGGTGATGTTGCCTACCCTCACCACCTGGGGGCGGCCCATCAGGAAGTCCAGGACACAGTTGCAGAGGAAGGTGTTCAGTCCCAGAGTTCTAAGCTTGGTGACGAGCTTGGAGGGAACAATGGTGTTGAACGCTGCGCTGCAGTCAATGAACAGCATTCTTACATAGGTATTCCTGGGTGAAGGCAGTGTGGAGTGAAATGTTTATTGTATGTGGTGCAGGAACATGCTTGGGCAGTGTGTGTCACCTACCTTCTTAGAGTAGTGTGTGTTCTGCAATGCTCCGGCAGACAGGACCCTCTCCCACAGCTTCAGGGGTATAGCAGAGACATGGTGGGAGCAGGTGATGGCTGAGCAGTGGAGAGGCACCAGGTACGGAGTCTGGATGACCGGCCACCCTTCAGTCTGGAGATCTATTACTACCAACTCCTCTTCTACTAAGACCACCAATGCACTGGGTTCACCTGGACAGAGGGAGAGGGGTTAGCCTGTGTGTATGTGTTTCTGAACCTGTGTGTGCACGCGTATCCCCCCTGCCTTTCTACCTGTATGGTCTGGTCCGTCTCTGATGACGAAGAAGTCGATGATTCTGGAGGTGAAGTCCAGAGCCACGTGTGTTTTACTGTGGATCACACTGATACAGTGTCTGTCGCCGTAGCTGGCCCGGGGCATGCCGCCACTGAGGAACAGGAACGGGGGCCTGGATATAGACATACAGGAGAACCAGGTTAGAAAACATTTACAGATGGATTCATGTGTAAGAATGGAGGATGTGAAAAAGGAATTGACAGAGCAGGCAGAGCGAGAGTGAGGGAGGAGAAAAAGAGAGACTCACTCACCCCTGTTCTGTCGGCAGCTGGATGATTTTAGAGATGGCCTTACAGGGGAAGTGGCCTACAGAGGAGAAAGACAAATCAATTTATCAAATCATCAATTAACCTATTCACCATTCAATCAATAACATTATCCCCGTTGCTGTGTTTTGTCAGATTCCACAAAGAGAAACACAGTGTTGACTTTTTGGGGGTCCTCACCGTACGGTACTTCGGACTTCTCCTGCTCGCTCTGTGGGTCATCCCCAGCCACCTTCCAGCGGCAGTAGCTGCCATCGCTATGGGAACTGAGAACATGGCCACCGTCCTCCGTCCACCACACGCTCTCCAGTTGCTACGGAAGCAAAACCAAACAGGGAGTCAAGATCAGAGCTCTCGACATCCAGACACCAACACACAGACACACACATTGTATACCTGTGTAGCGAGGATGTGTTTGACGGCTGATTGGCTGTCCAGGTCCCAGATGACCATGAGGCCTCGTCCGTATCCAATCAGAACCTGGCGTGGGTTGACGGGATTCTCCTGTAAGGACTCGACATGCTCCAGGCTCCTACGACCTCCGTACTCCTCTGGTACACTACGGAATGAGGGGGTTCCGTTTTAGCACAATTATCGCTCAAATACATTTGTGGCGGTGTGTGTGAGAAGCATTTAAATAGGAATCAAGTTGTTTCCGTCTGTTTAGGATACCAATATTTCCAATTTAGTGACTCGATGAAAAGGAAGTGCGTCTGGTGTGTGTTAGTACCTGTTGGTGACTTTCTCCAGGCTGATGTTCCTCTCCTCTAGTTCTCTGAAGCCTGGTACCTTCACTATGAACACGTGTCCTCCCTCTGTTCCTAGCAACAGCAGGTCCCCAGAAGAGTGGGCTAGCACAGCTGTTACACGAGTTACACTGGGGGGAGCACTGATGGAGGGAACGAGAAAGAGGGAGAGAGAGAAAGATGGGATGAAGTTAAACAGGTTGAATGTGGCAGACAGAAAAATCCTATTTAAGGTGCATATGTGTTCGCCACTGAAGTGTGCATGTCACCATAGAAATAGAACCTCATTCTAGTTCTGTGCATGTCTCACAGTGGGTCCTCTTACCGGGGAAATCCAATGAGTGCGAGTGTGTGAGGAAAATAAAAAAAGCTTGAGAAGGGATAGGAGAGATGTTGTGGGGTGGTGTGTCTCTCACCCCGGGGGTCCAGTGAGTGTGAAGCGTCCTATCTCCAGCAGCTCAGAGACACCATGGTGAGCTCTGAGGGTCCACATGTGGAGACTGTTGTCATCCAACAGAGTCACCAGCTCCACCTGTTCAACACAGAGCAACTAGAGATGTTAAAACAGTACATTATAGGACATTATGAGGACGTTAGGAACACGTTATGACTGTCAGGAGGACGTTTTGGGGCTGTTAAACACAGCTTTACTACTAACGTTCCCAGCAATGATTAGATCCACATATTGGATTCTAGGGCTGGGCGGTATACTGTATTTTACGATGGTTTGGGTTATTAATGTTATTATTTGAATTATTCGGTTTGTTAAATGTGATACGCCGTGTGTAACGTCCATTTCAAAGTTTAAGTTGCTACTTGAGTCATCGCTCTCCACGCCACTTTCCACACAGAACTAGGCCCGTCCCGTCACTCAAGGAGCACATTTGGGGTTTCTCGACTGCAAGACACTTGTATTCAGTCTGCATGGTTAATACAGAACATGCAACAACGTTGATAACAATGCTGTGTTCACTTTGCTTTTTAATATGAATCCACTAACATTCCAGAATTACACCATTAGCTTGTGTTTCTTACATCTGCAAAAGGCTAGTTTGTCTTAGCAAGGGGGCCTAAATCCTGTTAACCATTAGAATTAGTGGTTAGTTTGCAAAGAAATGTACTCAGTCGGAGCAAACGTAGCTGGTTATAGTGCTGTTTGTCTACATAACCTGGTTCAAGTATCCATGACATTACCCTGAGGAAGGCACAGTGATGCCGAAACGGTGGTAAATACCCAATAAATGACTGGGAGTTTATATATGGAGTGCGCAACTTTATTTTGATAGTTTATTCACCATTAGTCAGCACCTCCACACAAACTATTTTTCTGGGTGTGTGCCAGCTCATCTTTGTTAATTATTCAAAAACATAAAATAGTAATTTGTAATATGATATTTTGGCCATATCGCCAAAGAAGATCCTTTCAGTAGCAAGTGTGAATGGAGCATGTGATAAGGTGCTGCCAACGTGTGTGTTGAGCAGCCACTCACCTGGTGTGGCAGGAAGTGGACCTGTGTGACGGCAGCGTTCTCATCGTGTAGACCCATGAACTCCACACCTGGGCCACCGTAACTGACCACAGGTTAAAGAACACACGCACACAGAATGGCACACCAACACACAGTGTACACACATGCGCAGCAAACACAGACACACACAAAGCATGATGTGTACACACACAGCCCCCCCCCCCCCATTCATAGACACGGGTTCTTATTTTTCTACTGTACTGAAACAGTCCACATGCATCTATAGAAAGAAGAGATTTTCTGTTGTCTTTCTTTGTGTCTTATCTGGCTGCCCTGCCCTTGGCTAATAATACTTTCATTCATAGAATTTATTGTGTTATCAAAAGAACAATTTCCCCTATTGTGTGAATTAATTATAATGACAGAGAGAGACAAGGGTTATCATAGTGACTGGGAGTGAATGGTGGGAGTGTACTGACTGGTTCCACACTGGCAATGAGTACGATTGTGTAAGATGAATCAAACACACACACTACGACAGAGATAGACACACAGCAACTGTGCCTGTCTGGTAGTCAGAGTTGAGCAACAACCTGGGAATATAAAAATGACTCCACATGTACCCACACACTAACCACAGACAGCTAAAGCAGAGGGGAGACTGCGACAAACTGGTTCAAACGTGTGAACACTTAAATCTTGCACTCCTACACAACCAGACAGACCTCTCCCGTGTCTATTGAAGAGGATACAGTTTGATGGCTCCGGAGCGTGTGCCGATGGCCAGGAGCTGGAGACTGGGGCTGAAGCCCAGGGCACTGGGCTGGTGAGGAAAACCATGCTCCACTGTCTGGGTGGGTGAGTGAGAGAGAGAGAATTATAGAAACTGTCAAGACAAATTCCCTGATAATTGTCTGGGATTGGGATCATAGCCTTCCTGTCGAGACTAGAGATCAAAGCCTTGTCAGATCAGACTGACTGTCACTGGTCTTACCTTGTTGAACCCATAGAGCTCCTGTTTGATCCGCTCTCTTTGGGACTCCTGGCCATGTCTCCTAAACCTCTTCATCCTCTCAGGAGCACACAGGCCCAACTGCTTCACCTCTACAGAGAGACAGTGGGAGAGAGGAGATTCATGAAGTAAGGGGGGGGCTCCAGGAAAAACTCAGCTCAGATAGTGTGTGTTGGCCACTGACAGAGACAGGCAGATGAGAGAAAGGAATTCCATAGGAGGAGCATGGCCTACTCTTCGCTTTCTTGTCCGTGGTCAACACACACACTGCCTGAGGGGGTGGGGCTCGTCTCAGACAAGAGCTAGGGGTTGGAGGTCACTGGAGGCTCAACTAAAGAGACCATTGTTCTACTACTACACACTGATGGAAACACCTGTCACACCTGCTGTTTCCAAATAGGCCCTTCAGAGAGAAAGAGGAAAAGTGAGAGAAAGAACGAGTCTGCTTTTCATTCTTTCCTTTATCAACAACGTTTGCGCAACGCTTAGGGCATAACGAACCATGACCCGATCACAACCTTTTAAAAACAACTCTCCTCTCTTTTCCAGACAATTTAAAACCCCTGGACTCCGACTTTCATTTCACTAAGAGGAAGGAAGAGGACAGCTTTCTCTTCATCTCTACACATACCAACACATTCCCTAAGCCCATCCCGTGAAGGAGAGGTTGAAGCCACAGGTTGGTTAGACCAAAAATGTCAGTGGTCTAACATGCTGACCAGACCGATCACGCGCGTTGGTTTTTGTCCACCCACACCAGACGCGATCAGGACACGCAGGTAGAAATATCAAAACTAACTGAAACAACTATGTTAATTTGGAGATATGTCGAAAAGCTTTAGACATTTATGGCAATTTAGCTAGCTAGCTTGCTCTTGCTAGCTAATTTGTCCTGGGATATAAACATTGGGTTGTTATTTAACCTTAAATGCACAAGGTCCTCTACTCCGACAATTATTCCACAGATAAAAAGGGTAAACAGAGTTAGTTTCTAGCTCTCCTCCACCAGGCTTCTTCTTCAGACTTGATATGGCAGATGGCAACCAACTTTAAGGTGCATTACCACCACCAACTGGAGCGTGGACAGCAGTTCATCTTTGGGTACATGCTCCTAAAACCAATGAGGAGATGGGAGAGGAGGGACTTGCAGTGCATCAAGCGTCACAAATAGAACCGTGTTCTATTTTAGAGCCTGCCTACACAGCCACGCGCGAGCAGTGTGAGTGCAATGATTGAATTATATGAAAATGTATTTTGCGACGCAGGCGTTGAGGTCAGCATATAAACCTGTCTACTCTGACTGAACTCAACCTCAAAGCTGTGTCTCCCTAGGTGATGACAAAAATTAAATGTTCCCCCTCAAAAGACCTACAAAAAAAAAACAGGCCAGTGTTTCAGGCCTCGCTGATTTTAAAGTAAAACTAAAAAATGTCAACAATGATTTCATAAAAACTACAAATCATAATATTGCAAGCCGGGATAAGCTATGAGACCGTATTTTCTGTCTAGGCCTACTCAGTCTTCAAGACAGAGTGAGACATACTTTTGTTATTATTACCCTGATATCAGCGGCAAGATGCCGTTAGTCATTAGGCGTGTGAGGGATTATGGGATAGTGGAGGACTGACTCACACCCTCACCAAGTAAACTTCCTCGTTTGGATCCTGGAGACTAAGGGAGTGGGATGAAGTTGCATGCTTAAGGATTTGGGGAGGGTAGGCTTACCCTAGATCTGTGATAAATAAATGTAATATACTTAGTTTTTTTAATAGAAGAGAGTTCCATGTTAAATGTGTGTCGGACACATTGGTCTAGTACCCATTCTGTTCCTCTGAGTCCACCAATGTAGACCCAAGGGGCCAGCAGAGCAGAAAGAAGCAGCTCAGTGCTCTAAGCCTGCTAACAAAGGCTGGGTGGGAGGTCCTCTTTAGGGCTTCACACAAAGAATGGCTTCCTAGGCAAGGACAAGAATCTGCTCTGCTGATGAAAACTGAGGGTAGCTGTAGGAGGAACACACAACGCACATGCAGGCACACCGCAGTATGGAAAAACCTGGCAGTCTTATGGCAGTGTTCAATGTAAACACAGACCCAAGGAAGCCCGTCTACATTACTGAAACAGACAACATGGTGATTAATTGTAGGATTTCAACCAGTGTGACAGTTAGGCAAGGCCTACCCAGTGATTATGCATCCCATACGCTCCCATTAGAACCTCACTAGCAGAACAGTAGTGTTTAGAACTGTCAATTCAAACAGCAAGTTCCACCTCTTCCTGTGGCTTCCTTGCGACTCTCTTTTCTTCAGAGTACAAAAGGCTTGGAAAATGGAGCAAACTGAAAATGAGTGACTTA
Organism: Oncorhynchus clarkii lewisi; assembly: GCF_045791955.1. Taxonomy (NCBI): domain Eukaryota; kingdom Metazoa; phylum Chordata; class Actinopteri; order Salmoniformes; family Salmonidae; genus Oncorhynchus; species Oncorhynchus clarkii. The sequence goes on from NC_092166.1 coordinate 60,541,134, forward strand.
TTCAAGGCTACAGTACAGTTAGACAGGTTTGGAGCTGGGGAATCATGTGCAGTATGTCACATGACATATCCTAACAGACAGACTACATTTCCATTCATAACACCCTGTGGACAGTATTCTGGCAATAAGGCTTAAGGGAAGTCCCCAAAGGGAAGGGATTTGTTCATTACTTGGAAAAACAATGCTATGCTGAAGCCAGTGACACAGAAACTAAATGGCAAACATCCACAGTGTCAGTGAGTGGACAGTACAGCCATTCTATTCCACTTAACTGAGAGAAATCCGCCATGGATTTTCCCAGGAATTCCATTTGGACAGAGCAGGGCAATGACCTTGTGTTGAGAAATAGGTACACAGACAGACACCCACCTCACACAGCAATTATCCGAACCAGCAAGGGCCGTTAACAGTGTTTAGAAACTTGGTCAAAGATTTACAAGACAATGAAGTTGACCTGGCCTTGCTCTTATACAACACAGATGTCATTCTTGATGACACAGATCAAACAAACTGAATGAGAGCAGCATTGTTTTAATTGGGGGCGATATGGCTGCATGGCTTCAACAAAATTCATATTCAATTCTTTGGAAATGCTTGGATAGGGAGGAAATCACACTCCCGGTTCGTTAACACCGCTCACCTGGGACATCAAACTCCCAGCATTCTACCAACTCAAACCATCAGAGATGAGAGGGGATGTACAGAGAGAAGAAGACACACACAAACGTGCCTGGACAGGGCATCAGACGTAAACTAGACTTAGTAACTTACTGCTACAGTGAAAATCTCACTTTTAAAAGTTCATATTCTGTTAGGCTTACCCATCCTGAAATAAAGTTGCTGACTCATTCTACACCCATATTTGTGGTGAAACCATAAATTGTAGGGCTGGGAATTGCCAGAAAGCTCACAAGACAATATTATCATGATACTTAGGCTAGCTGCAGATATGAGCTGTATTATGATTCTCACGATTCTATATGTATTGCGATTCGATGTTCCGAACATATCGCTCACCATATATCTGCCGCAGAGGGACAAGAGAGCCATGAGAAAACAAGTTTTGATCAATCACGGAAATAAAAAAGGGCTGAAAATAATTTGGCTCCATATTTAAAAAGGAGAACAAGCTATGATGAAAAAAAATACTGGAGTTCTGGTGCAGGTACAGCCAACTAGCACAAAAATATTGCGATAGTCGATACACCATAAAAAATAAAAAAATTTTTTTAAAGAAAATCCAGATATGTAACTATCAATCCACCCCCCCCCCCAAAAAAAAAAATCAAATAAATTGGAGAGAAAACACTTCAAAAACTCAACCTCAAAACAGACCGTTAAAAAAAGATTCCTCATCAAGGATGACCAATCAGCAGTCTAATCTAATTTATATTTGTCTAAGACCGGTATACATGTACACCATTCTGTTGTTGGCGTATACTCACAAAAGTCCAACACAGAAAATCTGCTTTAACAGATGTAAATTACATTTTTTTTTCAGAAGGAAAACATTTCACTCATATTGTAATTAATTATAGGTCATATTTCATAGAATTCTGGAAACACTGGACAGTTACATTAAGCCCTGTCCTTAAATAACATAGCTGACTTTGTAATTCAGATCGAATGGCCAGGAAAAATGCCTGGCATCTGAAATATTCTACTTATGTTCTTATGCAATCACCAGCTATGTCAGAGCATGTAGGAAAAAAAACGACTAATAAGTCACTCCCATGAAACCGGCCGATAAGCAAAAACAAGTAGTTAATTAACCGAGAAGAGGGAGTTCATGTTTGGTGTTAAAAGTGTGTCTATAAAACTAAAAAGCCTAATTCACTCACACACAAACAATAAGAAAACCTGTCTGACGAGTGCAGGAGACAATACAGCCAAGGAGAATTAGCTGTGTTGGCAAACGTGGTGTGATCATGAAAACATTAAGATGAGACTACACCTCTCTCCAGTCCTCCTCCCACTCTCTTCCCTCGCTCATGGCATACAGAGGCTCAGCTACATCCTCTCCTGCACTCTCTCACTATGGAAGAGTGGGACATTTGAGTGTCACTGACCCCAAATTATTTAGTCACGCTTCTCGGTGAATTTGCAAACAGACTCTTAACCTTTGTCCTAAGACGCAAGAGCATAGGACTGAACATCTAGAAATCCTTCATACGGAGTCGGCCTGCATGACAATGCAGCACACAAATTCAATTTAGGCCTCAACGTCTAAAAAGGAGAATAAGCGAGAAAAGGGAAGGGCGGCTGTGTAGGCTGTCACGCTGGTACAGGCTGATCCATAACCACTCATTGCAGGGCTAGGCCTATTCTTAGTGATGAGTCCTCTCACTCAGCATCAACGGATGGGACCAGACTCCTCAAATACTTTACAAATAGATCTCATCCCTGATCTGCCAGTAAGGTTGGATTTGTGAAACCAATAACATCATAACCTTGATATTCACATCTACAATCAGTGATAAGGATAACTGATTACAGGGATTCAAGGAAGAATATATTCACGGGACTCAGAGCAGAGATGTTTTTCTCGTAACTGTCTGTACAGAAATAAAATATTTTCGGGGGTCTGGTGGACAGGATGTCATACCCCTCTCTCCTGTAATCACACAGACAGGACAACAGTTAACAATGGCCTCACGGCTGTTTAGCTACTGGTTGTATTATTGCTCATAACCTACTGTGTGGCGTAGAGTGCACTTTCTGTTATTATCATCCCCTTGAGGATTTGTTTTTTCTTGTGGTTTCATGTATCAAGCAGCTCCTAAAGCTGTGCAACCTTTAGAACAAAAGCTATGCAATGTGCACTGACTTGAATAGAAAAATAAAGTCTATGCAACAACACATTGTTGTCACATTCTTTCCTAGATGTTCATTATTGAGTGTTGTTGGGATACATTTTGATGCATTACTTAGGGCTAGAAATTGCCAGGGGCCTCAAGATCCGATATTGTCACAACGCGTAGGTGACGATATGATATGTATTGCGATTCTCACGATTCAATACTGTAATTCTATTGCGATTTGACGCGCCAAACATACCGCTCACTATATCTCTGCTGCAGAGAGACAGAGAAAATGAGTTTGGATCAGTCCGGGAAATAAAAATGCTTAAAACATGCAGCCTCACCATTTAAAGAGAAGAGAGAAGAATCTTTAGGGTGACAAATACTGGAGTTTTCGTGCAGGTACAGCAGACTACCCCTACCCAGAGTAGCAAAAAAAATATTTACAATACCAGACAAAAGTTGACACATTGTAGAATAATAGTGAAAAGATCAAAACTATGAAATAACACATATGGAATCATGTAGTAACCAAAAAAGTGTAACAAAATCTAAATATATTTTAGATTTGAGATTCTTCAAAATAGCCACCCTTTGCACTCTTGGCATTCTCTCAACCAGCTTCATGAGGAGGTCACCTGCAATACAATTAACAGGTGTGCCTTCTTGAAAGTTAATTTGTGGAATTTCTTTCCTTCTTATTGCATTTGAACCAATCAGTTGAAACAAGGTAGGGGTGGGATACAGAAGATAGTTCTTTACCAAATAGGGCTAAGCCCATATTATTATTATTTCAAGAACTTTGAAAGTTTCTTCAAACGCAGTTGCAAAAACCATCAAGCGCTATGATGAAACTGGCTCTCATGAGGAGCGCCACAGGAAAGGAAGACCCAGAGTTCTCTGCTACAGAGGATAAGATCATTAGAGCCTCAGAAATCAGCCTCAGAAATTGCAGCCCAAATAAATGCTTCACAGAGTTCAAGTAACAGACATCTCAAGATCAACTGTTCAGAGGAGACTGTGTGAATCAGACCTGCATGGTCGCATTGCTGCAAAGAAATCACTGCTAAAGGACACCAATAATAAGAAGAGACTTTCTTGGGACAAAAACACAAGCAACGGAAACTGTCATTTGGTCTGATGAGTCCAAATTTGAGATTTTTGGTTTCAACCGCCGTGTCTTTGTGAGACGCAGGGTAGGTGAAGGGATGATCTCTGCATGTGTGGTTCCCACTATGAAGCATGGAGGTCGTGGTGTGATTGTGCTTCACGGGCGACACCAAATGATTTAGAATTCAAGGCACACTTAACCAGCATTGCTACCACAGCATTCTGCTGTGATAAGCCATCCCATCTTGTTTGTGCTAAGTAGGACTATCATTTGTTTTTCAACAGGACAATGACCCAACACACCTCCAGGCTGTGTAAGGGCTATTTGACCAAGAAGGAGAGTGATGGAGTGCTGCATCAGAAGACGTGGCCTCCACAATCACCTGACCTCAACCCAATTGAGATGGTTTGGGATGAGTTGGACCGCAGAGTGAAGGAACAGCAGCCAACAAGTGCTCAGCATATGCGGGAACTCCTTCAAGACTGTTGAAAAAGCATTCCAGGTGAAGCTGGTTGAGAGGATGCCAAGTGTGTGCAAAACTGTCATCAAGGCAAAGGGTAGCTACTTTGAAGAAACAAAAAAATATTTATTTAGATTGGTTTATTACCTTTTTGGTTAATACATGATTCCATGTGTAATTTCATAGTTTATGTCTTCACTATTATTCTACCTGGAATGACACTGGAATGAGTAGGTGTGTCCAAACTTTTGACTAGTACTGTATGTATGTACACACAGGAGTCCAATCTTAATAAAATATTGTCACACAACTGTATTGACCCCCCTATTACTTAGCTACTTAAAACATGACCTAGAGGCCTTGGTAAAACAAGCGAGAGAAGTTAATGTTACTGTTGAAGATTAAGTTAAATGTTAGCTACTCTACTTCCTCACCTGTCTCATTAGCTAACCAGTCTATTTCTCCTGCGAGGTAAACTGTTCCACATTGGTAGAGGTAAAACAGGAATTAGGCCAAGATAGGAGACTGTAGAGTGTGTAGGTTAACGAGCCACTGACATGACACGTTCAGTGAGGAATTGCATCTAGCCAACTCGAAGCAGACTTTAGGTTGTTTAGAGAATGAATCATGTGGTCACTGGTCAGTCAGTGTCTTGTAAAAATGCTGCATCCGTCCCCTTCATAACTTTATGCTTTTCCATCATTCTGTGCTTGGCTAAGCAGTAAGCACCCTTATCATGGCCTACTCTAATGAAAACAACTTAGCCAGAGCGATTTGATCTCAATGCTTCTTTAGCTTTCCTTATCAAGACTGATCTACAGATAACTGGTAAAATAAAGGAAACACCAACAATGTCTTAAGGTGTTGGGCCACCACAAACCTCCAGAACAGCTCCAATGCACCTAGGCATAGATTAATTATAGTGTCTGGAACTCTATTGGAGGGATGTGACACCATTGTTCACCAAATTATGGAATTTCTCATTGTTTTGTTGACGGTGGTGGAAAACACTGTCTCGGGCACCGCTCCGGAATCTCCCATAAGTGTTCAATCGGGTTGAGATCTGGCGACTGAGACACACAGTCTAATCCCCCTATGCTCCTTCTAGTCATGGCAACCAAAATACTGGGAATTTTTACACATGACCCTAAGCATTATGGGACTTTATTTGTTTAACTCATGAACGACACCTGCCTGGCAGCACCTGCTTTTAATATACTTTGTATCACTCATGTTTTTTTTTATTTTGGCAGTTACCTGTACATCTTGGGACAGGTGCTTGTTTTGCTTAGAAACTGGGGCGTAGTTTCAGGTGGAAGTTTATCATGTCCCAATGGCAGGGGTCTGCTGGGAACAAAGGGGTGTTGTTTGGCTAGCACAGCTGCAGGTGGGAATGATGGACTGGGCAGTGTCAGTGGAATGTCTGTCCTTCAGTAGTAGTCTGTCTGTCCCAGCCTTTTTTCCTGGATAGAAACTAACACCGCCCAAAGGTACAGTAAGCCTCATACTCTTGACTGAGTAAATACTTAACACTTGTAAAAGCCATATAAAAAAGGTAGCAAAGTGTGCAAATTCATTACTGCATATTTGCATAGGTTTCACCGAACTGCAAACAGATGACAAACAGCGGGCAGAAATGAATACAATCGTAAGTATCCTCCATGTTGCAGAAGCCAAGAATAAAGTGAAAGTCATGTACAACCCAAAACAGTCTTGTTGACATTTCTAATGAAAACAATATTGTCTTATTTTGGTCGTGAATTTCCCCCGAAACCGGCCAAACCGGTCTAACAGATGACTTCTTACCACAAACCCATACGCCCCCTCCCCAAACATAATTACTCATTGATGAAACCCTACTCTACCGTTGCCTCAAACTACCTGCGAGACGAGGAAGACACCTTGCTCCCACCTACTCGTTCCCGTTGCCAAAGTTTTACCTTTCCATCATTATGCAACAGTTAGCTAGCTCAGCTGACTTAAAAACGTGGTGAATGGTTCGTGATGTTGATGGCCCTGAACGGGGAATATTTTCAGTTAGCTAATAGACACAGCGGCCGCTAGCGAGTTTGTTACAGTAGCGTTCTGAGTTAGCTAACGTTAGGTAGCTAGCTAACGTGAGCTATTTCACAAACTTGTGCAGCAAGCAAGTTAACAGGGTACTTGTATTTCAGTCCGGTGTATCCAAAAGTTAATGATTATTTAATCTGTCTAAAGTGTACAGACCCTTTAATTCCTGGTCGAATGGAAACGAATCTGAATGGCTTGGCAGCGGCTCACCAACATTGCCAAGCTAACTAGCTAACGTTAGTCAAGTTAACACACAGCAACTAATCTCTCGAGGTTAACGTTGCCCTGTTGACGTGCTAACTAGCGAGTGTTATCCAGTTAAATTACACTTCAGCAGTAAGGTTAAGTAGTAGCATTTTAGCTGGCTAACTAACGACATGCTACAACACCTGTAGACGCGACACTCCTCTCTCACTCGGGCCCTTCGAAACTCACCTGACTCCCAACGGCCGTCGCCCCAGCTGTGTCCAAAACGCTTTCGCCCGCTAATTCACTAAGCTTGGTCGGCGTCCAGTTTGCCACGTTTCAACTTCCCAAACCAATTTCAAATCAGAATCCAAAGCACATCGCCTGCTTGCATTGAAGTATGTAAATGCAGACCCTGTGTTGGTTTGTTTGGAGGCTCGCTCGTCCACCTATCTTTCCCTTGCCCTGTCTCCGCAGCCTCGAGGTGATGATTCCCGATGCCCCAGACCCGCAAAGCGCAACTTGACTGGCTAGCCTCCGCTGAGACTCCTCCCTTCACATCCCCTTCCGCAATACGAATCAGCAAGGGAGTAATGCATGACCATACAAATAGGTTTGGCTCCGAATGTAAAGACTCAGATGTTTATTAATATAAAGTAAACTTTGGAATTTCCCCTAGTAGATTTTCAGAAAGCAATGTTATATTGTGAACAGATGTTGCATGAAGTATAAGGTCTCAAACTCATTCTGTTTATTTTGCAGAATTACTTATAGTGTAAACAATGATCTCATATTGATGGCACTTTTCGGAGTAATTGTATAATACAACATAACAGTCTTTGAGGCGCAACCACAAGAAATTATACTTCACTTGATTTTGTGCTTGGCAATTATTAACTGTATTAGAATCATGATAGTTTAAGGCACTCTGAAGAAAAGTCATACAAAAGATAGCTTTTCCTGCTAATTTCAACCCCATCTGCTTGATTAAACATTGCTACACCCGCAAACAAAAGACCCTGCAAATCAATAGGAATGTGCTTTTTTTTGTGGTCAAGTTGTACATAATGGAAAACTGTACAGTGTTCGCTCTTTATAAGCTCAGGACCTCAGCTCCTTGTGAGGGAGTTGTGATGTACAAAGTTGGGGATCCACTGTATCGCCCCTGTAGAGATACATATACAGCCAGTGAATTCATTCATTTGCTTTTGAGTTCATTCAAAACACTGAAAACAGTATTGGAAGGATAATAGTAAAGCCATGACCATAATCCTACCACATACTTTATATGTTTCCTTTGGATCTGCAAGATACAGATGCATTGCGAGCTGAGTAGATGGGGGTAGGAAGAAGGGGCTAGAGGTTGTTTTCCAACCAGGCATCTTTCCTCTCCATATACTTAGATAGACATCACATTATTGTATCTGACCCATTATGGCAATTGTTTGAGCATGGGCAGCGCCATTGAGGCCATCTCCATTTTGAAGTAGTCCATTTTCTTGTTCTTCTACTTCTATGAGTTGGCGTGCATACTGCCACCTAGAGCATGTTGTTTGAAAAGCCAAGGTTGACGAATATAATTAATTGGCTGATCCCTCCTGATGACCCGTATGGAATCATGTGATCCTTCCATAACACATAAGAAGTACCACCCAGTTGACTACTTAAAAATAATGAAAGTCCTCAATGGTGCTGCCCATGCTAAAACAGGTTTTTGGGCACTACAGTCCTCCATGTTGCTCTCCCATACTCATATTTTCCTCTAACATATTTCTTGCTTCCTTCCTCCAATCAAAAAATACACATCTTATCCCGCTTCCGTCTACCAGACAGGAGCTTGCATCAGTCTGATTGATAGGGGTTCAGGGAGTAATACCTTTCATTTAGTAGTGTTTATTAAAGTGTACTTGATGTGCTGTAAACAACTCTACAGACTGGTCAGTTTGTTACACAGTTCTCTAACACTTTTTTTTACAAAACATTACCAGCAGAAGTACTGATACCCACTCTTTGGAATGTTCGGATCCCCCCTCCTACATTCTCACAGATACCCCACCAAACACTCCGTCTAATCACACACCCGGTCTATGTCTCTCTCTGCCTCTTTAAGAATTGCACTGATCATCAACAGGATGAACGGACAGCCATTCCTTATCGTTGGGGACAGGGTATATTCTGTAAAACCAGATGTAGGCCGACCCTACAGTTTAGAACAGACTAGAACATGTCAAGAACAGTCTGTTCCACTGCAGGTTAGAATTCGTTAGAGGGTTCAGATGGCAGGATCAGTCTCAGCTTCACACCAAAGAGAGGATTGTAAACATCATAGAGCGACCTTTGAACTTTACAGTATTAGTAAAGTATGTTAATTATTGACCATCCATAAGCAGTCATGTGCAGTAGGTTGTAAACATTATTGGGTGACCTTTGTTATTTTAGTCTGATTAAGTCCATAACTGGTGGTTCAGTGGTGAGCTGGAATGAGCTACATCACTACCGTACAAGCTGCAGAGTATGGCAGTTCAAAACGTCCATGGAGTCAGGAGTCACCGAGTCAACCCTAAAACCCTCTGCCAAAGACACCGTGAGCAGCTCCTCCAAAAACCTGTGCATGTCTTTGACCTCACATGGGCTGCGGCTAGGGGTGATGGCATCACAGAGGTCACCAAAGTGGGTCTGTGTGGCCCAAGAGTCCGAGATGACGAGTCCTCTGTACCGCTGTTTCTCATACTGATCCTGGGGAAGTTCGTCTGGCCGGGGAACCCACTCCAGTTTGAGACGGTTGTAGCGCCGGTCACTGGGGAGGGGGGAAGTAAGACCCTGGGTTGTGCGGTAAGAGAAACGCTCACAGAGGAGAACCAGAAAGGTACGCCAGGTGCAGAAGATTTCGGCGGTGAGGATGCGCACTGAGCATGTGCGGAGTTCGTAGTTCTCGGGAGCACGCCGAAGGTTGAAGTGTAGCACACGCACCTGGAATGAGAACGACAGGCTGATGCTGCAGTGCTAATGGTGCATGTGTGAAAGAACATCTGCATTCCACAACAGACCCACATGCACACACACATGCTTACACTATAATACTAACACACAAACAATGCACACACACCTGGCAGTCCACGTGCACCAGCAGCAAGGCTCTTCTGGGTGCATCTCTCAGGCTGAGCGCTCCAGCCTCAACGTGCCGCTGTATCTCATCCAGTAGGGGGCGTATCTGGAAGAAATCTGCTTCCCTCCTCAGCAGCCTCATCTCAGAGAACCCGTCCGGCAGGTCCAGGGAGCTGGAACGTAGGAAGTTCAGGATATAGCGGAAAATCTTCCCGTCGCGGTCGATGAAAACGTTTCCGCGTTTGTCCCTAAGCGTAGAGATCTGTCCGGTGAACATGGCGCCCAGCATGGAGTCTCGGTAGCGAGTCAGAGTGTCCAGGGTCGTAGTGTAGATCTCACCGCCAACGTTGAGAGAGATGGGGTCCGACAAGGAGTTACTGTTGCTGTCCGAGGAGTTTAGGTTCAGCATCCTCAGGCACTGAAACGACCTCTGCTCAGGCTAGAACACTAGATGAGAACACTCAAGATTGGAAATGGTAGAACTGTTGTCATATCACTTCTCTGTCTCTTTCTATGGAATTCAGCAGACTGTTCAAAGGAAGTTATACGTCTCAAGCGTCTTTTGTAGCCTGAAGAGACTTTCCTTTCAGAAGCGGCAGGGCGAAGTCGTAACCGGGATACTAGCAAGTCACAAAAAGACCCAAAAAGGATGAATTAACAAAAAGATCCGAAAAGATTGGAAGCTGGATCTGTAAAAAGCCGGTGCTCTGTGCAGGCGGATTTATCTATCTGTAATTTTGTTTCTCCCCATCATGGTCCCATACTGTGTAGGATTCCTGTTGGTGAGCTGAGGCCTGGTTAGTTGCATAAGACTGTTTGTGTCTGAGCAGCTGGCAGTGAGAGAGATGGGAGAGAAGGACAGCGAGGCGGGAGAGAAGGACTGGAATGCTAATAAAGGGGCGCTGCTAGCTTTTATTCTTCTGCCGTAACCCCTACTGTCTCACACACACACACACACACACACACACACACACACACACACACACACACACACACACACACACACACACACACACACACACACACACACACACACACACACACACACACACACACAGACAGGGGCGCGTACACAAACACATACACATACTGTCTGGAGACTGTTCGGGCAAGACACAGTTAGTCTTAAAGTGACAGTAGAGATTCTAAAAGCTCTTTTACCCACAGTGACCAGTTTGTACAATCTTGTCCCCAAGTCCCCTTCACACAGCGTGTGTGTGTGTGTATTCCTCCTCACCTGTATGCGCTGCATGGTCCTGTCTATGGCTCCAGGCTGCAGTAGTGTGACAGTACAACCTCCAAAACCTCCGCCTGTCATCCTGCTGCCGAACACACCTTCCACATCTACGGCTGCAGACACCAGCTCATCCAGTTCCTTACAGCTCATCTCACACAGGTTCCTGACAGTAGGGAACACATTATGGATGGATACTTTATATTTCTATCATATTTTATATGTGGATGAATAAAACAGGAATCTGCCCTCAGTGCATTGAGTGCATTGAGGATTTCTTTGAGGGTGTTCTCTATTCACTTGAGTGAGTTGTGGCTTTCCACCATGAGTTTGACAAATTCTTTGTAGGCCCCTTTCTTCAGGGCCTCTTCTGCCTGGGCCGTAAGCTCTATCTCCTCAATCACTTGACGAGCCCTCGATAGGTGTCATCGTCCAATCGGCTCTTAGCATCTGGAACAATAAATAAAATAACACAATGCTTGAATGTATAAGAATAGAATAGAACAGAATAGAATATCCTCTCGTTCTCACCCTCCTCGTCCATCAGTGTGGCATCTCTCAAGCTGGCCTTTTCCAAGATGGCGACTGCCTCCTCACACTGTCTTCATCTGCCATGGTACTCGCTGCCCATCAGAGAATGTTTGACGTTCTAATTAAGGATGAGGATGACCAGGCCTGAGGCAGACAGAGGATCAGGAGTTGCCTCCAGAGATGTGAGGAAACAACAAGAGTATATAATACAGTCATAACACAGTAATAAACAACACTTTAGTTAAGCTTTAGCTTTACTTTAGCATTAGCCATGATCCTTTAGCATATGCCTATAGCAGTGGTTCCCAACCTTTTCACTCAGGCCCCCCTTCCAGCATTGGGGTACATCCCGTGCCCCCCACAGTTTGGGAACCACTGGCCTATAGGAGGATTCCACACCTGCGTAGGCAGAAGATATTTTGGGTATCTCAGATTGTTCTGGCAATCCTCACATAATTTTAGCCACTTTTTAGACCTATACATGCCTCCTGTAAGACCCTATGATCCGTTAACCATACATGATACAGATGTCTTAGTGTCAGTATACTCCTTGTAGTGTGTTCTCAAATATGGAGTATGTCTAGATGAAATACACATTTTCACATTCGTTTATTCAACATAATAAGATATCTCAAAAATACATTTTTTTTTAATTTAGCTTATTTTCACACATTGTTTGGAATGTCAAAGTGTGCTTGCTCTCTGGTACTTTTAATGGCATGGCCCATTTTTATACATAAATGCATGTTATATTTCATTAACCAACCACAGCCCTCCTTTAGGATTGCACATTCAGCAAATCCCCAGCAGAGGGAGTTCCCTTTGAATTCATTTCCCATTCACTGTGGCAGTGCTCATAAAATGCCTCAGAACAAAATTAGCAGAAAGCCTACTCTGGAATTTGTTTACATCCTTGTTAGTGAGCATATGTTCTTTGCCAAGATAATTCATCCACCTGGCAGGTGTGGCATATCAAGAAGCGGTTTAAACAGCACAATCATTACACAGGTGCACCTTGTGCTTGGAACAATAAAAGGCCACTCTAAAATGTGCAGTTTTGTTATACAACACAATGCCACAGATGTCTCAAGTTTGGAGGGAGCGTGCAATTGGCATACTGACTGCAGGAATGTCCACCAGAGATGTTGCCAGATAATTGAATGTTCATTTCTCTACCATAAGCTGCCTGCAGCGTTGTTTTAGAGAATTTGACAGTACATAAAATCAGCCTGGCTCCCCAGTGGGTGGGCCTGGGTCCCCAGTCGGTGGGCCTATATCTTCACAGGCCCACCCATGGCTGCGCCCCTGCCCAGTCATGTGAAATCCATAAATTAGAGCCTAATAAATGTATTTCAATTGACTGATTTCCTTCTATGAACTGTAATTCAGTAAAATCTTTGAAACAGATGCATGTTCCGTTTATATTGATGGTTATTTTATCAATATTTTTGCACAAAGGCTTTTCCTCTGGCGTTACCGACACAAAAAGATCCCACCATCTCGAACGATCAAATATCTGTTGGCATTTCATTTTTTTTAAATCGAAATGTCCTGTTTCCATCACAGTTTTTTGTATATGAATGACTGTACTCGCATGAAAATTGGTTGTAAACGAACTCAACATACCAGTTTTGCAAGCATTTGCATGAGTTTAAGTACTCTAAACTTCCTCATGGTTCTTATCCGGGGGATTAGCTCAAATGGTAGAGCGCTCGCTTAGCATGCGAGAGGTAGCGGGATCGATGCCCGCATCCTCCAATAATTATTTTCGCATTTACTAAGGAGATTTCTGTGGTTTATTCAATGACAGTGTGTGTACATATCTAGTATTTGTGTAGTGGATATTTCTGTTCAATACAATAAGTACGGAATATTCTAAAGTTATTACTTGGAATATAATTGCATTGCCTTAAATGTTCTACAGCATGAATGTCCAACTGCTTTCATTGCTTTCGCTCTCGACTCTCTATTCCAGTAGAGGGCAGTATGTTCTCATCCAACTACATTCAATCTAAAATAACGATAGAACCTGTGCAATTTCGACCAATGTTGATCATTGTTCAGGCCTATATCAAGGCCTATATCAAGTGTATTTTCATAAACAGTTAGTTCACGATTAACCCATCAAAAATTTATGAAAATGTTAAATAATGTTTTAAAAATGTATGAAAAATAATTCAAGTAGAAAGGAGAAAGGGAAGGAAAGAGAGGAGAAGTGCTACAAATTGGTCCCATTGCCATGGGTATGTCTCTCACCATTGCCATGGGTATGTCTCTCACCATTGCTATGCTGTCTGGAATGTTAAATACACACATGAACACACGCACACACACACTCCCCCAGCTAAATTACACATTTGGTACGAATACAAACCAATTTAAGTTCTCGGAAAGGTCCTCTCTAAAATGAAGCTCGGACCTGTTTAAATCAGGATGTAGGGATGTGGCCTAGTGGATTCAGTAGCCTAGGAAGAAGAGTTATAGGTTCCCACTGAAATTAGGGTAAAACTTCAATTGAAATACAATGACTTAACCTGGCTAACAGGTTCAATCAATCTCATTTCAAATTGCATTGAAAATTCCACATAGAATAGTTAAAATTCTCACATAGAATCTACATGGAAACTGCAACACAATTCATGTCATGTGGTGTAAATACCTTGATCATGCAACATCAGATTCATGTCACGGTTTCATAATATTTTAGATGATTTTTTGTGTGTTTTTTTTTTTGGCTTATTCTCACAATTATTTTATTTATATTTTACCTTTATTTAACCAGGCAAGTCAGTTAAGAACAAATTCTTATTTTCAATGACGGCTTAGGAACTGTGGGTTAACTGCCTTGTTCAGGGGCAGAATGACAGATTCGTACCTTGTCAGCTCAGGGGTTTGAACTTGCAACCTTCCGGTTACTAGTCCAACGCTCTAACCACTAGGCTACCCTATATTCAAGATTGTACAAAACATTAGGAACACCTGCTCTTTCCATGACAGACTGACCAGGTGAATCCAGGTGAAAGTTATGATCCCTTATTGATGTCACTTGTTAAATTCACTTCAATCAGTGTAGATGAAGGGGAGGTGACAGGTTAAAGATGGATTTTTAAGACATGGATTGTGTATGTGTGCATTTCAGAGGGTGAATTTGCAAGACAAAATATTTAAGTGCCTTTGAACGGGGTATGGTAGTAGGTGCAAGGCGCACCTGTTTGAGTGTGTCAAGAACTGCAACGCTGCTGGATTTTTCACGCTCAACAGTTTCCCCATGTGTATCAAGAATGGTCCACCACCCAAAGGACATCCAGCCAAGAGCAGGCCAGTTGTCAAAAATGGGTAATTGATGAAAGACGACAAAGGAGGCTGACACAAATTTTGCAGAGCAAAATATGGGATACAGTTAGTCAACTTACAGTCCAGTACAACGTTGGTGTCCAAAGACCCATAAAATAATTCATAACTCGTTCTACCTTGACACGAATGGGTTGTCTTCTTTCAGCAAGAAAGGTTGCAGTTGCCTAAGGAGCGAAAACACTGGACACTGGAGAATTGGAAAAACATTGCCTGGTCTGATGAATCCCGATTCCTACTGTTTTACACTGATGGGAAGACTAGGGTATGGAGAAAACCAGATGAGTTCATGCATCAATCATGCCGTGTATACACATTTCAGACTGGTGGTGGTGTGATGGTGTGGGGTGTATTTTCATGGCACACATTGGGCCCCTTGATAAAAGTGGAGAAACGTTTGAATGCCACAGGATATCTGAACATCACCGCCTATTAGGTACATCCCTTCATAGCAGCAGTGTATCCATCTGCGTATGGATTTCTTCAGCAAGATATTGCCCCATGGCACAAAGGCTAGGATAGTCCAGGAATGGTTCCACAAACATGACAGTGAATTCAGCTTAGTGCAGTGGCCTACCCAGTCACCAGATCTCAAGCCAACTGAGCATCTGTGGGCTGAGAAGGAACGAGCTAGAGATCCACTAGCAGCCAACTTGACACAACAGTGGGAAGCATTGGCTTCAGCATGGGCCAGCATCCCTGTGAAACCCTTTCAACACCTTGTAGAGTCCATGCTCCAACGAATTTAAGCTGTTCAGAATTCAAAAGGGGGTGCAACTCAATATTAAATCAAATCAAATTTTATTAGTCACATGCGCCGAATACAACAGTGAAAGGCTTACTTACGAGCCCCTAACCAACAATGCATTTCAAATTTGAAAAAATACGGATAAGAATAAGAAATTAAAGTAACAAGTAATTAAAGAGCAGCTGTCGTGAAGAGGGCAGTCGTGAAGAAGGCACGACAAAACCTATTCCCCCTCAGGAGACTGAAAAGATTTGGCATGGGTCCTCAGATCCTAAAAAGGTTCTACAGCTGCACCATCGATAGCATGGTTGCATCACTGCCTGGTATGGCAACTGCTCGGCCCTCGACCGCAAGACACTACAGAGGGTAGTGCGAAGGGGCCAAGTACATCACTGGGGCCAAGCTTCCTGGTACAATGGTCATTTACAACATTAATAACCTCTTGGTACTAGGGGGCAGTATTTTCATTTTTGGAAAAAAAACTTTCCCGGGATATTTTGTCAGGACAAGATGCTAGAATATGCATATAATTGACAGCTTTGGATAGAAACACTCTAACATTTCCAAAACTGTAATGATATTGTCTGTGAGTATAACAGAACTGATGTTGCAGGCGAAAGCCTGAGAAAAATCCAATCCGGAAGTGCCCAGGTTTTGAAAGCACTGCGTTCCAATGAGTCCCTATTGAACTGTGAGTGTGCTATGAACCAGCTTATGTTTTCTATGTATTCCCCAAGGTGTCTACAGCATTGTGACGTAGTTTTACGCATTTATGTTGAAGAATAGTCGTAGGCGGCCACATTGCGTAAGTGGTCACATGGTGGCTCCGAGAGAGATTCTCGCTTAAAATACAGAGGTAGCCACTACTCCAATCGGTCCTCATGAAAAACGAATTGTCCCGACGGATATATTATCGAATAGATATTAGAAAAACACATTGAGGACGGATTATAAACAACGTTTGCCATGTTTCTGTCGATATTATGAAGCTAATTTTGAATATTTTTAGCCGTTTTCGAGACTGCAATTTCCGGTCGATTTCTCAGCCAAACGTGAAGAACAAACGGAGCTATTTCGCCTACAAAAATAATATTTTGGGAAAAAATTAACTTTGGCTATCTACCTGGGACTCTCGTGAGTGAAAACATCCGAAGTTCATCAAAGGTAAACTATTTAAGTTGATTGCTTTTCTGATTTGTGACAAGGTTGCCTGCTGCTAGCAAGGCATAATGCTATGCTAGGCTATCGATAAACTTACACAAATGCTTGTCTAGCTTTGGCTGTAAAGCATATTTTGAAAATCTGAGATGACAGGGTGATTAACAAAAGGCTAAGCTGTGTCTCAATATATTTTATTTGTGATTTTCATGAATAGGAATATTTTCTAGGGATATTTATGTCCATTGCGTTATGCTAATTATTGTCAGGCGATGATTACGCTCCCGGATCCGGGATGGGGAATATTCAATATCTACACTGTATTTCTGATTAATTTGATGTTATTTTAATGGGTAAAAAATGTTGCTTTTCTTTCAAATACAAGGACATTTCTAAGTGACCCCTAACTTTTGAACGGTAGTGTAAATAAAGAAAAACCTACACCGAACAAAAATATAAATGCAACATGCAACAATTTCAAATATTTTACTGAGGTGCAGTTCATTTAGGAAATCAGTCAATTGAAATAAATTATTTATGCCCTAATCTATGGATTTCACATGACTGGGAATACAGATATGCATCTGTTGGTCACAGATACCTTAAAAAAAAGGTAGGGGCGTGGATCAGAAAACCAGTCAGTATCTGGTGTGACCACTATTTTCCTCATGCAGAGATGATCAGACTGTTGATTGTGGCCTGTGTAATATTGTCCAACTCCTCTTCAATGGCTGTGTGAAGTTGCTGGATATTGGTGGGAACTGAAACACGCTGTCTTACACGTTGATCCAGAGCATCCCAAACATGCTCAATGGGTGATATGTCTGGTGAGTATACAGGCAATGGAAGAACTGGGACATTTTCAGCTTCCAGGAATTGTGTACAGATCCTTGTGACATAAGGCCATTTTTATTTTTATTTGATTTAATTCACCTTTATTTAACCAGGTAGGCTAGTTGAGAACAAGTTCTCATTTACAACTGCGACCTGGCCAAGATAAAGCAAAGCAGTGTGACAGAAACAACAACACAGAGTTACACATGGAGTAAACAATAAACAAGCCAATAACACAATAAACAAGTCAATGACACAGTAGAAAAAATAGTCTATATACAGTGTGTGCAAAAGGCATAAGGAGGTAGGCAATAAATAGGCCATAGGAGCGAATAATTACAATTTAGCTGATTAACACTGAAGTGATAAATGAGCAGATGATGATGTGCAAGTAGTGACACTGGTGTGCAAAAGAGCAGAAAAGTAAATAAAATTAAAACAGTATGGGGATGAGGTAGGTAGATTTGGTGGGCTATTTACAGATGGACTATGTAAAGCTGCAGCGATCAGTTAGCTGCTCAGATAGTTGATGTTTAAAGTTGGTGAGGGAAATAAAAGTCTCCAACTTCAGTGATTTTTGCAATTCGTTCCAGTCACTGGCAGCAGAGAACTGGAAGGAAAGGCGGCCAAATGAGGTGTTGGCTTTGGGGATGATCAGTGAGATATACCTGCTGGAACGTGTGCTACGGGTGGATGTTGTCATCGTGACCAGTGAACTGAGATAAGGCGGAGCTTTACCTAGCATAGACTTATAGATGACCTGGAGCCAGTGGGTCTGGCGACAAATATGTAGCGAGGGCCAGCCGATTAGAGCATACAGGTCGCAGTGGTGGGTGGTATAAGGTGATTTGGTAACAAAACAGATGGCACTGTGATAGACTGCATCCGGTTTGCTGAGTAGAGTATTAGACGCTATTTTGTAGATGCTTTATCATGGTGAAACATGAGGTGATGGTTGGGGATGAATGGCACGACAACGGGCCTCAGGATCTCGTCACTGTATCTCTGTGCATTCAAATTGCCATCAATAAAATGCAATTGTCTTCCTTGTCCGTAGCTTATGCCTGCCCATACCATAACCACACCTCCACCATGGGGCACGCTGTTCACAACATTGACATCAGCAAACCACTCGCCCACACAACGCCATAACACAGTCTGCCTTCTGCTCAGTACAGTAGTAAGGCGCTACAGAGGGTAGTGCGTACGGCCCAGTACATCCCTGGGGCCAAGCGTCCTGCCATCCAAGACCGATATACTAGGCGGTGTCAGAGGATGGCCCAAAAAATAGTAAAAGACTCCAGTCCCCCAAGTCAAAGACGGTTCTCTCTGCTATCGCACAGGGAAGCGGTACCGGAGCGCCAAGTCTAGGTCCAAAGGGCTCCCTAAATCCGGCCAAACCCTCCCCTGTTACGGTCCCGCTCCCTCTCCCTGGCGCTTGAAGGAGCCAGGCTCCCCAGCATTGCGCACTCCTGCCACCATCATTAAGCACACCTGCCTTCCCCCCGACACGCGCTTCAGCGATTATTGGACTAACCTGGACTCAATCACCTCTGTCATTACCTCCCCTATATCTGTCTGGTTCCCCACTCTGTTCCCTGCCTCAGCATTGATTGTCATATGTCCTTGTACAGCCGTGTGCTGACGCTGTTCATGTCTTGTTTCATGCCTGTTCCTGATTAAATGTTTGACTCTCCATACCTTCTTCTCATCTCCGGCATCGGTCCTTACATCCCCTTGTTGAATTTGCGATTTACAACTTGTTGTGTAATGTTTATGTCCAATGGCTACGTTTAATTTATAATTTCTCTTCATATGTCGAGGATTGACAAAGGATTTGCCAGTAGATTGTCAACTTGATTCATGGTCATGACTGCTTTTCTAGCTTGCTAGCTAAAATTTTGAAAGTATGATGTTGACATGATTGGTAGATATAATGTGATTTAATGTCATTTCATCTGTGGCCAATGACCTTGAGTCTTCTTGGATGAGCACTTCTCGTGTAAGTCTATGGCAGAACACTGAGCCAATCACGGCACAACTAGAGAACATTACCAACCCCTACGCTCTGTATTTTCTGCTGGCTGCCCCACCACCACAGAAAGCACTGAGCTAGGCTGAAACACCTGCATTTTGGAGCTGCCTTACTCAAGAAACCAAAAAATATACCATGTTTGTATGCGGCCCTATTAACTTTTTTTTACATCGTTTGCCAACTTATATGTGACACGTATTAATGCCAAAACAACATGCAAAGCGTGCAAAAAATAAATAGATTTAAAAAAAATATTTAATAAAAATGTTAAGCTAAACAAGGTTGGGCTCTGCCACTGTAAACAGTCATCCTTGGCTGTCAGAGCTGGAGAGGTGACTCTGTAAACATTCCCCACTTTACCTCTTCCAGGTATTTCTGCAGCTCACATGGGGCACTTCATGCCCTGTGAGGTTGACCCTTCTGGCTGGACAGTGACCTCAGACACAGTCTTCGATGCGAGGACGCTATATTTCTGTAGCACTGTGGTCAAGATGCTTGCTGAATTAATCACGCTGGCATCTTCCTGGCATCCTGCTGCTCCACAGCTCTACTCTGATTTGCTGAAGTACAAATGACTCTACTTCCCTCATCAGTGGCTCCATCTCTGTTGAGTGAAGTGCCATAGACACACTTGGATCCATCAGGCAACCTGCTGCAGGGGTTGGATGGAAGTTTGCTTCCAGAGGATACAGTATGCATGCTAAGTGCTCTCGCAGTGAATTCAGGAGGACCTGTGCCAACTGTTTTGGAACAGTAGTTGACAGCAAGTGTGCCTCAAGGTTGAGACGGCATGGCAACACATCAGACAGCGACTGTCTGCTTGAGGTTTGTCATGCTGTCAGTTTAGGGCGGCAGGTAGCCTAGCGGTTAAGAGCATTGGGTAACCGAAAGGTCACTGGTTTAAATCCCCAAGCCAACTAGGTGAAAAAAATCTGTTGATGTGCCTGTGAGCAAGGTACTTAACTCCAATTGCTCTTGTAAGTCACTCTGGCTAAAAGTGTCTGCTAAATGACAAAAATGTAATTCTAAGTTAGTTGGTGTGGATTGTGAATGGCTTCAGCAACTTCACAAGCTGTTCTAGCATGGCCCAATCACGCTCTGTGTTCGCCCATGGATTTCTTCCCTGGTAGCTAGTAATAGTGATGCACAAGCTAAGCCTATTTGAAAAATTGGCATTACTGTCAGTATTAAACTGCCAGATTCAGAAGCTTAAAAACTCAATAAAAAAAAATAGCTTAACCCCGTTCGATTTTAGCCCAAAGTGATTTTTATTTTATTTGAGGTCGTTTTGTAGTTTTTCGTTTTTTCAGTCTTTCTAAATTATTTTTCCAATTTTTGTTTTTATTTTAGTTTCAGTTTTGGTTTACTATTATAATCTCGATCACCACTTTATGTCCCTCAGTGTAGCCGTGTCAATTTAGATAGATTCAGATGATGACAGGATGAGGCTTTATCTTGATTATGCCAAACAGCCGCTGATGCACTTTGTTGACATGAGCAAGAGTGTCTATGGTGATACATTTGCAGTGTACAATGTACATGGTCTCACTCACTCGGCAGATGATGTTGCATTTCACAGCTGCTCACTCAATGACCTTAATTACTTTGAGTTTGAAAACCATTTTCAGTGGCTTAAATGTGCCATCAAAAGCCCACTGAGGCGACTGTCCGTATCAAGCCAAGTGAAACACATTGTCAAGAACATCCAACCACACATCAAGTATAACATGTGAGATGGTTGCTTCCTCCTCCAGGACAAATACTGTCGATTTGTCCAAAGAAATAAGAAGCGATGGAAACCTTGTTCGTGTGATGTCATTCACCATCCTCAAACTGACAACGTCTTTCTTTCATGTGTCTCCAAAGACTTCAAAATCGCAGGTATTCAAAAATATCCACAAATGCAGAAGATACATTATTTCTCCGGAGAACCTCATCAGCAAAGGCAATACATACAGATCCCTCTGTTGCACAGTTTTGCCAAGTAAGATCAGATCTATTGGAATAGTTTGGTTTGCAATTATGGTTTATATTATGTTGTCTAATAATGTCTATTCCCCCAGGTTCTAATCTCAGAAGATGTGGGCCAGAGCAGTGTGGGTGGAAAATAAGAAGCCAAATGTGTTACTCCAGAGCACTGTGTGAAGGCCCCCAAATCAATATTACAAAGCAATAAAGGATTGGCCCTCACCTTCTCTGAAATTGAAGTCACTTCAGCTTCTCAGAATAAAACTGACATCAGGTAAATAGCAGATACATTATACCTGAAAATGCAATAAGAAACTGCTGGTTGTTAAAGATGACTGTTAAATTGTTCGAGCCCTCACCCTGCCATTCACAATCAAAACAGTATTGTGAAGATGTCAATATCCGAAGCCAGTGAAGTGGAGGACAACTCCAAGAGAAAGCGAAGGAGAATTCCATTCAGATCATGTAAAACTGGTATGTTTAAACACACATTGACAGTCTGCGTTCATTCAATTTACTTGCCAGGGTTTTATTCTGTATATTGTTGTGTGTTTAGAATCACATGAGGAATGTGATCTCCCACCTCCAGCCACTACTGCCTCCAAGTCATTTAAACCCTAGCCACCGAACAACCACCTTGCCTTTTGATCGACTGGGAGGACCATTTACTGTATTACTTTAGCTGATCCTTTCAAATTGACGAGTGTGGCTAGTGGGAAGGTAGCCTCAACCCAGACGGAATCACTCCATGTTTCACCATTGTTAGTGTAGTGAAACTGAACTGAAATCAGTCTGGATTTCGAAGCTAGGTGGTAGGGGCTTGAGAGGTGAACTTTGGCATGCTTTAGAATTTGAGTTTGAAGTTTGGTAATGTGTTGAGGTAAATTTCTTCTTCCACTTCAATAAAACGCAAACAAATGACGTGTGTAGAAAAAGGCTGGATGTTATTTGACACTTTTATGTTTATTTTCAGGCAAAGGTCTACACAAGCCCCCACCAAAATATGCCCAGAAGCACCAGAAAACCTGTGCCACTGCTAGCAAGAAGCAAAAGGCTAAAATGCAGCATCCTTCACAATGTAACTCAACTCTTTATTCTTGACCGTTGTATCGAGACAGGTATTCTAATTGTAAAAACAATTGGCGTGATGTTGTCCAATCTTTTATTGCAGAGAATCATCTCGGTTTCTCACATGGCTTAACCCTGGAGCACGAGGGTTCGAAGTCTCCTTCTGCCTTCTTAACGGAGGGATTGCCCTCACCAAATCGCTGCAAAGGATCAGACCCTTTTCCTGTGAGACGCAAGTATGAAACTCTCCATTTAGAATTTTGGCTTTAACGTTAGTTAGAAATGAGATTGTGTTTAGATTGCCTTTTAGGTTGGCTTACAAATGTGTTTAGAAGAAAAAAAATGCTGAATGTTATTTGACACTTGCGTGTCTTATTTCTTTAGGCCTACCCAACTCCCACTAAATTCTGCTCCCAAGAGCCAGAACCTGTGCCAGTGCCACTAAGAAGCAAAAGGCAAAAAAAAAATGCAAGCCTCCAAGTATTGGTGGTGAGGGGAAATTCGACTTCAACCTGAATGAGACAGAGGAAGATTCATTAAAGATGAAAGAACAGCTAATGGGGAATGATTTTCATTGGTGTGAGTGGAATTACATATTGCCATGTAGTACGGGATGGAAATATCCTGTGCATGTGTAATGTATTAGTGTCCTTTTGTAAAATGACAGATATCTCAGATCTCGAAGCTGAGGGGGAAAACATCCCATACCGAGTGAAGAGAACAATGCACTGGTAAACTATTACTATATTTGATTCACCTTTAAATGAGGTCATGGTGTGTTGCTTGCAAAGTCCATATTTTGTGTTCTATACAGAACCCTGAGAAACGGCCTCATGTCAACGATGAATATGAATGGAAACCAAGGGAAGGGGGCTTTTGAGGACTCCAACCTTTGCAGCGTGATTATGTCTGCAGTGGAGTCCAAATCATGACATTTACAGTGACATTTGAATACCTTCTCTAGCTAATATCTCCTTTTCCTCCTTTACAGCAGGTGTGAGTCTTGGCGATTCAAAGGCTACAGGGGCAGAAATACTACAGGCGATGTCAACATGCCTTAAGAAATGAAAAGCATCGAAGCCTGTTCTGACCGTGCCTTTTTTTTGTTTAGTGCATATCTAATTAGTGTTTCCCGAAGCCTGTGCCAGAAACCATTTTTTTGCATTTATTTTTTCTTAAATCGGCTTGTACATCTATTTTGTGATGCAATACATTTTTCATTTCAACCATTCTTGACTTTGTTTGCTTCACAGTTTGACATGGACAAAAGTTTATACAATGCTGTTCCAAGTTACTGCTCTAATTGTGTTACACAGAATGGCAATAGCCAACAGTAGTATTAGACCCTAAGTCTGGAAGATACATTTTGCACCATGAGTAGAATTCTGCACCATGAGTAGAACTGTATTATACATATCAGGGTGCTTTTCAAGTGTGCAGCAACAGAAAGTCCCGGTTGATACAGTTTGTTTTCATATTCTTACCTCAGGCTCGTAAAGAAGCCTACATCACAAAATGGCAACTACTTCCAAACATCTAATCAACACACTTCATGATTGGCGATGATCCCTGTTGAATTCATGGTGTGTTTTGGTCAAATCAGGTCACAATGTGTTCTGAACTTCACTCCAACTTTTAAACGTAGTGGATTATTAGTTGAGTATAGTTTCCAAACTCGATAGTATCGAAATAAAACTGTTGGCTGTCTTTTTGAGTGGGTGAATCAAAGGTTTAAATCTTATTGATCAAAGTCTCAACCAAATATGACCAACATTTCCACGTTGAAAAGACGTGTGCACAGTGGGCCGTGCTCACTCAAGAGAAGTATAGTTGGACAATTGGGAGGTTGAAGTCAATCGAACTTGTGCATGTGCACATAAAAATAAAGACTCTTATGCAGTTGTTCACTTGATTTAGAGAAAAAGTTGCAATTTAGAATGTGCTCCAAACTGTAGCATTTGATATTGCTCTCAGCTGTCTGTTAACTAAAATGAGCTACATTTGATCTCATTCTATCCTCCCACCAAAGCTGTGTTTGGGTGTGAGAAAGAGAGATCATGTTGCCATGGAAATGTCTCCTGTCCAGAAGGTTAATGATGAGTCTCGGCCACGGCTCGATCTGTTGGGTTGCCAGGCAACGCCAATGGCGTCCCTCGTTGAAAAGTCTTTATTTTTGCAGGGCTGCATGTGCGTCACAACGTTTCAGCAAAGCTTTGTAAAGGACTAGATGATTGGACTAGACTTTTTTTGTGAGTGACAGTGCCCTCTAAGAGTCTGCTGAAAAAATGACTGTATTGCAAATGTAACTTTTTAAGAATGCTCACAAAACCCTTTAGAGAGGGCACTTTCGCTCACAAAAAAAGTCCTTTGTCTTGGCTGACTTCTTCACCCAAACTCTTTAAAGTTCAAAAGATAAGCCAGGGCTACCATAGTTCACACAACACTGACAAACCCAAATCCTTTGTGCTCTGATTTAAGACTGGGGGTAGGGAGCCCAGGGACTGGGGAGGCCCTTGTAGCGGTAACCTGCCTGAGTAGTTTTAACTGTCTCCGTCTCTATTGAGTGAGGAGGGGGTTTACAGCATGTAAATAGCTTCACAGGCCTCCTCTGTCCACTGCTCCTCTGCCTGTTGCTGAGAGACGAGCTAGAAGTCACCAGGCTCTCTGAGAGGATAACACAGGCATTTAAAACAACATGTCCTCCCCCTCCTCTTTCTTCTCCGCCAACCCCCCTAGAGATAGGGAAAAGGGCAAAGGGAATGAAACAATTGTGTTAAATGTGGGGAGAGCTCCTGTTTCTGAGAGAGAGATCGAGAGAGAGAGAGAGAGAGAGAGAGAGTGAGTGAGTGAGATACAAAGTGAGAGACAAAGTGAGAGAATGAGGGACAAACCCCACTACACAACATTAAACTAGTGGAAAGGAGGGCGGAAGTGGAGTATGACAAAAGGGTCAGAGAGAAAAACAAGACATGATGAGAGGAGGAGGGCCATGTAGCCGATAGTAGAGGGAGCTACAGAGGTAGAGGAACATATAGAGAGGCATACTATATTTGGGGGCCAGGCCGTGAAATGGAACCCTTTGGAGCTGTGATCAGCTCCAGCGTTCTGCTAGCCTAGCTTCCATTCCTCTCCATTCACCTGGGAGTATGACTCACTACAGAAGGTGACAGAGATGACAGCTATTGAAAAACTAGCCCTGATCTGGAGCCTGTGGGCGGCAGTGATCTTCGCAGCTGGAGTTGGTGAGGAACTTAATTTGATATCACCCTCAATTACAGGGGGTGAGCCATAGACATCTTTATGTATTTCTATGGTGTAAGCTTCACTTGCTTTTTAACTTCTCTTCTAATCAGATGTTTGATGTTGAACATTAATCTGGTTTGATACGGATTAGAATGTATGTGTTTTCCCCCCCAATACTAACCATAAAGGGATATAGGATATCATATAAAACAATAATCTGTTCGTGTGCTTGACTAACAAATACCTCTTCCAAATTGTACAGAATTTAATGAGCAATTGTATGATTAATCATGTTCATATTAATTTAATTGGTAATCAAGTGGCAATGGTCAATGTTGTTCCCCCAGATGAGCACCTTTGCCCCAAAGGAGCCCAGGTCCATCTTGCCAGTCTGCAATGCTATTGGCTGTCAGAGTCAGCGACATCATGGCTGGAGGCGAAGGGTATCTGTCGTCAGGTGAAGGGTGGGGATCTAGCCACAGTCCGAAGCACTGAAACTCAGACATTCATCCACAACTCCTTCAAATCGTGAGTAAACAGTTTATGATCTTTCTAACAGATTTATACATTATATTCTGTCACCTGACTACACTAATTCACTTAATTCCCCACCACCCTCTTTTAAATTGTTGGGTATACGGTACCAGTCAAAAGTTTGAACAGACCTACTCATTCAAGGGCTTTTCGTTATTTTTACTATTGTCTACGTTGTAGAATAATAGTGAAGACATCAAAACTATGAAATAATACATTGAATCATGTAGTAACCAAAAAAGTCTTAAACAAATCCAAAAATATTTTATATCTTATATTCTTCAAAGTAGCAACCCTTTGCCTTGATGACAGCTTTGCACACACTTGGCATCCTCTCAACCAGCTTCATGAGGAATGCTTTTCCAACAGTCTTGAAGGAGTTCCCACATATGCTGAGCACATGTTGGCAGAATTTCCTTCACTCTGCGGTCCAACTCATCCCAAACTATCTCAATTGGGTTGAGGTCAGGTGATTGTGGATGCCAGGTCATCTGATGCAGCACTCCGTTACTCTCCTTGGTCAAATAGCCCTTACACAGCCTGTTGAAAAACAAATGATAGTACCACTAAGCGCAAACCACGTGGGATGCCGTATCCCTGCAGAATGCTTTGGTAGACATGCTGGTTAAGTGTGCCTTGAATTCTAAGTAAATCACTGACAGTGTCACCATCAAAGCACCCCCACACGGTCACACCTCCTCCTCCATTCTTCACAGTGGGAACCACACATGTGGAGATCATCTCACACAACAGTTGAAACCAAAAATCTCAAATTTACTTATCAGACCAAACTACAGATTTCCACCAGTCTGATGTCCAATGCTCGTGTTTTTTGGCCCAAGCAAGTCTCTTCTTCTTATTAGTGTCCTTCAGTAGTGGTTTATTTACAGCAATTTGACCATGAAGGCCTGATTCACGCAGTCTCCTCTGAACAGTTTATGTTGAGATGTGTCTGTTACATGAAATCTGTGAAGCATTTATTTGGGCTGCCATATCTGAGGCTGGTAACTCTAATGAACTTATCCTCTGCAGCAGAGGTAACACTGGGTCTTCCATTCCTGTGGCGGTCCTCATGAGAAACAGTTTCATCATACCGCTTGATGGTTTTTGCGACTGCACTTTTCCATATTGACTGACCTCCATGCTTTAAAGTAATGATGGACTGTCGTTTCTCTTTGCTTACTTGAGCTGTTCTTGCCATAATATGGACTTGGTCTTTTACGATAGGGCTATCTTCTGTATACCACCCCTACCTTGTCATAACACAACTGATTGGCTCAAACGCATTAAGAAGAAAAACTTTTGAAAGAGTAGATGTGTCCGAACATTTGACTGGTACTGTATGCATCTTTTTGTATAGAAAATCCACTGAGTGGGTCTGGCTGAGGGATGGCAGGGGAGAAGGGCCGGATAGAAGCGAGGGTTTGGGAACAGGAAGCCACCCTGGGCGGGACAGGGACAGGGGCATGGAGAGCCTGGGGGGCTGTACCCAGATGGACCTGGGTTCACCAGGACAGAGGAGGAACACAGTGTGTGATGGACAGTACCTCTTCCTCTGTGATAAGGTGGTTACAGGTGAGACTGCATGGAGAGTGTACTGCATTAATACGTCATCGCAAACTATAATTCAGAATGAAATGTGTTTGTTGTCTTCATAGGGAGACCTGAGGGGTGTAACATTGTCACAAATTAACACATTATATTGCGGTGTGCTAATGGATGTGTGTATGTTACCTCTGTCTCCTGTAGTTTCCCTGCCTTCGTTAGACAGCTACCTCACAGGTGTTCCTCTCATGTCGGGTGTGTACGCCAGGTCACAGCTACAAGTCCTCCCTACAGTCCCAGAACCTGACCAAAATAGAGTGGAGGTGAGTGACATAATATTTCACACTGATGGAACCGATTATGATACTTTTGTTGTTGTTGATTGACCTACGGGACTGCATTCATATTAGGATGTCGTCAGATTTCAGGCAAAACTCTTGATATGGATGTCATACTCATGGCATCACCTTGTGTCGGCTTTGACCACAGCAATGCTAAAATACAATTTACAACCCCCCCCCTTGTGTCTGATTACTTTATTATCCTCCCCTCAGATGCTGCTGTTTCCTGGGCTGTGGTTCAGCCATGCTGGCCAGGTGGTATCAGTGGAGCTGGTCAGCCAGCCCAGAGAAGAGTCCACCTGGGTCAGAGTTCAGATCCTCCGGCCCTACTGCAGCCCCCACCATCACCTGGTGCCCCCAGGTATTTATTTTTTTTTTTAAAACACCACCTTACAGAGGAGGAAGTTTTTGAGGTAATGAAATATTTTCAGTCTGGAAAAACACCAGAGCTTGAGAGTATACCAGTAGAGGTATATCAGACCTTTGTTGATGTACTCATAGATACATTATTTGCATGTTTTAATTACTCCCATAAAAATGGTAGACTTCCAGGTACTCAATAAGATGACTTGATTTCATTACTGCTGAAACAGGATCCAGGTGGTAAATATAAAGATCCAGTCCATTTAAAAACGGGAGGCCTCTTACACTTCAGTGTTGTGATGGGAAAATCCTGGGGAAATGCATAGCACATAGAACAAACAAGGTTTTACCAGATATTGTTCATCCTGATCATGCAAGTTTTTTACATGGACGATATATTGGAGACAGTATACGACAACTACTTGAAACAATTGAACATTGTGAAACATCAAAGATCCCAGGCCTGGTCTTCATAGCAGATTTTGAAAAGGCGTTTGATAAAGTACGACTAGAATATATATATATACAGTGCCTTTGGAAATGATTCAGACCCCGTTACTTTATCCAAATTTTGTTACGTTACAGCCTTAACCTAAAATAGTTTTTTTTTTTTTATCCTCAGAAAATCTACACACAATACCCCATAATGACAAAGCCAAAATAGGTTTTTAGAATCTTTTACAAATGTATTAAAAATAAAAAAAAACAGAAATACCTTATTTACATAACTATTCAGACCCTTTCCTATGAGACTCAAAATTGAGCTCAGGTGCATCCTGTTTCCAATGAACATCCTTGAGTTGTTTCTACAAGTTGATTGGAGCCCGCCTGTGGTAAATTCAGTTGATTGGACATGATTTGGAAAGGCACACACCTGCCTATATAAGGCCCCACAGTTGACAGTGAATGTCAGAGCAAAAACCAAGCCATGAGATCGAAGAAATTGTCTGTACAGTCGCGACCAAAACTTTTGAGAATGACACAAATATTAATTTTCACAAAGTCTGCTGCCTCAGTTTGTATGATGGCAATTTGCATATACTCCAGAATGTTATGACGAGTGATCAGATGAATTGCAACTAATTGCCATGCAAATGAACTGAATCCCCCCAAAAACATGTCCACTGCATTTCAGCCCTGCCACAAAAGGACCAGCTAACATCATGTCAGTGATTATCTCGTTAACACAGGTGTGAGTGTTGACGAGAACAAGGCTGGCGATCACTCTGTCATGCTGATTGAGTTTGAATAACAGACTGGAAGCTTCAAAAGGAGGGTGGTGCTTGGAATCATTGTTCTTCCTCTGTCAACCATGGTTAACTGCAAGGAAACACGTGCCGTCATCATTGTTTTGCACACAAAAGGGCTTCACAGGTAAGGATATTGCTGCCAGTAAGATTGCACCTAAATCAACCATTTATCGGATCATCAAGAACTTCAAGGAGAGCGGTTCAATTGTTGTGAAGAAGGCTTCAGGGCGCCCAAGAAAGTCCAGCAAGTGCCAGGACCATCTCCTAAAGTTGATTCAGCTGCGGGATCTGGGCACCACCAGTACAGAGCTTGCTCAGGAATGGCAGCAGGCAGGTGTGAGTGAATGTCCTTGAGAGGCCCAGCCAGAGCCCGGACTTGAACCTGATCGAACATCTTTGGAGAGACCTGAAAATAGCTGTGCAGCAATGCTCCCCATCCAACCTGACAGAGCTTGAGAGGATCTGCAGAGATGAATGAGAGCAACTCCCCAAATATAGGTGTGCCAAACTTGTAGCTTCATACCCAAGAAGACTGAAGGCTGTAATCTCTGCCAAAGGTGATTCAACAAAGTACTGAGTAAAGGATCTGAATACTTATGTAAATGTGATTTTTTTTCTCTATTTTTATAAATTAGCAAACATTTCCTGACGCCATATTGTTGTGCAAAAAAATCTTACACAGGGACACTCAAAGTCAATCTTAAATTAATCATTGTTTATTGTCAGCGCGCTTGTCACGATCGTCGTAAGAAGCGGACCGAAGCGCAGCGTGGTGTGAATGCATGATTTAATGAAGACGGAAAAAACACAAAATACACTAAAACAAACTAACCAGACAAACGTGACCGCTATAGCAACAGAGTGCTAACATGCAACATCACATAGACAATAACCCACCAACCACAATACAAAACAGGCTACCTAAATATGGTTCCCAATCAGAGACAACGACAAACACCTGCCACTGATTGAGAACCATATCAGGCCAAAACACATAGAAATAGACAAACTAGACATACAACATAGAATGCCCACTCATATCACACCCTGACCAAACAAAACATAGAAACAAACAATGCAAATAATGGTCAGTGTGACAGCGCTGGAGAGGTTCCAACCAACTCAAAGCTCTATAGTACACATGTCAATCAGAAGCTCCCTTTGGACAGACCCAGCAGTTGTCAAATATACAAGTTATATTTGCATGATTTAGCATAATTAATTAATCATTGCTGTTTTGCTTCATTCTTTTGACCGACGAATACTGTTTCATAACATGTGACAGGCCAACACCTCACGAGGCTTCTTCTCTCTAAGCTGAGACCTTGAAACTGAGATATCTTTCATTTCTTTCTCAAAACAAGGTCTGGGCGTACTGCCAAATTGCAGATCCTGATTAAGTGAAGATTTGTACAGTCAGCCACTTGCAAGAACACAGAAATAAAAACAAGGGATAAAAGCTTAAGTGTCAATCTATGCCGATGACTCAAGTTTTTTTCTTAAGAGCACAATCTGGATCCCTGCACAATCTCATTGAAGATCTTGATCACTTTTCTAGCCTCTCTGGACTCAAATGTAATTATGACAAGTGTACCATATTACGTATTGGATCCAGTGTTTTCACTACCTTGTAGTTTACCAATAAAATGGGCAGATGGGGAAGTAGACGTACTTGGTATTCACATCTCAAAAAATATAAATGAATTGACCACAATCAATTTCAATTGAAAGTTAGCAAAAACAGATTATTTAACCATGGAGAGGTACATACTTGTTGTTTATGGAAAAATCACATTGATTAACACTGGTTTTATCACAGCTTACTTACTTACTAATGGCGCTGCCTACTCCAGACAACTCGTTTAAAAAAAATCATATGAGCAAAAAATATTTCATTTTATTTGGAATGCTAAGCCCGACAACATTAAATGTGCCTATTTATATATGAGTTTAAAGCTTTAAATATGACAGCTTTAAACCTCTCACTGTACAATAAGTGATACACCAAAATGGTCCTGTAGATCATTAAGAAAGGCTCATCCCTTGTTCAACATTTTTATTTTTGCCTTTATGCAGATCACAACTTCTCATTTCCAACTAATTGAAAATGACATGTTGTTTAAAGTATCTCCTTTTCTTAAACAAGCCATACAAAGCCGGTTCCAATTTCAGTTTTATCCTCCAGAAAAGATAGAGCACGTATTACAACAAATATTATGTTTAAACTCAAATTTACTCATTCATTAAAAAAAAAACATTCTTTATGGATTTTTTAAATTTAATTTTTATTTGATTTATTAATGATATTATGAATAGAAACGGTGGAGTTATGTGACATATGAAGCTATTGAAACTATATGGGAATGTCTGCTCAGTCCAAACTTATAACCAACTGATTGCAGCATTGCCACAAAAAGGGAGGAGACAAGTGGAAGAGGGAGAAGGCTGACATATATTAAAAATACAAATAGGCTGAAAAGAATTGGCATAAATAGAAATGTAAAGTTTAATTTGAGAACAAAAATATTTACAGCTGTGCCATACACATTCTGGTATATGTCAAATGTACATGTCAAATGTATGTATGTATTGCAGAAAAGCTGTAAAAACTAAAAGGATTTGTGTCCTCCGAAGAGGGGATGGGCTAATAAGAAAAAAGGAAAAAAGAAACACCATCTCAGGTTATTAATAAAGATGTTGTTGTATTGGAAGACTTTGCCCTGTGTGCGTTTGTGCTGATTCATTCCTTTGTTTGTTTTTGTGTTTCCCTGATGTATGATGATCGATCTTTCAGTATACATAACTGGTACTCACTCTCATTTCTCTCTCTCTCTTGTTCACTCTCATTTCTCTCTCTCTCTCTCTCTCTCTTGTTCACTCTAATTTCTCTCTCTCTCTCTCTCTCATTTCTCTCTCTCTCTCTTGTTCACTCTCATTTCTCTCTCTCTCTTGTTCTCTTTTTCTCTCTCTCTCATTGTCTTTCTTTCTCTCTCTCTCTCACTCTCTTGTTCTCTCTCTCATTGTCTTTCTTTCTCTCTCTCTCTTGTTCTCTTTCTTTCTCTCTCATTTCTCTCTCTCTCTCTCTTGTTATCTTTCTTTCTCTCTCTCTCTCTCTCTTCCATATCTTTCCCTTATCCATCTCTTTTTCTATGCAGGTTGTAGTTCTCTCCTGAACCCGTTCAGTTGTTGCTCTATCACCCCTCTGTGTAACACTACGGGAGGCTGTGCCCTGGGACAGTACTGGTGCCACCTGTTGGAGGCCTGTGTCCCTGTCACCAGCCCCTGCAGTCCCTACAACCAGTCCCCCTCTACAGGGGAGCGCAGCTACCCCCTGCCCCCCAGATACCTTGACATACCCCCCTTCTACCACCTGGTGGCAGACCTGCCCATGAGAGTGGCTCCTTGCTCAGAGCCTGCTCATATTAGTGTATGTGTGAGACGTTCTTATTTACAGAGGGTTTCTTATGTACAGTTCTTATTTACATGCTTTATGCTTTGGATAAGTCGAATCAATGAAATTCAAATAACTATGCTTCATTCTCTCTCTGTCAGATCCTGCCAGAGAGGGAGATCAGTGTTTACCCCGATGACATTCTGTCCATCCAACACACCGGGAGACCTGGAACCTTCCTGAGTTGCCGCGACAGCGCCTCCTCATCCTCCTCCCCCTGGCGACAAAGCTACCTCTCCCTGCAAGGGGCGGAGTGGGGGGGCTGGTGGGAGGGGGGGCTCTCGTCCCCACCGGATGGAGGGCAGTGGGTGGACGGGGTGGTGTGCGACCTACGGGTGCTGTACGTCGACACACTGCATGGGCATGGCTATATTTCAAGTTCGGGCCAGAGTGAACTTAGTGGCTTCACTCACATTGGGATCATCAGTACGCCCATAAGTATGACCCCTGAAACCTCAGCTCCTGCCCCAGCAAAAAGTCAAATTTCTGGCCTTTGTATGATCCATCCTCTGCCTGATGGAGACAACCAGATCCATGTATTGGTTGACACTCCTATACTCATTGTGGTTAAAATATTCTCTGGAAAAGGGGCCACCAGCTCCTGGTTGGCTCCGGTGCTCCAGACAGGGGTCCCCTTCCTCCCGTCCTGCCCAGGAGAGTTACCTGACTCCTGGCCTGGTTGTGAGAGAGACTCCCCTGACAGCTGGTTCTCCCACATGTCCCTGGTGCTACCCTCAGTGGGCGTACACACTCTAAACGTCAGTGCTGTGAATGGAGTGAGTGAACAGAGTACCTGTGTACAGGTGTGTGTCTATGAGCCGGTGGCTGGGCTCAGTGTAGAGCCACATGGACATCTGAGGATGCTGGTGGACTTGTCACAGGTGAGTTAGCCCAACTAGTTGTATTGTTGTATTGTATTTTATAGTATTTATTTGAAAATCTGTGTTTTCTTTGTGCATCTTTGAAAATAATCTGATTTTCTTTTATTTATTTGTTCTGCTGATCACGTCCCTGCTACTGTACTGAAACTATACATTGTCACCGGTCCCTGTTTTTTCTAAGGCATTTACAGCCACGGCGGAGACTGGTTCCTCAGTAAAGTATACCTGGGTGATTGACAAGCTGGATAAGTTTTCCTATGAGGGAGACACCTATAGTGTGATGTTCAAGAAGCCAGCTCAGTACAAACTGAAGGTACTAAGCTCATACATTTCATATAATTCATATTAAGATAAAACAACCTTGTTTTTTTATATATATAATACCGATATAACAGAGTAAAGTGCCCATAGAGCCTCACTAATAACTTGTCTCTGTTCCTCCAGGTGACTGCAGCCAACCCTGTGAGCTCCCAGAACCTAGAGGTCACTCTGACTGCTGACACCATGACACCTCTGGCCGACCCAGAATTCCTCTCTGTCAAGGAGGTTATCGCTGTGGCCGCACTGCGTCTCTACACTTTCAGGGTCAAAGTTGATGTCTCCCTAGGCGTCACTTTCAGGTTAGGGTCATTTTCTGTTTCGCAGAAGTATTCGCTTGGAGTGATATTACATCAATGAGGGTAGCATATCTGTTTACTCCATATTTTCTCATTAACTACTGCTGGAAGTGGTGTTGGAGGTCCAGTACGGGGCACTCTTCCCTCTGGTGTAAGGAGATCCCATTGCCCCAGGGCAGTGAAGGGGACATTGCCCTACATAGGGTGCCATCTTTCACATGTGACTTTTAAAAACCCTAAGCTATTGAATATTATTTCCTGTAGGTGGTCTTTTGGGGATGGCAGTGCCCAGGAAAACCACACCTTTCCTGCCCTGTCTGAGTCCCAGGACAGGCCAGTGGAGCGAGGAGTGACACAGGTGTATGTGCAAGATTCTGTGAGCCATGTCTACCTACAGCCAGGTAAACATACCTCTACCAATGTGTAAATTATTGGAATTGATTCTAATAGTATAGATGCTTGCATATCACTCCTCTTTCCATTCAATACAATAGGGTATGTCTCCATTAATCTACAGTGCCTTCTGAAATATTCCGAGCCCTTGACTTTTTCCACCTTTTGTTAGGTTACAGCCTTATTTTAAAATTGATTAAATGTAATTTTCCCCCTCATCAATCTACACACAATACCCCATAATGACAAAGCAAAAACATTTTTTTAGTCTTTTATAATTTATATAAGAAAACAGAAATATCATATTTACATAAGTAGTCAGACCCCTTACTCAGTTCTTTGTTGAAGCACCTTTGGCAGTGATTACAGCCTTGAGTCTTCTTGGGTATGACGCTACAAGCTACAAACACCTGTATTTGGGGGAGTTTCTCTCATTCTTCTCTGCTCAAGCTCTGTCAGGTTGGATGGGGAGTGTTGCTGCACAGCTATTTGGGCCACTCAAGGACATTCTGAGACTTGTCATGAAGCCACTCCGGCGTTGTCTTGGCTGTGTGCTTAGGGTCATTGTCCTGTTGTAAGGTAAACCTTCGTCCCAGTCTGAGGTCCTGAGTGCTCTGGAGCAGCTTTTCATCAAGGATCTCTGTACTTTGCTCCGTTCATCGTTGCCTCGATCCTGACTAGTCTCCCAGTCCCTGCCACTGAAAAATATCCCCACAGCATGATGCTGCCACCACCATGATTCACCGTACGGATGGTGCCAGATTTCCTCCAGACGTGACGCTTTGCACTCAGGCCAAAGAGTTCAGTCTTGGTTTCATCAGACCAGAGAAACTTGTTTCTCATTGTTTGAGAGTCTTTAGGTGCCTTTTGGTAAACTCCAAGCAGAGTTTGTGCTTTTTACTGAGGAGCGGCTTCGGTCTGGCCACTTTACCATAAAGGCCTAACTGGTGCTGCAGAGATTTTTGTCCTTCTGGAAGGTTCTGCCATCTCCACAGAGGAAATCTTGAGCTCTGTCAGAGTGACCATGGGGTTCTTGGTCACCTTCCTGACCAAGGCCCTTTTCCCCCTGATTGATCAGT
This sequence comes from Oncorhynchus clarkii lewisi, assembly GCF_045791955.1. Taxonomy (NCBI): domain Eukaryota; kingdom Metazoa; phylum Chordata; class Actinopteri; order Salmoniformes; family Salmonidae; genus Oncorhynchus; species Oncorhynchus clarkii. The sequence goes on from NC_092166.1 coordinate 60,577,491, forward strand.
TTGGCTTGGCGGCCAGCTCAAGGAAGAGTCTTGGTGGTTCCAAACTTCTTCCATTTAAGAATGATGGAGGCCACTGTGTTCTTGGGGACCTTCAATGCTGCAGAAATGTTTTGGTACCCTTCCCCAGATCTGTGCCTCAACAAAGTCCTGTCTCGGAGCTCTACGGACAATTCCTCCGATCTCATTGCTTGGTTTTTGCTCTGACGTGCACTGTCAACTGTGGGACCTTATATAGACAGGTGTGTGCCTTTCCAAATCATGTCCAATCAATTGAATTTACCACAGGTGGACTCCAATCAAGTTGTAGAAACATCTCAAGGATGATCAATGGAAACAGGATGCACCTGAGCTCAATTTTGAGTCTCATAGCAAAGGGTCTGAAGACTCATGTAAATCCTTTTTTTATTTTTTATGTAACATTTGCAAACATTTCTACAAACCTGTTTTTGCTTTGTCATTATGGGGTATTGTGTGTAGATTTCCTGAGGAAATTGTTTCATCAAATCCATTTTCGAATAAGGCTGTGACGCAACAAAACGTGGAAAAAAGAAAGCGGTCTAAATACTGTATATCACTCTGTCTCTCACTCATACAGATGACTACACACTGACTGTACAGGTCTACAACCAATACGACAGCATCAAGGGGGCCATATCACTGAAGGTACGGCCTCCATTGACTCGTATACTCATCTCCCCATCTCCTCCGGTTCCCCTGGTCAACCAGACCTTTCTTCTTGAAGCCTCTTCATACCCATCTCACTACGGAATCCTGTACACTTGGAACTTTGGGGACGGTTCAAAGGAAATCCAAGGATTCCACGGCAAAGTTAGCCATGTTGCTCGGACCACTGGGGTTTATAACATGACTGTGTGCGCTAACAACACCTTGACTGCACTGACAGCCTGGGTGGCCGTGGCAGTGGTGGAGAAGGTATCTGGACTCCAGTTGAGCTGTAGTGGACCCAGTGAACTGAAGTCTGTAACTGAAATCAAGGGCAAAGTGGCTTCAGGTTCCAGTCTTCACTGGGACTGGGACTTTGGTGATGGGTCTGGACATAAAAACATCACAGACAACTCTGTATCCCATGTCTATGAGTCCCCAGGGAGTTACACAGTCAAAGTGACCGTGTCTAACGCAGTCAGCCAGGCTAGCCAGTCCATCCGTCTGGAAGTCTACAGGTTGGCCATCAGTGGAATTCTGCCATCGGAGTGTTCCGAGACAGAGAAAGAGATACCGCTCCAAGCACTGGTGAACGGGAATGTTTCCATGCTGACTTTCCATTGGAATTTCGGGGATGGATCACCTTTGTCAGTACAGAAGGGGAAGTCTGTTGTTACTCACACTTATTCAAACTCTGGGGTTTATAACGTTAACGTAACTGTTCTCAGTATAGTAGGATATGTATTTTATGATGCCAACGTTTGCATTGAGGCCCCCATTACCGGGATAACCATCCACCCATCACAGGATGCTGTGGCAGTAGGAAAAGAGGTGTGTTTTAATGCAGTTGCTGCCCCCAAAAGACAGCCCACTGGATATCAGTTTCTGTGGCTCAATCATTCATCCAACAGCTCTCCTATAAGAGGACTGGCTCATCATTGCTTTGTGTATAATGAGGAAGGGATCCATGATGTTTCAGTGATGGCAAGTAACAAAGTCAGCCAGAGCATAGCCAAAGCCACAGTTGCTGTGCAGAAGCCTGTGAGTAAACCATCCATAGCACATAGCAGTCAAAGCAACACACTGACTGTCAATGAGAAGATGACACTTTGGGTCAAGAGTTGCCCTGGGACCAATGTTTCTGTGCAGTGGGACTTTGGTGACGGCTCACCACTGGCAAAGAGTCTAAATGTTTCCCATGTCTTTACTTCTGCTGGCAGGTTTACAGTCAAGGCCACAGCTTCTAATGCAGTTAGCCTGGATTCTGTTAACCTGGAAGTGAACGTACTGCTTCCCGTGTCAGACCTGAAGCTGAAAATCAGCCAGCCATTTGCAGTAGTAGGAGAAAAGACTGTCATAACAGCAGTTGGCAATGTTTCAGGTCATGTCAATTTCTACTGGTCAGTGGATGGCCCTGATACCACCACTGAGCTTGGGATGTCTCACTTTCAGTATGTGTTTCTTAAAGCAGGTGTGTATCAGGTCAAAGTCACAGCCCAGAACCTGGTGAGCCAACAGGAGGCAGCCATTTTGATTATAGTTTTAGAGAGAATACAAGGGCTTCAATTCTCAAGTCTGAGCCTGACATCCATGAGCTACATACCAACCAGAGAGAGTGTCTTGCTCACTGCGTCAGTAACACATGGCTCCAATGTCACTTACCATTGGCTAGCCAACCAGAGAGGTGTGACCCAAACTGGCAGTGTTGGTGAGCACTTTGTGTGGTTCACTGAAACTCCAGGTAATATATCTGTTGAGTTGACAGCTTCCAACGGACTTGGTAAGACGACCAGCCGTATTTCTCTAAAGGCAGTAGAGCGAGTTTCAGGGGCTAGAATGTCAACAGCTAGAGACACCATACCATTAGAGAAGTATACCAAGATCTCTGTAACTGTGGAGACTGGATCTGACCTTCAGTATCTCTGGAATGTGAACTCAGACCTTTCAGCCTTACAGACTGATGTTCCTTTTCTTCTTTACATGTTTGAGACTCTGGGTTCTTGTTCTGTCAGTGTGTCGGTCCAGAATGTTCTCAGTTCAAGCAACGCCACCAAACATTTCACAGTTCAGGAGGAGGTTAGAGAGGCAGACTTTCGGGTAGGTGGCAAGACACATCCATTCTTTATAACGTCCAATACTCAAGTTGCACTCTATGGATATGTCAATAAAGGGAATGATCGGCACTGGGAGTGGAAAGTTGTTGGGTGTACTGGAGGTGCTCTGGTTTTGGACAACAATCAGTCAGTTATCTATACCTTTACAGATGTAGGGGTCTATAATGTCTCTCTGAACGTCTCTAATGGTATTAGCTGGCAGGCAGTTTCACACAGAGTCACCATCCAGGATGCTATTCAGGGCTTGACTCTAAACCTTAGCAGGTCTACGGTCTGCGCTGAAGATCATATTGCTTTTACACCATTAGTTTCCAAAGGAACCAATGTCAGCTTCTCTTTAGCCTTTGATGAAGTTGAGCCATCATATGACCTTGTTGAGGTAAGCTTCACCACCTCCACCCTCCCAGTTGGGTCTCACTCTGTCACAGCCCGAGCCTGGAACAAGGTGAGCAACTCCCAGGTGTCATTGACCGTCCAGGTGGTTGAGAGGATCGGGGGCCTACGACTGGTCAACTGCTGTTCCACTGCTCTAGAAGCTCTAAAGGAGGTCCCTTTCCAAGCAATTGTCATGAGTGGTTCTCCAACCGATTACACCTGGACGATCCAATTAGAAGGGTTCCAGCCCTTACAGGTCATTGGACAGGAAGTGATGTATACCTCACCCGGAAGTGGTTCGTTGTCTGTGGGTGTGATGGCCAGCAATGTCTTCTGCTCTGAAACCCTGAATGAGAAAGCTATTGTTCAGTTGCCTGTGAGGGAGGTCACGATTGTTTGTGATTCTACAGAAAACTTTAGAGGCTATAGTGTCAGATTCTCAGTCACAGTAGATGGTGGCAGCAATTTGAGGTTTCAATGGGGCTTTGGAGATTCAAGTGAAGGAGTTGTCGTCACAAAATCCAATAGAGTGGACCACACATATCTCACTGCTGGAAAATATATTGTTCAAGTCACAGCCTTCAATAACGTCAGCCAGGTCTCCACACAACTGCTCACTGAGGTGAGAGAACTCCAGTGCTCACTCCCTCAGGTCACTTTAGTCCAGGGCCAATCCACAATCGTCAAGTCTAGATCCAGCTACTTTGAAGCAAGCGTAGACATCAAAGGCTGCACCGCATACAAGACCATGTACCTATGGGAAGTGTTTAGGGGGAGTGGCTGTGGAGCTGACAAGACTGATGACACTCTGGTAACCCAAAGCAGTGGGCACCCAGCAATCCAGAACAGCAGTGGACATCCAGTAACCCTGATTAACCTGGTGGGTGTGACTACACCACTGTTGTCCCTCCCTAAGCAGGCCCTGGAGGTGGGCCAGTACTGCCTGGGGTTCACTGTCTCTCTCCAGGGAACCCCTCTACGCCTGTACAGGACGTCCAGGCTCTCTGTGGTTCACAGTTCCCTGGTACCCATCATCAGGGGGGGATCGCATAGACTGGTGTCAAGCCACAGTGACCTGATCCTGGATGGGTCAGAGTCCCATGATCCTGACGGAGAGGAAGGGGAGCTGAACTACCACTGGGAATTCATCACTGAGGTCATTTAAATCAGAATTAGGAACCCTTCATTGCCTTTCTACTATTTAGGTCGAGATTGTTCACTTACATTTATGTTAACTTATATTGCTGTCTCACCTGGATGTTTTCTCATAATTGTACCAATGGTGTCCGTTTCTGCCTGTAGAACTCTACTGGGTGGTCGTCCCAGGACCAGGATCAGCTTGTAGGGTATGACAGCAGCAGGTTGACTGTCCCCAGCAGGAAGCTACAGCCAGACAAGCTCTACCTCTTCACCCTCACTGTCCAAAAGGAAGGGAGGAGACCTATCTCTACTACACAGTCAGTGAGTCCCACATGATCTATACACACCACAATATCTTGATGCAACGAAGGTGGTTCAGCGAACCATGCTCTGTAAATGCGTTGCTGTGAATTTTACAGTAACTTACAGGCAGCTAGTGGTAGGTAAGTTACTGTTTTTCATATTGCAGTACAACTACTGTAATCTAAATACAGTATCAAAGCAAGTACTGTGTAATGACGCACAGTAAAATACCGTATAATTGACGTACTCTACTGTAAAAAGCAAATGCTACTGTCATCGTAATGAATGAATGAACGGATGGATGAATTAATTAAATTCATTGAAGGGAGATGATGTTTGTATTTTACAGGATTTTACTGTAATTACATGAGATAGGTGCAAGCAGGTTGGCTGCTAGGTAATGTTTTACACATTACAGCATATCAATTAATATTTGGTGTTTTATATAACTTGCACTTGTAGAGGCCTTAATGGTATTTTTCTATCTCAATATCAAATCATTTCTGGGTAACAATTAAGTACCCAACTGGGATTGTTTTCAAATAAAATGGTGAAAAGACACAAAAATAGAAAAATAGCTTCTTAGCAAAGAGCAATTTCTCAAGCAAGAATTTTGCTGGGACTGTCTAGGAGTGGTCTGAGTGGGGAGGGGAAAACTAGCTTTTATTGGCAGAGAGGTTTGAAACGCTCTTTCTTATTGGCCTATTAACTAATTTACCAACTGATGATATCATCCCACAAAAACAGGCTGAAATTTCAGCCGGTCCTTTCAAACAGCTCTTAAACTACAAGGGCTTTTTCACAGCATTATTCCAACCTCATAGTGTGGAAATATATATAAAACAGAAGAAAAACTAAATGTTTGACTGCACTGGGCCTTTAAGAAAGGTTTCCAAACTGGAAGTGACTGCAGGGCAAAACAGACAAATGCTCAACCATTAAAAGTTTAAGACTAGCTGCCTCTCCAATCTGTCCCCTATACATTTATAATTGATGGGGCACTACTACCACATACCAGTTAAACTGGTACAGCATTCTCACTAATGGGTGCAACAAATATAGCCTCTTACAAGGCAGGCCTCAAAATATGTTAATGAGCCAGAAATAACAATACCATGCACTCGCTAGTGGTCAAAATTACCATATAAAGTTTTCAGTTTCAGTGTGGTTGTGTTATGTTTATTTGAGAGGATACACATGTCAAATACTCCTCCATTCCTCTAGGTGGCGGTATCTAAAGTTGCAGTGCTTCCTGTAAGTGTGGAGTGTCTTTCCTGCAGTAGTCTCTCTTCTTTCCGTGTCAGCCAGAGTCGCCCCATTGTGCTCTCTGGTCGTTGTGACAAGTGTGGCAGCCATGTTCAGGTAAGTTCCCCTCTACGTAGCTAATTGGCTGACCTAAACAACATTTACCGTTTGTGACAAATTAAATAAAGTCAGGCACCATCAGCTGTCATGGCTGCTTTCTGTAGGACTTATGGCGGAAAGTTGATGTATGGTCTTTCTCTTTTCACAGTACAAATGGAGCGAAAAGGATCAGAACGGCGTGACCCTTGACCTGAACCAGGTGACCACTACGGGCAGTCTCTCTCCTGAACTGGTGGTCCGACCGGGGGTGCTGCAGGAGGGGTGTAACTATACCTTCACCTTAAATGTTACCCACCCTGCTGGGGGAAGATGGGGGTTTGCTAGCCTGACCCTCCTGCCCAACCCTCCACCCCATGGAGGGGTGTGTACTCTTACTCCAGGCCCTGGGGAGAACATACGCCTGCTGGAGACTGTGGTAACATACAACTGCTCAGGTAATGGAAACAAAGACTCAAAGATACAATCACATCTTCTTTTGGTGTCTTTGCCATGTTTTACCATGGTGTACCAGATGTTCTGTTTCTACTCTATAGGTTGGCTGGATGAGGATAGTGAGTCCCCCCAGATTATCTATATTCTCCAGGTGGCATCGTCATGCCCAGGCTGGGCCCAAGCCTGTCCCCTTCTCACTCTCTACAGGGGTACGCAGCGTACATTTGGCAGCCTGGTTCCTCTGGGGGAGGCGGGGCCAGAGAAGGACCGGTCAATCATCTTTGTGATCCTGCAGGTAGAGGACCACCTGGGTTCAAAGGTCACAGCACTTAACAGGTGAACTGGAGATGAGTTTAAAACTGAGAATGCAGGGAAGAGGTTCCGACCTCAAGAGACCCATGGAGGTTGTAAAAAGACAATTTATGGATGCTTTTGTTTTTTCAGAACTATAACAGTGCTGAGACCTGTGGATGGAGATGGGATCACAGAGTGGCTGAGGAACAAGAGCCAAACCGAACTATCGGGTTTACTTCAACAGGGTAACCCACAGCAGCTCATTCCCTATTCCATCGCCCTCACCAGCCAGCTCAATCAGGTATGAACATTACCTTTGTCTTTACCTGGCTGTGTCTCTCTTCTCCTTAACGTCATCTTTCCTTTACCTGTCTATCTCTCTCCTCTCGGTCACAGGTGGATCTGACTTTGAGTGAGCAGGATCTCAGGGACAAGAGGGAGATCAGGGGGAATGTGACACAGGCGCTGGCCTCTCTGTCTGTGTACTCTCTACAGGATGCAGCCCAGATCAGCTTAGCCCTGGCCCAGTCCACTGTAGGTAACCTGGCCATAGTCTACTCAGACAGAGTTTGTGCCAATAAAAGCCTGGCAAAAAGACCCACAAATGATACAGATTTGTCCTCGACGCCTGAATGACCCTGTGTGTTGTCTCTTGCAGGCAGTCCCAAGTGAGGTGGTGTGTGAGGGCTGTCAGGAGAATGTTCTAGATTCTGTGGGGAGAATGATCAGGGTTATGGAAGAGCAGACGGGACTAGGAGATGACGCAGCCATAGACACGGGCAGAAATATCCTCCATGTGATAGGTACGGTACCAACTTCTGAGTGGGATCGACGGATACATGCTCACAGAGCAACGACAGGAATTAGCCCAAGATTTTTGACCAAAAACGGTTATTTCTCTCTCTGTCTCCAGGCAATTCGTTGGCTGCTGTGTCCGAGTCCAAGCTCGTCTCCTCTGGTCCTCACACTCACTCTAATGTATCTGAAACTGCAGTGTCAGCCCTGGACCATGCCAGGGCTCTCATGCGTATTCTGATGCGCTCGCGGCCACGCGACGAGGAACCCCTCTCTCTCTCTGCTTCACAGATCAGTGCTGTTGGTTACCATGGGAACCCCTCGGAACTCCTCTGCACCACTGACCCCTCGGTCAACACCCGCCAATCAAACCAGTCCAACAAATCGCAATTAAACCCTGACAAGCCAGAGTCATACCCAGCACATCCACCCTGCCAGTTCCTCATTCCCTCCTCTCTCAGTGCCCAGCTCCAGCGTCAGGTCCAGGGATCTGAGGTGGTACAGATTCTCCTGGGTTTGGAAGGGGGGTCTGAGTTCTTCTCAGCAGCCAACCCACCTATTTCTACTTCTCTGGCTGCCATGGAGTTCACCACGCCCCAGGGACAGCCCATACCCATTGCTAACCTGGACACTGACAGATCTATCAGGGTTACTTTGCCCTTAGTATATACTGTAGGAAGGATCGGCGCTGGGCATCGAGCTAGTGGAAGTGGGTCTGGGTCTAGATCTGGTGGAATTGACAGAGATGAGGGACGAGCCCCAATGGTTAACTTTACACTCCGAGCCAAAGGGTGGCTGGATTTTACAGTGAGGGCAATGAAGAATATGGATCCCAATGCTGGACTGTACATCTCCTTAAACTTCAGCCTGCTTCCAGGAGCTTCTCTGGTGGGCTCAGGACATGTGAGAATCACAGTGGCCACCCAGCCAGGTCATCCTGCCTCCCATGATTCCCTAGTCAGAGAGCTGACCCTCTCCCTCTCTAGCCAGTCATCCGTGGAGGACACCATCTTCCTCTCTCCTCTGTGAGTGTTCTGTATCTAGACAGTTATGTTTTCCAAAACCTTTTACAAGTTGTTCACTTTTACACCGACAGAATGTTGTGAGGCCTGATTTTCTTCCACACATGGCCTATGATGACATGCCAGTCATTTACTAATGCAGCTTGTTGCCTATTATTTCTCTTCGTCCCTAGACTTAACAGCACAGTACAATCTCTCTTTGTGAACCTGACATCCAGTCTGAGTGGAGCTCCAGTCCAGGCCTCAGTGTGTGTGTTCAGCTCTCTTTGCCAGTACTACAGCCCGAGGAAGAGGCGCTGGAGCACTGAGGGCCTCCGGCCACTGGAGGGCAGCACCCTCCACTCAGCACACTGCCTCACCCAGCACCTCACCATGTTCGGGGCCAGTCTGTTTGTCCATCCAGACGCTGTGGTGCTACTGCCACCGGTATGTTTGGGACACTCCTCAGGTTAACACAATAATTGGTATAGCTCATTAGTACATACAGGGAAAATACATGTTAGCAGCCTTAGATAGATGCTACCTCCTACTGATTCTACTCATTTGTATTACATGTCCCCCTCCATCTCACCACCCCAGTCCAGTGGTCCAATGCGTAATGTGGTAGTGGGGATGGTGTGTGCTGTCCTGGTTCTGATCCACTTCCTCCTGGGTCTGATCGCCCACAAACTGGACCACCTGGAGAGCCTGAGACTATGCCATGTGCCACTGTGTGGCCGACCTGGACGCTACAGCTACAGAGTCCTGGTCAAAACAGGCTGGCGACGAGGAGCAGGTAAAGGGACTCGCAGATCTTAGACGACTGGGTAGGTGTAAGCAATACATCCACTTCTTTTCTGTCGTATTGCTGAGAGTTCTCACCGAGCCAGTCCTAACAGTCCTAACGTCTGGGAGGGAACGAGGGTAGGAGAGAGAGAGAACATCTGGCTGAGAAAGCATCGCGTCAAAGTGAAACGCAAACCAGGTTCACGTTCATTTGTACTTCCCATCAGGCACGACGGCCCACGTGGGCATCGGTCTGTACGGGGTGACTAAAAGCGGTTCACGCCACCTGCAGCGGGAGGGGGCGTTCCAACGAAGTGGTCTGGACCTGTTCCACCTGGAGACGGACAGCAACCTGGGAGAGGTGTGGAAGATACGCCTCTGGCATGACAACACAGGTAACCATGACAACACAGGTAACTACTGTAGTCTCGCATTGCAAGACTTCGTAGTCTTGTATTCACTCGCCTACTGGAACACAAGGAAAGCAGGAGATCGAGGCTCCAGGTAGTAAGATTCCAAACAGGTTGACACAACAATACCTGTTTGTGTGTATGTCTCCCAGGTCTGGACCCATCGTGGTACGTGCAGCATGTGGTGGTGTGGGACCCTCAAACAGACCACCTGTTCTACTTCCTGGTAGAAGACTGGCTGTCTGTGGAGAACGACAGGAACGAGGGAGGAGGGACAGTGGAGAAGGAGATGTTGGCCTCCTGTAAGTGCTACAACTCTCTGTATCTGTCTTTACACTCAGGGAGAGCATGACCACCTCCAAGACAGATTTCTCTCTCTCTCTCCATCTATCTCTCAGGTCCTGAGGAGCTTTCTCAGTTCCAACGTGTTCTCTCCTCCCAGCTGGCGTTTGGAATGCTGGAGCGCCACCTGTGGCTCTCTCTGTGGGAACGCCCCGCCCACAGCCGCTTCATGCGGGGGCAGAGGGTGACGGTGTGTGCCCTCCTGCTACACCTCTACCTTGCACTAGGGGCATTGTGGTACGGGGCTGTGGGCACAGAGGGGCATAGGTGAGATGGCAGTCTAACCAGAACATTCCAGGTGACAATAGTGTACACAATAGAAGGTTCTTGTGAAAGTGCTCAGGTGGGACTCAATCAATCTCGCACTGTGGACAACTCTGAGACTAATTAACTCTGTTAAGTGAAAGAATCAGCCATTTTAAGGGTGTTGTGTTTTAGTGTACCGGTTTCGGCCCGGTTGCTTGTAACCTGGGAAACGGTGGCAGTGGGGATGACTATTGCCATCCTGGTGTTTCCTCTCCAGTGTCTCCTCTGCTTCCTATTGCGAAAGACTCACAGCCAGGTACCTCTCCTACATTTATCTCTCCTTCTCCATCCATTTCTCCTGTTGCCCAGTCAACAAAAAAAAATCCTATGACTGCCTATTAAACCACACATTGTTATCATTTCTGTCAATACAAAACTTGTGCTTCCAAATCATCAGAGTAATGTGGACGGAGAATATGCTTGGTTCAGCTACAAATGTTGGGTTGGGTTTCCCATTCCCTGTGTGTGTTTCAGGTAGTGGTGGATATGTCAGTGCCTCCATCCCCTGTGTGTCAGTCAGTGGAGATGGGCGTCCATCTCGGCCAATCAGATCTCTCCTGCTCCTCCTTCCTGTCTTTGCCTGGAGGACCTGATCCGTTAGGCCTGGGTGGAGACACACCCTCTTCTGTAAGAGTGCAAACTCTCACACGTGTCAATGCATGCACGTACACAGATTCACAAGAGAGCCAGAAAGAGCTGTGTAAGTTGTAAACTGAAAGGGCTGAAAAGCTATCTTTTTCTTCTCTCGTAGCTGATGGGAAGCAAGGCATTCAACGCTGAGTTCTGGAATGCCACTAACCTGGGAGTGGAGAAGGAAGGAGATGGAATGACCCTGTGGCCCTCCTGGGAAATAACCTCTGACCCCTTGGGATCATCCCTGGGTCATGCTCGTCTGCTGAAGAGGAAGAAAGCCCTGACCAAGCTATGCCTAGCCTCACCCTCCTCACCCCGATTTCTCATCTCCAACCCCCCACCCTCCTCTACTGCACCTGTGGGTCCATCCCAATCCCTGTCTGGCCTGCATCTAGACCACAGCCATGGACACAACCTGCAACCCAATGTCCTTACCCTGTCTGGTGTGTGTGTGGGTCCCATATGTGTTACTATGACTCCTGTGTGAATACGTCTAAAATGATTGTCTTTCATGGTGTTTCAGACGAGGACCTGTTGAGGTCTATAGCAGCAGACACAGGAGTGTCCGACAGTCCCTCAACATCAGACAGTGGCCGCTACTCCCCCAGGACCACCTCTCTGTCCCACAGGTAAGACCTGCCTGACCAGTACACTCCAGACCCAAACCCCAGAAAATACCGTATCTGGCCCTGTCTACAGTATATGCTCTGAATATACAGTCCTCCTCCTCCCCTCTTTCAGTGGAAATCAGAGTTGATCTGACTGGACTAGATTGCAGGGAACAACCAGTCCTAGTAATTTGTATAGCACTGTTGCCTGTTGGCAAGGAATACTTCTGAGTCTTACTCATCTCTGTGTGGGTTTTAGCCAGAGCCGGGGCAGCTCCTGCAGTGGCTGGTCTGAGCTGAGTGTGGACAAACCACTCTATGGGACAGAGATCCACAACCCCCCCTGCTCTCCCATCTCTCTGCATGGGACAGGGCTGTTTAGGCCTTCCTCATCTCTCTCTGTCTACTCCATCGCCAGTACCTTCCTCCCCAGCCCCTCCCCTGACTCCACAGACTCTACCACACGCATAGGTGAGTCACTACACGGACTTATCCAAACTTTGTTACGATTCCCTCCTCTTTATGACAAATGTATTACTATGTGGATGCGAGAGTTCACCCTTTAAAACTTTCTATGAATGATGTCTATTTTGCACGAAAATCCTCTGAACTATCTGAATATTCATATCAAACAACTTGATCATATTTTCAGACATCATAGAGCATAGTTTCCTCCATGTTTTTCACCCCACCCAGGTGTGGCCCGTGGCAAGCCCAGCTGGCTGCTACCTCCCTGGGCACTGCAAGTCATTTACCCCCTGGTTGTGTTGTTGCTGGGGGCCTGCCTGGCTGTAGTAGGCCTCTATGGGAGTCACTTCTCTAGCTCAGTGGTCCTGATGTGGCTCATCTCAGCCCTGTCTGCCTTCCTCACCTCCGCTCTGCTGCTGGAGCCTCTCAAGGTAGGCAGATAGAGACATACACACGGGGAGGCTTTTCACCGTACCAGAGAGAGAGAGAGAGATACGCAACCATATGGCTTCTCTATTTCCTGTAGACCCATGTGATTGTAAAACGTAAGTTGCTGGCTTTGAATCTATTGAAATCTGTTCCGTCTAAGCGGGACTAGACAGGTATGCACCTTATAACCTTATTAACTAATGGTACTGTCCTCTCCTCAGGTGTGTGTGCAGGCCTTGTTCTATGCTGTGGTGTTAAGGCCTGTAGACCCCGAGGTGAATGATCGGCTGGGGCAGGAGACCGTCATTAAGAGGGAGGGGGGCAAGCAGGGGGGCAAGGTGCACCCCCCTTGTGGGTTCGGCCTACTGCAAGCCAAGGAGGAGGCCAGGAAAGTGAGAGCGCTACGATCCCTCATGAAGGTGAAACAGGAAACAAAAAAACAGCTCCCATACATCCTTATGGTAACCTCTGGAATGAACATATGTGGTGCACTGTTTATGTTCCTAACAACCTAGTACCATTTGGTATTGTACTGGAATTAAAATAACATGCATCTTAATTATTTATCTTCCCTTCTCCTCTCTTGTTCATTCCCTCTGTATACTCACTCTCTCTTTCATTTGCTCTCCTCTCTCCCCCCTCCCCAGCACTGTGTGTGCCACATGTTGTTCCTGTTGGTGGTGTTGATGGTGAACTACCAGGACAGTGTTCAGGAGACCCAGGGAAGACTGCTACACTCTGCCGTCAAACACTCACTGACCACCAACCTCAACACCATCACTGGGTAAGGGCTGCGTGTGTGGTGTGTGTGTGTGCATGTACCCTGTACTGATTTGTGTATTGGTGTGTGTGTGTGTGGGGGCTGTGTCCACATGTATCTCTATGTGTTGGTTTCAGGTGGGAGGGGGCGTGGCAGTGGATGGACAACATCCTGGTGCCACACCTCCATCAGAACCCCACCCTCCACCTGGTGGGGTTACCACGGATACACTGTATACACACTCCAGACCATAATAATGGAGTCTTTCTGGGGAACAGTAGTTTTACCACACGCCAGCTTCTCTCTGTTCTACACAGCACACACTGGACCACAGCACAGTGAGTTACACACATACGCACACAGACACACGCCAGCTTCTCTCTGGCCTACACAGCACACACTGGACCACAGCACAGTGAGTTACACACATACGCACACAGACACACGCCAGCTTCTCTCTGGCCCACACAGCACACACTGGACCACAGCACAGTGACTTACACATATACGCACACAGACACACGCCAGTTCCACACAAATGATCCTACATGATTCTTTGTACTCTTTTCTTCTCTCAGGTTAAAGGCTGTGTCCATTGACTTCACCCAGTACCACAGAGAGACGAGTCTGTTTGTGTGTGTGTCTGTTCTACTAGAGAAGACCCAGATACACACACTCATCTCCTCCCTCTCCATCCATCCTCTACTCATCCCCCCATCCTCCTCAGGACCAGACCTGGAGATTGCACTCATGGTAACATTTGATAAACAATTTGTTTGTATAAAACAACACTATTATTCCCATTCATTAGGGATTGCAAAAATGTAAGATCGTCAATAGGCTCCGTTCTGAGACACTCAGTTGGCCACTCGGTTTTGAAACCTTTCTCCCCCCCCCCAAGGTGCTTTTGCTCCTCTCTGCCCTCCTCTTTCTGGGGGTGGAGCTATGGGTCATGGCTACTGACCGTGCCCAGTACGTGCGTCAGGGCTGGCGCTGGCTACAGTTCCTCCTCGCCTCTTTGTCCCTGGCGATGGCCGCGCTGCGATTCTGCTTCCTGTCCCAGGCTGCTTCCTGTCTGTCTCAGCACCGCTCCAGACCAGACTCCTTCACTGAGTTCCACAGCGCCGCCCTGCTGGCCAGGAGGTCCACACAGATATCAGCCATACTGCTCACTCTGCTGGTACTCAAGGTACTGGACAACTTAAAGATAGTTCCTAAAGAATGACATTATTTGAATAGTTCCTAACTCCATGGGTTAGGAATCAACATCTTGTGCCAGACCATAATAATGGAGTCTTTTTGGGGAACAGCAGTTTTACCACACGCAATGCAAAAATGTGTGTTTCAGATGGTGGGTACTCTCAGGTACGTGCGGAGGTGGGTGGTGTTTGGTCGAGTGCTTCAGCGGGCATGGAGAGAGATGGCTGCTGTGGCTCTACTATTGATCTTACTGCTGCTGCTCTTCGCTCACACTGGACACATGGTAGGAAATGGAAGGTTATGTAATGTAACCAAGGTTCTCTGCAGGAATATGCGAGACACAGCTCACTCTATGGGAATATGCATTTCCTATTCATGCATATATGTTTGTGTCTCAGCTCTTCTCCAGGTCTGTGGATGGGTTCCTGTCTGTGTACCAGGCTGGTGTGTCTGTGCTGTCTGTGCTGCGTGGTCGCCTGGTCCTGCAGAGGCTCAGCAGGGCTCACCCTGTCCTCGGACCCCTCTACGCCCTCTCTCTGCTGGCGCTGGGAGGTTGGCTGCTGGCCCATCTCTCTGGAGCTGTTCTGCTCCACACATACAGGGTTGTGCAGGCTGAGATGTACAGGCCAGCCATGGAGTCCCAGGACTACGAGATGGTGGAGTTCTTCATCAAAAGACTGAAGCTCTGGATGGGACTCATTAAGGCCAAGGAGGTATGGAGGAAACTCATTACTTAATTTGATTAAACACAAATTGAAACTTCTGAAATCTCCATCCCTCCCTTCTCTCCACAGTTCAGACACAGGGTGAAGTTTGAGGGCATGGTGGTGCCTCCCTCCAGATCATCCCAAGGATCCTGTCTCTCCACCCTCTCCTCCCCCCATCCCCTGTCCTCCGCCCTCTCCCTGGGGTCCGAGGACTCGGGTATGTCCGACGCTCCGGGTTTAGACGTTCAGCTCAACCTGGACCGCCTGTTGTCTTGCGTCAACGGTCTGCTTTCACGTTTCGACCGCGTCAACCAGCTGACTGCAGACGTTCAGGGTCTGGAGACCCAGCTAGAGGAGGTGCAGAGCAGGAGGAGGAAGAGGAGGCCGCAGAGATTTGGAAGAGGAGAAGAGACAAGTGAAGAAAGAGGAGTAGGTGGAGGGGCGATGGGCAGGAGGACAGCTCTGCTACCCCCTCATTCTCGCATCTCCCTCACTTCCTTATCTCCTTCTTTAAACCCAATTACCCTTCTCTCCTGCCCTCCCTCCACCAATCCTTCCCTCCCTCGTGTTCACAGCTCCTACTCTGAGTCTGTCGTTCTCCAGCTTCACCCACACCCACCCAGGGACACTCACCTCTCCGAGGCAACCAAACCCACACAAAGGAGCCCTGGCCTGGGCTTGGGCACCGGGCCTTCCTGGTGTCCTGGAGCCAGGCAGTTTCCTAGACGTCGAGCCTGGCACTCAGGGAGTTCTCACTCGGCTGATGCAGCTCAGAGGCCCCCCCAGGCCCCTGGTGGAGGTGGTAGTGGGGTCAACACGAAGGCCAGGCCCTGTAGTGAGGAGGGGGACAGGAGACGCGCCAGTGAGGGAGTGCCTGTGAAGAGACGGGCCTGGATCTCAGAGGGGCCTGAGACAGACATAGACTGAAACTGAGAGAGGGACTGAGACAGAGATTAAAGTGCCTATTACTGTGGGTATACAGTATCTAGTGTATGAACCTCTAAGTTTCCAGCTATGAATTGCGCTGTATTACTTCAAGAGACAAGTTTTCCCACTGTTGTCTACCTCTTTACTAGAGCTTCTGCATTAGGTATTCTACATACGTATGCTGAGGTTGTATACCTTGTACTTCTTGTGTATCTACTGTATAATAAACATTTAAATAGAGCATTATTTTGTAATCTCCAAGAACTGTGGAATATATTTTTCCTGCTGATCAATACCAGAAGTAACATCGGGTTTGGTGTTTTAATATCCTGTAACAAGTAGTGACACACAGTATTAAATAATCACCAAGTTATTTGTTTACGTTGTGAATTTCCTCAAATGTCAAAACAAATCACATTTCGTTTGTCACATGCTTTGTAAACAACAGGTGTAGACTAACCGTGAAATGCTTACTTACACGGAACCTTTTTTCAACAAAAACATATGACACGAGGAATAAATACAGTAAATAACGAATAACAATGACGAGTACAAATAACATGGCTATATAAAGGGAGTACCAGTACCGAGTCCATATACAGGGGTATGAAGTAATTGAGCTAGCTACAGTATGTACATATAGGAAGGGTTAAAGTAACTACAAAACAGGATAGATAAGACAGTAACAGCAGCGGGTTGCCATTTAATTAGCTATTGAGCAGTTTTGTTTAGCAGTCTTATGGCTTGGGAGTAGAAGCTTTTCATGGTCCCGTTGGTACCAGACTTGGTGAACTGGGTGTGTTGTATATCAAGAAGCTGATTAAAACGGCATGATCATTACACAGGGGCACCTTGTGCTGGGGACAATAAAAGGCCACTCTATAATGAGCCGTTTTGTCATGCAACACAATGCCTGTCACGTTCGTCATAAGGATCGGACCAAGGCGCAGCGTGGTATACGTACATTGTCTTTTTAATGAATAAACAACAAACAACCAAACAAACCGTGAAGCTATACAAACTAGTGCTGACAGGCAACTAAACATAGACAAGATCCCACAACTAACAATGGGGAAAATGGCTACCTAAATATGATCCCCAATCAGAGACAACGATAAACAGCTGTCTCTGATTGGGAACCATATCAGGCCAACATAGACATACAAAACCCCCTAGACATACAAAAACCCTAGACATACAAAAACTAGAGTACCCACCCTAGTCACACCCTGACCTAACCAAAATATATAGAAAAACAGAGAATCTAAGGTCAGGGCGTGACAATGCCAAAGATGTCTCAAGTTGAGGGAGGGTGCACATGGCATGCTGACTGCAGGTGCTGAGGAGTATTTCTGTCTTTATTAAGGCCCTTATGTGGGGAAAAACTCATTCCGATTGGCTGGACCTGGCTCCCCAGTGGCTGGGCCCGGCTCCCAAGTGGGTGGGCCTATGCCCTCCCAGGCCCACCCATGGCTGCATCTCTGCCCAGTCATGTGAAATCCATACATTAGGGACTAATTAATTTATTTCAATAAATTCTCTTATATGAACTGTAACTCACCAAAACCTTTGAAATAGTTGAATGTGTATTTCTAGCACGTTAAGCTAGCTTACAGAGTAATAAGTACAGCCCCATCGATGTGGGTGGGTGCGTGCTTGTCCCTCCATCTCCTATAATTCACAATCAGCTCATTTGTCTTGCTGACGTTGAGGGAGAGGTTGTTGTCCTAGCACCACACTGCCAGGTCTCTGACCTCCTATAGGCTGCTTCATGGTTGTCGGTGATGTCACGAACCGGCTCAAAGCCCGTAACAAAAGGGAGACAACGTGGAGATAAGGAGTAACAAAACATATATTTATTAAATAAAGCAACTAAGTCCCAAATTGACACAGCCTCTGCGTCCCAAATTGATACAGCCTCTGCGTCCCAAATTGACACAGCCTCTGCGTCCCAAATTGACACAGCCTCTGCATCCCAAATGGACACAGCCTCTGCATCCCAAATTGATGAGGGGTTATGTGTTCACACCTCCACCTGCACCAGCCAACCTCCTCCTCCCCAGACCTCAGCAACCTTTGCGCATAGGAAGCAATGTTTAAGAGGAAAGAAGAACACAAGACCAGGAGGGAACAGACAGGAAAGATAGAACATGACAACCCCAAACAATGGTCAGTCACGTAAACATTCAGGAACATGGCACAAAAGACCACAACAGCTACAAACTCCAACGAAAAGAACATTAGTGTCCTTCTTAATTTTTACAACAACTCCCAACGATTCATAGTCACTTCCAACGATTCATAGTCACTTCCAACGATTCATAGACACTTCCAACGATTCATAGACACCTTCAACCATTCATAGACACTTCCAACGATTCATAGACACTTCCAACAATTCATAGTCACTTCCAACGATTCATAGTCACTTCCAACGATTCATAGTCACTTCCAACGATTCATAGTCACTTCCAACGATTCATAGACACTTCCAACGATTCATAGTCACTTCCAACGATTCATAGTCACTTCCAACGATTCATAGACACTTCCAACGATTCATAGTCACTTCCAACGATTCATAGACACTTCCAACGATTCATAGTCACTTCCAACGATTCATAGTCACTTCCAACGATTCATAGACACTTCCAACGATTCATAGTCACTTCCAACGATTCATAGTCACTTCCAACTATTCATAGACACTTCCAACGATTCATAGACACTTCCAACGATTCATAGTCACTTCCAACTATTCATAGACACTTCCAACGATTCATAGACACTTCCAACTATTCATAGACACTTCCAACGATTCATAGTCACTTCCCAACGTAACAGAATTTCAATCATTCAACCTTGTAGTGTTCAGCGATCTTCAACAGCTGTTCTTTAGTGCATAATTCTAACAGTTCCTCTGATGGAAAACAAATGAACTTGTCTACATGAGACACCATAGTCATAAGTAAATAATCTTGCTCAACCCCTCTGCTGAGCACATCAGACCACAACCAGAGAAATGACAATCACCCTGAGCACCACAGAAGAGAGATGAGATACGGAGCTTCCCCAAAACCTACAATAACTCAACCCTAGTCTTCGTGCAGATTTGCGGTGGGTATTTACGCACTGTAGCCTGCCACCAAGCCACGGATGTGCCCCCGAGACAACTGCTCAGTCCACAGACACCACACAAAAATAACAAACATTTAACCAAGGGCTTGTGACCTACTTTTGTGTGTATATGTACTGACATGCATGTGATAGACACATGTACATACAATGTATTTAAATTGTAAAGTATTTTGTCTAATATATTTTTTTGCTGCGTCAGACCCGAGCAAGACTAGTTGTCACCACTGGCGTCTGCTAACCGGGATCCTAATAAAAATCTAATTAAAAAACCTCACACAGCAAAAAAGCTGTTTAAGTCATGGTCTCTTCTCACTTAATTCCTCTCTCTCTCCTCCCTCTTTTCAGAATGTGGTGAACTTGCCTATGCCGTTCTGTACCATCCCTCATTCATATATCGTTATGTACATATTCTTTATCCCTTCACACTTGTGTGTATGAGGTAGTTGTTGTGGAATCGTTAGGTTAAATTACTCGTTGGTTATTACTACACTAGAAGCACAAGCATTTCGCTACACTCGCATTAACATCTGCTAACCACGTGTATGAGACAAATTCAATTTGATTTGTAACATTATCAAGCCAGTAATGGTCTTCCACATTCACAGACAGCCTCTGCACTCTCCCAGTAGAGTTGAAATAGCCCTGAAGTGACCATAATATTGTTTTGACTAGTTCTCTCTCTCTGCCACCCATGCAGTCCCCCTACTATGGCTGACGCACTGGTCTCCATCTGGTCACTCCAACCTGCGAATCGTGGGTGGTATCAGACAGTACTATTCCATCTTCAACAGATTCCAGAACATGGTGAGCCTTGGCTAGATAAATCGAAGACTTATCAAAGATGGATATCCCGTAAATCCATAGGAGCAAAATTGTGTCTCTCAAGTGCAATATCTATTCTAAAGCAAGTTTGGGATTGGAAGTGAGGCATAGGGCTTTATGTGTATCATTGTTTATTAGTTCACCAAAAATGACAAACTAAGGCGTAGCATTATGAGTAGTTTGATGGTATTCTGTTTGGTTCATACATACTTTGATTATGAATAAAGCATGCACTGCATGATCAAACCAAAAATAATGTGCACCCATTCCCTTTCCTATAGTGCCACCATGTGGCCAATCATGCAACTACTCAAAGGCCCTAAAGTCAATGTTGCCAATTTAGCGACTTTATCTCTATATTTAGCCAGTTTCTCTGAACCCTCCAGCGACTTTTATCGGTAAAAAAAAAGAGGCTAGCAACAAATTCAGCTTCTTTCAGGCTGCCTTTGGGGTGTTTTGCCACCGAGAGTTTCTACATTTACATTTCAGCCATTTAGCAGACGCTCTTATCCAGAGCGACATACAGTTAGTTATTCAACTTAAGATAGCTTGGTGGGACAACCACATATCACAGGCATAGTAAGTATACTTTTCCTCAATAAAGTAGCTATCAACAAAGTCAGAGCTAGAAGTGCTGTATATATTTTTTTTGTGGGGGGCTATTTAAAATACTCTTTGAAGAGGTAGGGTTTCAGGTGTTTTCGGAAGATGGGCAGGGACTCTGCCGTCCTAGCTTCAGAGGGAAGCTGGTTCCACCATTGGGGTACCAGGACAGAGAAGTGCTTGGACTGGGCTGAGCAGGAGCTGCCCTCCCGTAGGGGTTGCTCAGGTTGGGGTGGTGGGTTTGAGCATAGGCTGAAGGTAGGGAGGGGCAGTTCCTCTTGCTGCTCCATGGACGAGCAGCATGGTCTTGTAGTGGATGCGAGCTTCAACTGGAAGCCAGTGAAGTATGTGGAGGAGCAGGGTGTCATGAAAGAACTTGGGAAGGTTGAAAACCAGGCAGGCTGCAGCGTTCTGGATAAGTTGCAGGGAGGCCAACCATCAGAGATTTGCACTAGTCCAGACGGGAGATGACAAGTGCCTGTATTAGGACCTGCACCGCTTTCTGTGTGAGCTAGGGTTGTACTCTACGGATGTTGTGCATGAACCTGCAGGAGCGAGTCACTGCTTTGATGTTTGTAGAGAACGACAGGGTGTTGTCCAGGGTCACGCCAAGGTTCTTTGCACTCTGGGAGAGCGACACTGTGGCGTTGTCAACAGTGATGAAGAGGTCTTTGAGCGGTCATGCCTTCCCCGGGAAGAAGAGCAGCTCCGTCTTGTCGAAGTTGTGCTTGAGGTGGTGGGCAGAGATGCGTGTCGCCACCTGGGTGTCAGAAGGGGAAAAAGGAGAAAAGTAGTTGAGTGTCATCCGCATAGCAATGGTAGGAGAGACCATGTGAGGATATAATGGAGACGAGTGACTTGCAGTATAGAGAGAAGATGAGGGCCTAGGACCAAGCCCTGGGGGACACCAGTAGTGAGAGTATGTAGTGCAGACACAGATCCTCTCCACATCATCTGGTTGGAGCGGACTGCCAGGTAAGATGCTATCCAAGAGTGTGCAGAGCCTGACACTCTCATCCCTGAGGGTGGAGAGGAGGATCTGATGGTTCACAGTGTCAAAGGCAGCGGATAGATCTAGGAGGATAAGACCAGAGGAGAGAGCGTCAGCTTTGGCAGCGCGGAGAGCCTCCGTGACAGCGGGAAGAGCAGTCTTGGTTGAGTGACCCATTTTGAAGCCTGATAGGTTAGAGTCAAGAAGATCGTTCTGACAGCGATAACGAGAAAGTTGATCAGAGACAGCATGCTCAAGTGTCTTGGAAAGAAAGGAAAGGCATACAGGTCTATAGTTTTTGACGTCAGATGAGTCGAGTGTTGCTTGAGGGAGGTGACAGGCCATTTTGAAGTCAGAGGGGATGCAGCCAGTGGTCAGGGATGAGTTGATGAATGGGAGAAGGTCTCCAGAGATGGTCTGGAGAAAGGAGAAGGGGATGGGGTCGAGCAAGCAGGATGTTGGGCGGCAATACATCACTAGTCACAAGATTTCATCTGGAGAGAGAGGGGGAGAGAGAGAGCGAGAGAGAGAGAGAGAGAGAGAGAGGTCAAGGCGTAGGGTAATTCTGTGTGAGTGGGACCAGTGGACTCAATAGGCTGAGTGAATGTCATCAATCTTCTTTTCAAAGTTGATGACAAAGTCGTCCACAGAGAGGGAGAAGGTGGAGGGTTAAGGAGGGAGGAGAAGTTGGAAAAGAGAGTTTCCTATTGTTAAGAGGTAGAAGCTTGAAATTTTGATTGATAGAAAGTGGCTTTAGCAGCAGATACAGACAAAGAGAAGGTAGAGAGGAGGGAGGGAAAGAATGATAGGTCCTCTGGAAATATCATTTCCCCCCCATTTTCACTCAGCTGCCCGCAGCCCTGATCTGTAAGCTCGTAATGAGTCACTCAGCCATGGAGCAGGAGAGGAGTACCGAGCCGTCCGGGAGGAAAGGGGACAGTGCGAGTCATAGGATGCGGAAAGGGAGGAGAGTAGGGTCAAAGAGGCAGAATCAGGAGACAGGAGGGAGAAGGATTTAACAGGAGGGAGAAGGATTCAGCAGAAGGAAGAGATAATAGGACAGAAGAGTGGGAGAGAGAGAGCGAAGATTGCGACCGCGCATTACCATCTGGGTAGGGGCTGAGTGGCTAGGGTTGAAGGAAAGGGAGACAAATGGAAACTACAGTGATCAGAGACCTGGAGGGGGGGGGGGGGGGGGGGGGGGGTTTGCAGTGAGTCTGTTAGTAGGTGTATTGCCTGTCTTCTGAGTCGGAGGGGATTAGGAAGGGGTGAGGTCAAAAGAGGCAAAGAGAGGAAAGAGAGAGTTGGAAAGAAATGAATCGAAGGCAGAAGACAGGAGGTTGAAGTCGCCAAATACGAAGAGCGGTGAGCCATCGTCAGGAAATTAGCTTAATAAGGTGTCAAGCTCATTGAGGAACTCTCCAAGGGCACCTGGTGAGCAATAGATGACAACAATGTTAAGCTTGAGTGGACAAGTGAAAGTGATGGACAGGTGAGGGGTAGAAAATATAAAATCTCCAGTTATGAGTGGCCCTGTGCCATCCCCGCGACAACCATTTCCTCTTGGACTATGAGAGAAAACATAGTCAGATGAAGAGAGATCAGCTTGAGTAGCAGTGTTCTCTGGAGTGATCAGGGCCAAAAATTAAAGAGACTGAAGGGCAGCATAGGCTGAACTCTGTTCTTGACCACAGATCGGCAGTTCCAAACGTTGCAAGAGACCCAGAATTCCACATGGGTTATGCGCACAGGTACACTAAATTAGAAGGGGTGCAGCTCAGGGTCGGGAGCGTCTATAAAGCTAACAGGGAGAGGAGCGAAAAGGTATAGAAAACACTGTTGCCAAAGCTACAAAAGAGCAGAGAATAACTAAGATACTCAAGTGAGAGTGGTGTGGAGCCTTCCTCGAACACCTATGCAGAACAACTCAGAGGAACCGTCTTTGATCGGCGACGGTCTTAGTTGTATCTCTGTGCATTCAAATTGCCATCTATAAAATGCAATTGTGTTTGTTGTCTCTAGCGTATGTCTGCCTGCCCATACCATAACCCCACCGCCACCATGGGACACTCTGTTTACAATGTTGACATCAGCAAACTGCTCGCCCACACAACGCCATACAGGCTGTCTTCCATCTGCCCGCTACAGTTGAAACTGGGATTCGTGAGGAGCACCCTTATTTGATGCCAGTGACCATCAAAGGTGAGCATTTGCCCACTGAAGTTGGTTACCGAACTGCAGTCAGGTCAAGACCCTCGTGAGGACACTGATCCTACAGATGAATCTCCCTGGGAGGGTTTCTGGCAGTTTGTGCAGAAATTCTTCAGTTGTGCAAATTCAGTTTCATCAGCTGTCCATGTAGCTGCTCTCAAATGATCCCTCAGGTGAATAAACAGGATGTGGAGGTCCTAGGCTGGCATGGTTACACGTGGTCTGTGGCTGTGAGACCGGCAGGACGTACTGCCAAATTCTCCAAAACAATGTTGGAGGCGGCTTATGGTAGAGAAATTAACATTACATTATCTGGCAACAGCTCTGGTGTACATTCCTGCAGTCAGCATGCCAATTGCACGCTCCCTAAACTCGAGACATCTGTGGCACTGTTGTGTAACAAAAGTGCACTTTTTAAGAGTGGGTTTTTATTGTCCCCAGCACAAGGTGCACCTGTGTAATGATCATGGAGTTTAATCAGCTTCTTGATATGCCACACCTGTCACATGGATGGATTATCTTGGCAAAGGATAAATGTTTTCTAACAGGAATGTAAACAAATTTCTGCACAGAATTGGTGTGAAATAAGCTTTTAAATTTAACATTTATGGGATCTTTTATTTCAGCTCATGAAACCAACACTTTACATGTTGCATTTATATTTTTGTTCAGTGTACATTCACAAATCCTTGTTGATCATTCTGCACGTTATGAGCAGTCAGCAGTTCACACACCAAGTTGGCTACTGCGAAGAGAGGCAGCACTTGACGATGACGGCCCTAGCTTGTAAAAAGACAGTGCTAGACAACAACAAATAAAGACAAATTATACTTATCACTCCAGGAGTGATATCAGCAGTCCTCTATCTATAGAACGAAGCACACAGAGATGGAGCCTGAGAAACTGGTTATGTACACTCAGAAGAGGTGAAACAACTCCCCCTCCAATACAGCCACTGACTACCAAAACAAGGTCACAAATTGCCCTGCCCCTTAATCCTGGTTGATGTGTCAACAATCAACTGCATGTTATGAGCAGTCAGCAGTTCACACGCCAAGTAGGCTACTGGGAAGACAGGCAGCACCTAAAGTACATGGACCTAGCTAGAAAAAATATTCAGTAATAGACAGCGGAGGCTGGTGCCTGGACAGGCTCATTGTAATGGCTGAAATGGAATTAATGCATGTGGTTTCCATATGTTCGATATGCCCCTTTTACATTTCAGCCATTACAATTTCCCCGTCCTCCTACAGCTCCTCCTATGGTATTAGACAACGACAAATAAAGACAAAAAGTATACTCAGCACTCCTGGAGATATCAGGAGTCCTCTAGCTATAGAACGAAGCTATAAAATGAAGCATTTGGAGACTTTTCCCACCGAATTCTGACGCAAACGAGAGCGAGAGAAGCTGTCTGTGCAACAGAAGTCACACACACAGGCAAGGACGCACAAGTGGAGGAGATGTGCGGCGGGAGAGGGTGCGAAAACGCTACGTCGGGGACCGCATCTGCACCAAGGCAAATAGGTGCTGTGACGTCGTCGCGGCAACGGTCAAGCATAGTCTAGCGACTTCTAGCGTCAAAACAAGGAGCCAATAGCGATTCTCACAAACAAAACAATAGTTGGCAACTCTTCCCAAAGTCAGTGACAAAACTGTCATAGTTGGTTGGTCGGAGAGTTGCACTTGCCGTGTTAAGAAAAGTAGGCAAACCTCCACTGAGCCAGCCAGCCCGTTGACAAGGCACATTGGATTAAGATGTTAAGACTCGCATGGGCACGGTCGTCGTCAAAAAATAGCCGCGTTGACCCAGCTCGCCTGCTAAGTATCGTTCTCCTGGGAGGTGACAACAAGTCGCACAGCCCAGAACAGAGTCGGGACATCAGCGGGCTCACACCACCCCCTGCCAGCGACAAGTCCCCCTCGCTGCTGAGTCCCAGGACGTCCCAATACTGCTTCAGGTAAAGTAGCTAATGAAAATACATATAACATGACAATCGCCTAGGACGTGACATCTTGCGACTGACTTGTCAAATTAAATGATTAATCGCTAACTAGCTAACGTCAGCTAGCTACAATAATGCAACGATTGATTAGCTGTGGATTACATCATTGTCTCGCCTGGGGAGTTAGCGGGTCGCCAAGTGGTATTGTACGAGCTGTTGTTAGCTAGCTAGCAGGCTAGATGCCATTCGTCCTTGGTCTAGCCAGCTAGCTATTTACCCAATTGTAAATACACCTGATGATACTCTTTGCAGTGTTGACACGATTGCCAGTGAACACTGGACATAACACGGTGATGCTTTACGGTGTGTTCTGCAGTTTGGAGAACTAAAAACCATGCTAGCTCAAAGGCTAGTGTTTTTAGCATGCTTGACAGCCAGCACTGTGGTTTTGACAGCTGTCACTTGACAGGGCTCGTACATGCAGGAAGTAGCTACTGTAGCTAGCTAACTAGCTACAGTAGCTAACGATTATAGTAAGCTGCTACTGTCTAGCCAACATTGATATCATGCAGCACTCATACCGTACATGCCAAGTATGCACGCAGTTCACCCAGCAATAACCTTTCTATAAACATAACATGTGACTTAGCTAACATGGACAGGTTTGATGGCATTGATGGCACACTCCACAGAATGTTATTTTCAGTCAGTCATTTTGTTGTAGTTTACAAACAGTTTGCCAACGATGATCAAAGTGCTACCTCTGTGTTTCACTTGAACCACCAGTATGACAAGCAGAGCAAGTCTGAGTATGGCGTCTGGGAACGAGGGGCAGGGTAGCCCCCCGTCCACTCCCCAGAGACCCCCCAACCGCCTGGGACAGGAGAGGTCCCCTTACCTGCTGCAACACGCACACAACCCAGTGGACTGGTGGGTTAGACACACACACACACACACACACACACACACACACACACAATCCGTGGACTGGAGGGTTAGTCCACTTATTATTCTCTTTCACCAGTAGGACTAATCTAAACCTAATGAACTACACTGATCAGAAATATAAATACAACATGTAAAGCGTTGGTCCCAATTATTATTATTTTTCTCCCATACGCACAAAAAGCTTATTTCTTCCAAAATGTGTGCGTACTTTTTTATATCCCTGTTAGTGAGCAGTTTTCCTTTTCCAAGATAATTCATCCACTTGACAGGTGTGGAATATCAAGAAGCTGATTAAACAGCATGATCATTACACAGGTGCCCCTTGTGCTGGGGACAATAAAAGGCCACTTTAAAATGTGCACTTTTGTCACACAACACAATGCCACAGATGTCTCAAGTTTTGAGGGAGCGTACAATTGGCAGGCTGACTGCAGGAATGTCCACCAGAGCTGTTGCCAGATAATCTAATGTTAATTTCTCTAGCATCAACTGTCTCCAATGTCGTTTTAGAGAATTTGGCAGTGTGTCCAACTGACCTCACAACCGCAGACCACGTGTAACCACTCCAGCCCAGGACCTCCACATCTGGCTTCTTCACCTGTGGGATCCACTGAGGGGGGGTTGGGGGTGGTGCTGAGAAGTATTTGTGTCTGTAATAAAGCCATTTTGTGGGGGGAAAACACATTCTGATTGGCTGGACCTGGCTCCCCAGTGGGCGATGGCTGCAATGGCTGCACCCCTGCCCAGTCATGTGAAATCCATAGATTAGGGTCTGATGCTTTTATTTCAGTTGACTGATTTCCTGATGAACTATAATTCACCAAAGTCTTTGAAATTGTTGCATGTAGCGTTTCTATATTTTTGTTCAGTATATGTAAACTAATATAAGATAGTGCCAGTTAAATACATGAATCTATCCCACCTCCCAGGTATCCATGGGGACAAGAGGCTTTTGACAAAGCCAGAAGTGAAGACAAGCCTATCTTCCTTTCAGTGGGCTACTCTACGTGTCACTGGTGCCATGTGATGGAGAGAGAGTCCTTCGAGGACGAGGAGATTGGAAAGACCCTCAGTGACAACTTTGTCTGTATTAAAGTTGACCGTGAAGAGAGACCTGATGTGGACAAAGTCTACATGACCTTCGTGCAGGTGTGTGTGGCTGCGTGAATGTTTGTGGGCCTGTGTGTATAAACATGTAGTAATCAAGTCCCCATATCGGCTGTGTTTGTTAATCTGTGTTGCTGTCCCTGGTCTCTAGGCAACCAGCGGAGGTGGTGGTTGGCCGATGAGTGTGTGGCTGACCCCTGACCTACGACCTTTCATTGGGGGCACCTACTTCCCCCCAAAGGACAGTGGCCGGAGACCTGGACTCAAAACTGTCTTGACCAGAATTATGGAGCAGGTCATAACAATGTCCAAGCTGTATTTGAACTCTACAAATACAGCACTTTACAAAGTTCAAATGTGTGTATACAGTAGCCTACATGGATATGCCAAGTGGCTTGTTGGGTGTGCGAGTGGCAAAGATATTAGTGCTGTAGCAACTGTGTGTGTTCCGCTCCCACTCAGTGGCAGGATAACCGTGAAGCGTTGGAGTCAAGTGGTGAGAGAGTTATAGAAGCTCTGAAGAAGGGAACCTCTATCGCAGCTAACCCAGGGGAAACCCCACCCCCAGCCCATGATGTAGCCAATCGCTGCTTCGTACAACTCGCACACTCCTATGAGGAGGAATATGGAGGATTCAGGGATGCACCCAAGTTCCCCTCACCAGGTACATACGCACGCAGGAGTTCTCCAGTTCTTTCTTTTTGTCTTTGCGTCTCTGTCTGTCTGACCGTTGCTCTCTCTCCTCTTTCTATCTCACGGTCTCTTTCTCTCTCTCTCCCACTTTCTTTCTGCCTCTCTCTTTCTGTAGTGAATCTGATGTTCCTTATGTCATTTTGGTCTGTGAACCGTTCGTCCACTGAGGGGTCCGAGGCGCTCCAGATGACCCTTCACACACTCCGCATGATGGCCCTGGGGGGCATCCACGACCATGTGGCACAGGTACATACTCTCATTCACACTAACGCCACTTTGCCATCGTTCCTAGGAGATGCTACTCCACTACACACAGCACACCACAACACAGCTGGCATGAGCAAGAGTAGAACGTTTATGTTGTATTTCTCATTCGTTTCTTTCTTTCTCTCCCTATCTTCCTCTCTTGCAGGGGTTCCATCGTTACTCTACAGACTCATCCTGGCACGTTCCCCACTTTGAGAAGATGCTTTATGACCAGGCTCAGCTGGCTGTGGCCTACATCAGCGCCTTCCAGGTGTGTGCATGCGTGTGTTTGTGTGGCAGCCACATCGTTTAACCCCTGTCTCTACCATAATTGTTTTCCTGCCAAAAAAGTCTTAGTCAGCAGAATTCGCCTAGATTAATACACTCTGTTAGGGGATGTCACATCATGTGAGGGGTATGTATAGCAATGCGAACCACTGCCGCAAAGCGTGCAATATTTTACGGGGAAAGCTGCAGCAGAAGCGAACCTCTTTGTCCGCGGGAGGCTACAACAATTTAGTTTCCTGGGGAAGTTGTGAAGTGAGCTGTAGCCTCCCGGGGAAGCTGTGAAGTGAGCTGTAGCCTCCCGGGGAAGCTGTGAAGTGAGCTGTAGCCTCCCGGGGAAGCTGTGAAGTGAGCTGTAGCCTCCCGGGGAAGCTGTGAAGTGAGCTGTAGCCTCCCGGGAAGCTGTGAAGTGAGCTGTAGCCTCCCGGAGAAGTTGTGAAGTGAGCTGTAGCCTCCCGGGGAAGCTGTGAAGTGAGCTGTAGCCTCCCGGGAAGCTGTGAAGTGAGCTGTAGCCTCCCGGGAAGCTGTGAAGTGAGCTGTAGCCTCCCGGAGAAGTTGTGAAGTGAGCTGTTGCCTCCCGGGGAAGCTGTGAAGTGAGCTGTAGCCTCCCGGGAAGCTGTGAAGTGAGCTGTAGCCTCCCGGGGAAGCTGTGAAGTGAGCTGTAGCCTCCCGGGGAAGCTGTGAAGTGAGCTGTAGCCTCCCGGGAAGCTGTGAAGTGAGCTGTAGCCTCCCGGAGAAGTTGTGAAGTGAGCTGTAGCCTCCCGGGGAAGCTGTGAAGTGAGCTGTAGCCTCCCGGGAAGCTGTGAAGTGAGCTGTAGCCTCCCGGGAAGCTGTGAAGTGAGCTGTAGCCTCCCGGAGAAGTTGTGAAGTGAGCTGTTGCCTCCCGGGGAAGCTGTGAAGTGAGCTGTAGCCTCCCGGGAAGCTGTGAAGTGAGCTGTAGCCTCCCGGGGAAGCAGTGAAGTGAACTGTAGCCTCCCAGGAAAGCTTTGAAGTGAGCTGTAGCATATTGTGTGATTGTGAGTCTGTATGCATAGCAATTATAAGGATACATATTTCGGTAAATTTTGCTGCCGACTAACTTACGCTCATTAACCGGTCAACAAACGGTAAAACAATGTCAAACAGTAAAATGATGCGACCAACAGAAAATACTATGGATGCATACAAGAAATTGACACTTTTCAATAAGAGCTTAATGAAAACATACCACAATAGCAAGCCTATCGTCTTACAGTCAAAATGCTCTAGCCAGTTATTGAACATGCAACTTATGTAATGAAGCTAATAAAAGCAAGATGGCGCCGACAGAGAGGGTGACCTCGCTTCTAGTCCTTAGGAAACTATGCAGTATTTAGTTTTTGTATGTATTATTTCTTAAGTGTTATTACATACAGCCGGGAAGAACTATTGGATATCAGAGCGACATCAACTTACCAACATGATGACCAGGAATACGACTTTCACAAAGCGCATCCTTTGTTCGCAACACCACCCAGGGCATTGGATATCATTCCAGAGGCCGACCTAAAAAAACGTAGCCGCAGAAGTGGTAGATGGAGCAGGCTCCTTGTCAGACTTCGGAGGCGTGCACACCACCCACCTCCGATTATATTACTCTCCAATCTCCACATAACAAGGTAGACTAAATTAGGGCAAGGGTTGCTTTCCAGAGACATACTCTGTTTCAAGGAAACATGGCTCTCTCGGGATATGTTGTCGGAGTCGGTACAGCCACTGGGATTCTTTATGAGTCGCGCCGACAGAAATTAACATCTCTCTGGGAAGAAGGGCGGGGGTGTCGTAACAACATTTAAAAAAAAAATATTTTGCCAGGTAAATTGACTGAGAACACATTCTCATTTACAGCAACGACCTGGGGAATAGTTACAAGGGGATGAATGAGCCAATTGTGGATTAATAGGATGGTTTGAGGGCCAGATTGGAAATTTTGCCAGGACATCAGGGTTAACACCCCTACTCTTACGAAAAGTGCCATGGGATCTTTTAATGACCTCAGAGAGTCAGGACACCCGTTTAACGTCCCCAATCACTGCCCTGGGGCATTGGGATATTTTTTAGACCAGAGGAAAGAGTGCCTCCTACTGGCCCTCCAACACCACTTCCAGCAGCACCTGGTCTCCCATCCAGGGACTGACCAGGACCAACCCTGCTTAGCTTCAGAAGCAAGCCAGCAGTGGTATGCAGGGTGGTATGCTGCTGGCATACAGGAACTCAGTCCTTTTGTTCACTTGACCTAGAATTCCTCACAAGCAAATGCCGACCATATTTTCCCACAAGAGAATTCTCGTTGGTTATTGTCACAGCCGTGTATATCCCCCCTCAAGCCGAGACCACGACGGCCCTCAAGGAACTTCACTGGACTCTATGCAAACTGGAAACCATATATCCTGAGGCTGCATTTATTGTAGCTGGGGATTTTAACAAGCAAATTTGAGAACAAGGCTACCTAAATTCTAGCAGCATATTGATTGTAGAACTTGTGTGGGCAATACACTGGATCACTGCTACTCTAACTTCTATGATGCATACAAGGCCCTCTCCCGTCCTCCCTTTCAGTAAATCTGACCATGACTCCATTTTGATCCTCCCATCCTATAGGCAGAAACTCAAACAGGAAGTACCCGTGACAAGAACTATTCAACGCTGGTCTGACCAATCGGAATCCATGCTTCAAGATTGTTTTGATCACACAGACTGGGATATGTTCCGGGCAGCCTCAGAGAATAATATCGATCTATACACTGATTCAGTGAGTGAGTTTATAAGGAAGTGCATTGGAGATGTTGTACCCACTGTGACTATTAAAACATACCCCAACCAGAAACCGTGGATAAGTGGCGGAATTTGTGCTCAACTGAAAGCGCGAACATCCGCATTTAACTATGGAAAGATGACTGGGAATATGGCCGAATACAAACAGTGTAGTTATTCCCTTCGCAATGCAATCAAACAAGACGCGGCCTGCTACCAAGGACTGCGGGCCCCCCCTCTCCTTCTCCGTGGCTGACATGAGTAAGACATTTAAACATGTCTAGCCGCGTCCTCAGAGCATGTGTTTACGGACGTATTCAATCTCCCCCTATCCCAGTCTGCTGTCCCCAAATGCTTCAAGATGGCCACCATTGTTCTTGTACCCAAGAAGGCAAAGGAAACTGAACTAAATGACTATCGCCCCATAGCTCTCACTTCTGTCATCATGAAGAGCTTTGAGAGACTAGTCAAGGATCATATCACCTCCACCTTACCTGCCACCCTAGACCCACTTCAATTTGCATACCACCCCAATAGGTCCACAGACCATGCAATCGCTATCACACTGCACACTGTCCTATCCCATCTGGACGAGAGGAATACCTATGTAAGAATGCTGTTCATTGACTGCAGCTCAGCGTTCAACCCCCATCCCGCCCTGTGCAATTGGGTCCTGGACATCCTGACGGGCCGCCCCTAGATGGTGAAAATAGGAAACAACATCTCCACTTCGCTGATCCTCAACACTGGGGCTCCACAAGGGTGCGTGCTCAGCCCCCTCTTGTACTCCCTGTTCACCCGTGACTGCGTGGCCATGCACACCTCCAACTCAATCATCAAGTTTTCAGACGACACAACCGTAGTAGGCTTAACTTCTTATGGCTGGGGGGCAGTATTGAGAAGCTTGGATGAATAAGTTGCCCAAAGTAAACGGCCTGCTCCTCAGTCTCAGTTTCTAATATACAGTGGGGCAAAAAAGTATTTAGTCAGCCACCAATTGTGCAAGTTCTCCAACTTAAAAAGATGAGAGGCCTATAATTTTCATCATAGATACACTTCAACTATGACAGACAAAATGAGAAAAAAGAATACAGAAAATCACGTTGTAGGATTTTTAATGAATTTATTTGCAAATTATGGTGGAAAATAAGTATTTGGTCAATAACAAAAGTTTATCTCAATACTTTGTTATATACCCTTTGTTTGCAATGACAGAGGTCAAACGTTTTCTGTAAGTCTTCAAGGTTTTCACACTGTTGCTTGTATTTAAGCCCATTCCTCCATGCAGATCTCCTCTACAGCAGTGATGTTTTGGGGCTGTTGTGAGTATAACAGAACTGATATTGCAGGCGAAACCCTGAGAAAAATCAAACCAGGAAGTGGCTTCTATTTTGAAAACTCCATGTTCCATAGCCTGCCTTTGCTCCATTTAAAGGGATATCAACCAGATTCCTTTTCCTATCGCTTCCTCAAGGTGTCAATAGTCTTTAGACATAGTTTCAGGCTTTTATTTTGGAAAATGAGCGAGATTGTATGGCCGGGAGCCAGCAGCGTTTTGTATGCGCAATTATATATTTTTTTATTATATATTTTAAAAACAACCTGAGGGCTGATTATAAAAAATGTTTGACATGTTTCTGTGGACATTACGGATACTATTTGGAATTTGTCTGCGTTGTCGTGACCGCTCTTTCCTGTGGATTTCTGAACATAACGCGCCAAACAAACTGAGGTATTTTGGATATAAAAATAATCTTTATGGAACATTTATTGTGTAACTGGGAGTCTTGTGAGTGAAAACATCTGAAGATCATCAAAGGTAAACGATTAATTTGATCGCTTTTCTGATTTTCG
The DNA here is from genome assembly GCF_045791955.1 of Oncorhynchus clarkii lewisi. Classification (NCBI taxonomy): domain Eukaryota; kingdom Metazoa; phylum Chordata; class Actinopteri; order Salmoniformes; family Salmonidae; genus Oncorhynchus; species Oncorhynchus clarkii. Next base: position 60,611,165 of record NC_092166.1, read on the forward strand.
TGACCAAGCTACCTAGTGCTAGGTGTTTATAATGTTTTGTCGAGCGATCGATAAACTTACACAAACGCTTGGATTGCTTTCGCTGTAAAGCATATTTTCAAAATCTGATACGACAGGTGGATTAAAAGGCTAAGCTGTGTTTTGCTATATTGCACTTGTGATTTCATGAATATAAATATTTGTAGTAATATTATTTGAATGTGGCGCTATGCAATTCAGCAGTTGTTGATATAAATTATCCCGTTAACGGGATTGCAGCCATAAGAAGTTCAATACCAACAACGACGAGACAGCGGACAGGGAGGAGGTGAGGGCTCTCGGAAAATAACATCGCACTCAACGTCAACAAACCAAAGGAGATGATCGTGAACTTCAGGAAACAGCAGAGGGAGCACCCCCTTATCCACATTGACGGAACAGCAGTGAAAGCTTCAAGTTCCTCGGCGTACACTTCATGGACAAACTGAAATGAGTCTGGAGAAATTTGGCTGGTCGCCGAAAACCCTCAAACTTTTACAGATGCACAATCGATAGCATCCTGTCGGGCTGTATCACCGCCTGCTATGGCAACTACACCGCCTACAACCGCAAGGCTCTCCATAGGGTTGTGCAGTCTGCACAACGCATCACCGTGGGCAAACTACCTGCTCTCCAGGACACCTACAGCACCCAATGTCACAGGAAGGCCAAAAAGATCATCAAGGACAACAACCACCCGAGCCACTGCCAGTTCACCCTGCTACCATCCTGAAGGCAAGCTCAGTACAAGTGCATCAAAGCTGGGACCGAGAGACTGAAAAACAGCTTCTATCTCAAGGCCATCAGACTGTTAAACAGCCATCACGAACACAGATGCTGCTGCCTACATACAGACTTGAAATCATTGGCCACTTTAATAAATGTATCACTCGTCACTTTAATAATGCCACTTTAATAATGTTTACATATCTTGCATTATATTGCATCTCATATGTATATACTGTATTTTATACCATCTATTGCATCTTGCCTATTCCGCTCGGTCATCGCTCATCCATATATTTATATGTATATATTCTTATTTCATCCCTTTACTCACATTTGTGTGGCTTCGGTAGTTGTTGTGGAATTGTTATATTACTTGTGTTAGCAGTTGATGTTACTCTTCAATAACACAGACTCCAAAGCAAATCAGGGGGGAGGAAAATAGGTGTATTCAAAGAGAACAAATCATGCAGGGAGGTAGATGTTCATGTTCCCCTGTCCTCAGTTATTCTCCTCTGTGATTCTCTCCACAGAACAAAGGGACTGGATCTAGTTTAATAACCCAGCCAAGCCTGCCGTTGAACAATTAGAATTCCTTGCAATAAAACTGGGCCAATGGCCAAATAACAAGTATCCTATTTCAGGTTCAATGTATAAATAATTTGTACCATTGAGAACTTGCCATGTAGCTATGAGTCCCAGACTGAAATTCCTCCCATGTCTCTGACCCATTGATATTACAGAAAAAAAACTATTTCCTTTTATCGTTAGTACTCTATTGACCTCTTGTCCTCTGCGTTGTGCATTTATCTTCTAAATATTCTTACACTTCCCGTAGACCATTTTAAAAAGAAATATACTTCAAATGTCTTTTTAGAAAACATAAAAAATCCTGTATCCTGTTAAAATCCACATCCTGTATTAGGAGGAAACTGTCTACAAGACAATAATATTCAATCATCCCATTGGCAAGGTAATCATTCACCAAGTCCTTTAAAAGTGACCAGCTCTTCCACACTGGTATCAGTCCCACATAGATAACTATTAGATATTATGTTCTGGCAGTCTGCTTGTAGTGAGGAATTCTTCTTCTGTTCTACTGGTTGATAAAGACTTCTCTAATGAACACTTAACCGTTGATCTTGTATCATTTCAGGTACAGCCCCTGGGTCAAGGGATATTGCTGCAGCTTCATACGGTAGATTCTCATAACCGGTAACGAAGGAAACAAAAAAGTGAAAATAACATGTCCTGGTTTCAAGAGAGATTGATATTTCACATAGATTTCCCTAAGTAAGTATGTCCTGATTTTCAGGAAAACGTTGGACATTTCACCTAGATATCCCTAACATGATGACTACGGTGAACAACATAGAAGCTTATCAGGTTCTGATCATCTTACTATGCTTCTTCACCCGAGATTGATTAGCAATTGGGGGCCAATCAGTTCTTTATTCTCCAGGCTCCGCTTTGTCATCAAAATGGACAACCTTGCAAAGAGTGACATGTATCCATTGTGATTTTCCCTGGACTTTCACTGCTGACCTCTTTATGAACAAAACTTGATAAAGGACCTTCCCATTTTGTCCCTTATGTGTCTGTTACATATTGTTTTACCATCACCCATTGTCCTGGTTCTACGTCATGTCCCCCCTCGGGAGTTATTCCCTACGCCTCTTTTACTTATCTGTCTGCTTCCCCTACTGCATTAGAGAGTTGTATGCAATAGTTAAGCATTGTGCCACTCAATGTGAACGTCTGCTTTTCTCAAATCTAACGTGCTTGGTAGTGACATGGGTCGACCTGTGACGACCTCAAACGACCTCAACCCTGTGGGTTTGTTATGTGTTTCCCGTAAACTACACAATACCGTAGGCAATGCATCCGGCCATGCCATTCTTTGATGCATCTTTGAAAGTCTCTTTCAAAACTCGATTTGTGCGTTCTACCTGTCCACTTGATTGAGGGTGATAAGGGCAGTGTAGTTGCCAGTTTGTTCAGAGTAGTTGCCAGTTTGTCCACCTCCTGACACACCTTTCCTGTGAAATGAGTGCCTTGGTCTAATTGTTCCGGAAATCCCCATCAGGGAATGATTTCTCAAATCAGAATTTTAGCTGTGTGTTGTGCAGTTCCTTTGTTACTAGGGAAGGCTTCAACCTTCAAGGCTTTTACTGTGAGAAACGATCAACAACGACCAGCACATCTTCGGGCCCTTTACATTTGGGCAGCGTGATGTATTCACGCTGTAGATGTCTGAAGGGTCCTGGTGGGGCAGGTGCTCCTTGTGTCTGCACTTTCACTCGTCCTTTGGTGTTGTTTTCCATACAAATGTTGCAATTCGCTACAACAGCTTCAGCCTCTTTCCGCACACCAGGTTTCCACCATTTTCCCACACAACGATAAACTATCTTGTCCACAACAATGTGTCCCAAAGGGTGGAGCTGTGTCATCAAGCAGGGTAGGAGTGCATTTGGCACTACACATCTCAGGTTGTATTTCCACACACCTTCTTGATTGAGTTTGCATCCTACAGCCATCCATTCCCACGCTTCATCTTTTGGTGCACTGCTTTGCATATCTCTAATGTGTTGCAATGTATCCAATGTGTATCTCCTAATCAGTTTAGGTGAAAGAGGTGTTCTCTTGGCAGCTGCCCTGGCAGCTTTGTCAGCCAACTCATTACCTTTACTCTGGTCTGTAAAGATTTTTCCATGTGCTTTCATTTTCAAAATTGCAACTTGTCCAGGTAACTGGAGAGAATTCAGTAGAGCTCTCACCTCTGGTCCATTCTTCACAGGAGCTCCCAGTGATGTCATGAATCCTCTGTTTTCCAATATCATGGGTAACACCAAAAGCATACCTTGAGTCTGTGTAGACATTAGTTGTTTTTCCACCAATTCCGCCAGCTGTGCTGATGTTACTGCAGGTAACGTGCCTGTCACTATCACATTGTCCATTGTAGGAACTGCCCAGCCTGCCTTCCTCACCCCCCCCCCCCCCTGTGTATGAGATAAACTCAGGGTTTTCCAACAGAGCTGATCCAAAACCAACTCACAACAGTTGTGTTCAAGTAATGTGGTATCTGTAGGATACATCAGAGTAGCTGGATTACATGGTGTGCCACGTTGTATTATGATGTTAGCAGCCAACACAGTTGGAGGCTCCATTTGTTCCAACGAGCAGCTGTGACCTGTGCAGCTTGATTCATTGTCAAAAAAGAGTATGAACAGCATGTCGGCAGAATGTGTCTTTTCAACTATACCCATGTCCAATAGATCTTTAATCACTACTTTAGTAGCATCCATAGCTTCCTTGCTAATGGGATATTGTTTTGTGCAAGGTAGGGCAACACCTGTCAAGCACACTGGTTCCTTATCCAAAGTTCCAATCTCATTTTTCTTTTCGTAGTCCAAATAGGATGGTTCTGAACTGTAGATCCCTGCAGTTGTCTAATTTGCCACGTCACCTTCCCTTCAGAGATGTTCAGTGCAGAGTCACACACTTCCGGCGCCGACAGAGATGGCCGCCTCGCTTCGCGTTCCTAGGAAACTATGCAGTTTTTTGTTTTTTTACGTGTTATTTCTTACATTAGTACCCCAGGTCATCTTAGGTTTCATTACATACAGTCGAGAAGAACTACTGAATATAAGATCAGCATCAACTCACCATCAGTACGACCAAGAATATGTTTTTCGCGACGCGGATCCTGTGTTCTGCCTTACGAACAGGACAACGGAGTGGATCCTATGCAGCGACCCAAAAAAACGACTCCGAAAGAGAGGGAAACGAGGCGGTCTTCTGGTCAGACTCCGGAGACGGGCACAGCGCGCACCACTCCCTAGCATTCTTCTTGCCAATGTCCAGTCTCTTGACAACAAGGTTGATGAAATCCGAGCAAGGGTAGCATTCCAGAGGGACATCAGAGACTGTAACGTTCTTTGCTTCACGGAAACGTGGCTTACTGGAGAGACGCAATCCGAAGCGGTGCAGCCAACAGGTTTCTCCACGCATCGCGCAGACAGGAAAAAACATCTTTCTGGTAAAAAGAGGGGCGGGGGCGTATGCCTTATGACTAACGTGACATGGTGCGATGAAAGAAACATACAGGAACTCAAATCCTTCTGTTCACCTGATTTAGAATTCCTCACAATCAAATGTAGACCGCATTATCTACCAAGAGAATTCTCTTCGATTATAATCACAGCCGTATATATCCCCCCCCAAGCAGACACATCGATGGCTCTGAACGAACTTTATTTAACTCTCTGCAAACTGGAAACAATTTATCCGGAGGCTGCATTCATTGTAGCTGGGGATTTTAACAAGGCTAATCTGAAAACAAGACTCCCCAAATTTTATCAGCATATCGATTGCGCAACCAGGGGAGGAAAGACCTTGGACCATTGTTACTCTAACTTCCGCGACGCATATAAGGCCCTGCCCCGCCCCCCTTTCGGAAAAGCTGACCACGACTCCATTTTGTTGATCCCTGCCTACAGACAGAAACTAATACAAGAGGCTCCCACGCTGAGGTCTGTCCAACGCTGGTCCGACCAAGCTGACTCCACACTCCAAGACTGCTTCCATCACGTGGACTGGGAGATGTTTCGTATTGCGTCAGATAACAACATTGACGAATACGCTGATTCGGTGTGCGAGTTCATTAGAACGTGCGTTGAAGATGTCGTTCCCATAGCAACGATTAAAACATTCCCTAACCAGAAACCGTGGATTGATGGCAGCATTCGTGTGAAACTGAAAGCGCGAACCACTGCTTTTAATCAGGGCAAGGTGTCTGGTAACATGACCGAATACAAACAGTGCAGCTATTCCCTCCGCAAGGCTATCAAACAAGCTAAGCGCCAGTACAGAGACAAAGTAGAATCTCAATTCAACGGCTCAGACACAAGAGGCATGTGGCAGGGTCTACAGTCAATCACGGACTACAGGAAGAAACCCAGCCCAGTCACGGACCAGGATGTCTTGCTCCCAGGCAGACTAAATAAGACTAAGACTTTTTTGCCCGCTTTGAGGACAATACAGTGCCACTGACACGGCCTGCAACGAAAACATGCGGTCTCTCCTTCACTGCAGCCGAGGTGAGTAAGACATTTAAACGTGTTAACCCTCGCAAGGCTGCAGGCCCAGATGGCATCCCCAGCCGCGCCCTCAGAGCATGCGCAGACCAGCTGGCCGGTGTGTTTACGGACATATTCAATCAATCCCTATACCAGTCTGCTGTTCCCACATGCTTCAAGAGGGCCACCATTGTTCCTGTTCCCAAGAAAGCTAAGGTAACTGAGCTAAATGACTACCGCCCCGTAGCACTCACATCCGTCATCATGAAGTGCTTTGAGAGACTAGTCAAGGACCATATCACCTCCACCCTACCTGACACCCTAGACCCACTCCAATTTGCTTACCGCCCAAATAGGTCCACAGACGATGCAATCTCAACCACACTGCACACTGCCCTAACCCATCTGGACAAGAGGAATACCTATGTGAGAATGCTGTTCATCGACTACAGCTCGGCATTCAACACCATAGTACCCTCCAAGCTCGTCATCAAGCTCGAGACCCTGGGTCTCGACCCCGCCCTGTGCAACTGGGTACTGGACTTCCTGACGGGCCGCCCCCAGGTGGTGAGGGTAGGCAACAACATCTCCTCCCCGCTGATCCTCAACACTGGGGCCCCACAAGGTTGCGTTCTGAGCCCTCTCCTGTACTCCCTGTTCACCCACGACTGCGTGGCCACGCACGCCTCCAACTCAATCATCAAGTTTGCGGACGACACAACAGTGGTAGGCTTGATTACCAACAACGATGAGACGGCCTACAGGGAGGAGGTGAGGGCCCTCGGAGTGTGGTGTCAGGAAAACAACCTCACACTCAACGTCAACAAAACTAAGGAGATGATTGTGGACTTCAGGAAACAGCAGAGGGAACACCCCCCTATCCACATCGATGGAACAGTAGTGGAGAGGGTAGCAAGTTTTAAGTTCCTCGGCATACACATCACAGACAAACTGAATTGGTCCACTCACACAGACAGCATCGTGAAGAAGGCGCAGCAGCGCCTCTTCAACCTCAGGAGGCTGAAGAAATTCGGCTTGTCACCAAAAGCACTCACAAACTTCTACAGATGCACAATCGAGAGCATCCTGGCGGGCTGTATCACCGCCTGGTATGGCAACTGCACCGCCCTCAACCGTAAGGCTCTCCAGAGGGTAGTGAGGTCTGCACAACGCATCACCGGGGGCAAACTACCTGCCCTCCAGGACACCTACACCACCCGATGTCACAGGAAGGCCATAAAGATCATCAAGGACATCAACCACCCGAGCCACTGCCTGTTCACCCCGCTATCATCCAGAAGGCGAGGTCAGTACAGGTGCATCAAAGCTGGGACCGAGAGACTGAAAAACAGCTTCTATCTCAAGGCCATCAGACTGTTAAACAGCCACCACTAACACTGAGTGGCTGCTGCCAACACACTGACACTGACTCAACTCCAGCCACTTTAATAATGGGAATTGATGGGAAATGATGTAAATATATCACTAGCCACTTTAAACAATGCTACCTTATATAAATGTTACTTACCCTACATTATTCATCTCATACGCATACGTATATACTGTACTCTATATCATCGACGGTATCCTTATGTAATACATATATCACTAGCCACTTTATACTATACTATGCCACTTTGTTTACATACTCATCTCATTTGTACATACTGTACCCGATACCATCTACTGTATCTTGCCTATGCTGCTCTGTACCATCACTCATTCATATATCCTTATGTACATATTCTTTATCCCCTTACACTGTGTACAAGACAGTAGTTTTGGAATTGTTAGTTAGATTACTTGTTATTACTGCATTGTCGGAACTAGAAGCACAAGCATTTCGCTACACTCGCATTAACATCTGCTAACCATGTGTATGTGACAAATAAAATTTGATTTGATTTGAAGTTGCATAATAACATCAGGACCTAAAATAGGTTGTTCAACTGAGCCTATCCACACCCCTTATTTTCAAAATGTTCTTACACTTGTTAAATATTACTGCACTGCCGAAACTAGAAGCACAAGCATTTCGCTACACTCGCAATAACATCTGCTAGTCATGTGTATGTGACCAATAACATTTGATTTGAGTACATTATTTTCAAACATTTGCCAAAATGCAATTAGTGGAAAACACCCTTCTATACAGCGCACCGAATGCGAGCGGTTCCATGTGACAAAGATTAAAATCTTTGTTAGAAACTAATTGCAACAACTAGGATGGGTTGCTAATATGACTAGGATTGTGCCTTTTGGCTTCTGGACAACAAAATAAAGTTTATATGAAAACCAATAGAACAGGAGAGAAATGCTGGTTAATGGCTAGAGGAAGTCTTGATAGAAATGTGGAGGCAATTATTTTATGATTGGATTTTGGCCAGGCTACTTTAAAGAAAGGTAAGACATGCCTCATTATCTGAAGTAAAGTAAACCGTTCAGGTTTCAAACAATTATACTGCCTCAAGCCCACATTGTAAAGTGGTGGGTGATGCGCTGATAACCTGCCAACCATTGACTATAGCCTACAGTATGCACAATAATAGTGATTAGGATTCACACTTTTATGAGTTGAGATTGAGAAATAAAAATAGTAGCGCTTTTTAATCAGTTTTTAACCTATAGACCAATAAGCACAACCGGTCAAATGTATTTTCAGCGGCTAACCGTTATACCTAATAGCTATGTATAGGCCCATAGACGTGTCCCTTACCTTGTTGGTGGTACAGTAGAATAAATCAACACTGTAGTATAGTAGAAAACGCCAACAAGGCTTCTTCACTGATGTATTTTTCATCTTGATGCGTAGTACAGGGATATATAGGTGCTGTATTTGGGAGGTGTGCGATCAAGTGCAAGAAGTTGTTTTTATAGAAGGTGTTGTACAGTGGTTGGCTCAGAATACAGTTGCGTTATCGTTGCTATATGTTGTTGTGAGTGCAGGTCTCAGGAGACTGGTGCAATATTGTTAATTACAGTAGCGTATGGTTGGTTGGGTTCCGGTTGTTTAACAGTTGCAGTGTAATATGTTGTCTTCTCTGAGTGCAGGCCTGGTTGTGGAATGGTGTTGGTCTGCTTGTGTCATGGTTGCAGTGTGGTTTTGTGATATGTTTTCTTGTGTGGGTGCAGGTGTCGGGGGAGCAAGTCTTTGCTGACGTGGCCCGGGACATTCTTCTCTATGTCTCCAGAGACCTCAGTGACAAGGTGAGCCATCTCCCTCCTACCTCATTAACACCTCTGCGTGTGTGCGTGCGTGCGAGGGCCAGGTATCGCACTCTTTTAAAAAATGCCCCTGGATTACTATCAAGGTCCACCTGTTTCTTACTCTCCCTGCTCTCTGCTCTGGCAAGGCGGCGGCCATCTTAGTTTGATTAATGTCTCGACAGCCCAGAACAGAGCACACAATTAAAACCACACTCATTGAGATCATTCTATTCACCAAGATTTATTATGTAATTATACGGTAAGGAATTACGCAAGGAAGGTAATTTACCACGGACACTTTCTTTTATACGGCTGCCTCGTACAGGGCTTTCCCTCGAAAGCTCAGAGTCATTGTCGCAGAGAGAATATAGAGAATGTGCAGACAATGGAGTTGGCCTGAATTTTCTGAGTTTCTAGTTAATTTAATTACTGTTAAACGGAGTAGTTGCATGTTATCTACCTTTAATCTCATGTGCTGCGGGCAGTGGCGTGCACAAACAGCAGTTGATGACTGAACCTTGTTTTTTTCCACACGATTGTTAGGTAATGAGTTAGGTAGTTTAGACAGCACTACAGCTAGCTAGCACTTCCACACTCCATTTCCCTAGGGGGCAGCAGCTACCTTGTCCAGATGCTGAGCCTGGTTGGTAAGCACATCAGGTGCTGCCAATTAGGGTGGTCGTCGGTCAGAGTCCCAGCTTGCAAGCCGTGAGGCTGCTGGTTTTGTTTGGTGGCCATGAGGCCGTTCGTTTGTTTTTGAGTCTTTAGTTTCGGCATGGCTTTGTGTTTTTATTTGTTTCGCCACATTCTGAACAAATAATCATCCGGTTGGACAGGCCAATCAAGAGACAGAGCTGGTCCTGGGTACATGCATTCACCGCCTGGTCGCATTACTTTTCACATTTAATGCACACATTTATTCAGGTTACAGACATTGTAACTAGGCCAAGGACTCCTTGAGAAAGCGAGTGCAACAATTTCCTTAGTTTCTTGGTTTCGTAATCCATTACATCAACAGCAAAAAATAAACATTCAATCCAAGGATCATGCCCGGAACATTGGTTTAAGATTCATTACATTTATCATACAGAGAATGATATTAACACTATGTTCTCTAAACACCCCTTCTCTCTCTCTTGGGGGTTTAGTCTGGGGGCTTCTACAGTGCTGAGGACGCAGACTCTCTCCCTGCTGCTGGGGGAAGTGAAAAGAGGGAGGGGGCATTCTGTGTGTGGATGGGGTCAGAGGTCAGAGAACTACTTCCTGTCGTGGTGGAGGGAGCAACAGGGGGCGCTACAGAGGCTGACATCTTCATGCACCACTACGGGGTCAAAGAACAAGGCAACGTGGACATGGAACAGGTGTGTGTGCGCGGGCAAGCTCGTTGGTCCCCAAGATAGACCTTGTCCTAAGTATCTTTTAAATGATCATTAACATTTATCTTCTGTGTGTCTTCTGTAATTATCTTTTGGCCGTGTCAGGACCCTCATGGGGAGCTGCAGGGCCAGAATGTGTTGATTGTGCGTTACTCTGTGGAGCTGACAGCTGCACGCTTTGGCCTCAGTGTAGCAAAGGTCTCTGAGCTACTGGCCTCCGCTAGAGCCAAGATGGCCGAAGTCAGGAAGAGCCGTCCAGCCCCTCACCTCGACACCAAGATGCTGGCCTCCTGGAACGGTAAGTGCACACACACACTGCACCCAGGTCTCCATCTGATGCGGGAGTGTATCAGTATCTGTGAGGTAACGAAGCTAGGCGGTTTCAGGAACCTTTCCATTAAACCTCTCTCCTCCATCTAGTCCTTAATTAGTCAATCACTTCATTAATCAGCTGTCCCACAGTGCAGACAGCACTCTACTGGGCTTTGATGACTAGGCTGCTCCCTACCAACGCTTTGATACTGACATGAAAGATGGAGGGAGGGATAGAGGGAAGGAGAGAAAAGGAACCCAGCGACCAGGGGAACTTCAAAGCCTGGTAATCACCAAGTTGCTTCTGAACTGCCACCTCACGGAGTCATTGAGCTGCTCCAGAGAGAGATAATGATACAGCGTTCCAGTATGGGACGATACCACAGAATTCCATTGAAACCATGTTGCTGGCAGTTGCTTGACAATATTTTGGGTTTGGCAATATGACAATGGGCTTCATAACCCTTCTCTCCCTCCATCTCTCTCCTCCCATATCTCTTTATTGCTCTCTCTCCAGGTCTGATGTTATCAGGCTTTGCACGTGTCGGTGCTGTGCTGGATGACAAGGCTCTGCTGGAGAGAGCGGTGCAGGCCGCTGGCTTCCTAAAGGAGCACCTGTGGGACGCAGAGCGACAGATCATGCTTCGCTCCTGTTACCGTGGAGATGAGATGGAGGTGGAGCAGGGGTAAGATGGGGGGGTAATGATGAGGATGTTTAGGTGACAAATCATAACTTTAGTACTTGACATCAGTGTGTGATTTGCGCATAAGTTTCAATTATCTGCACATATCGCAAGTGAGCAATGGACTGAATTAAAGGTTAAATTAAAAAAATTATAATAATACAATGAATTGGGCAGGTAGGTGACAACACATGAGGACCTTTCACCAACATCAATTTGACCGCGTGTTAGATAAGTTTCACAAACTAAAACACAAATACAATTGTGTTTATCACATGCTTCATAAACAACCAGAGAAATGCTTACTTACGGGCCCTTCCCAACAGAAATAATAGAAAAATAATAGCACAAGGAATAAATAACGGTAACATGGCTATATACACGGGGTACCAGTACCGAGTTGATGTGCAGGGGTACGAGGTAATTGAGGTAGATATAGTGTATGTACATATAGGTAGGGAAAAAGTGACTAAGCAACAGGATTAGTGATGCACCGATATATTACATTTTTGGCTGATTCTGATATTTTCCTTGCCAAAAAAACGATACCGATATTTAAAATGTTAGCGACCTTAAGCATTCTAGTACAGTTAAATAGTTAACACACATGGACGCAGAGGTCTAAGGCACGGCATCTCAGTGCAAGAGGCGTCACTACAGTCCCTGGTTCGAATCCAGGCTGTATCACATCTTGCCGTGAAAAGAAAACAATGACCAGTAGATAACACTATTTGACATGTCAAATAAGTTTGTTGACCAATCAGGACCTGAAAATGAATTCACGTCACATAATAACTTAACGCCTTCATACATTATTTACTTAGTGTAATAACTATCACTTGTATTTCATGTCACAATGATTCATCGATACGTATGCTATGATGCTGGTAAAGTTGTCTCGTGCACCTACAGTGCTGGTCATAATAAAGTACATCTAATTAGCTAGCTAGCTAACTATATAAATAGGTGTCATTTAAAATAACCCACATATATTAGATTCATGGTGGTCGGACCCATCTATGTGAAGCTAGCCACAATAAGGATTAGCCACAATAGTGGACTTTGCGGTTAGCCTTCAAAATAAAACTATGGCATAATTCTACTATTTGTATTAATTTGCATCACTGTCAATGACATACTTTGATTTTGAAGGCACACCGTAAATTCCCCTATTGTGCCTAATCCTTATTGTGGCTAGCTTTACAACACATAACCAAGTCCGGTTGAGCCTCACTAGCCAGATGAAGCTAGCTGGCTGCTTATAACGTTAGCTTTGGGAAACAGGGTTAAGTAGCTGGCTAGCTATTCATTTTCATGAACTGAAGTTAAATTTCAATAGGCGAACAACCTAGCTAATACTTACTCACAAGGATTCCTAAATCATTGCTAAGAATAATGAAAACGACTGCAGTTTCTACTGGTCATTGTTTCAGGCTGGTTGTATTGGTGCTAGCTAGGTACCAAGATAAAGCTAGCTACCCCAGAAGCAAATTATGCTTTATTACCATCGCGGTATTGTAAAAACATTGTTTGTGGCCGGTGTTTGCAGACTTGTTTGTACAGCTTTGACAGAGCTACTGTATCTTTTTTGACATGCAAAGACCCAAACGGCGTTCCATAGTATGTATGTCTTGAAGCTAATAGCAATGACGCTATTACTGTGTAACTCCGGTAGGGCAACATCTGAAAAATAGCGCACTTGGTAGTGTGTACTGGTGCTCGACCAGTCGGCGAAAGTCAACATCACCCACCACAGAGAATGGTTGATTGTCAAGGGCAATGAATTCCATTATCTTGGCCTTTATGGATTTCAGCTTTGAGTTGTCTCGCTGAAATGTTCTTACTCTTTCAAATGACTGCTCGGCTTGTTGACTGCTCGATCCACACAGCAGACATTGTGGGCCAGGTTAGGAATGCTGTGTTGCACGTGTAGAGCAACATTTTACGTGACGTCATTGTTACGCACGCCTCTGAAGAGGGAACGCAACACCCTGTTACAACTCAACTATCAGTGAAGTTGAATGAAGAGTGAAGAGGCACCAGAGAGCAGTTAGCTGTTAGCTACTTTTCGTTACTCAGACATAACTCAAGGAACATTATTTTCTGTGAATTAATCTCTCCTGCCTTATATTTGACGAGGTTGAAGCACTTATGTCTGAGACAGATACGACTGTACTGCGCAGCAGAGAATGCGCAACAGAGAATGGCTCGGCTTCAAAATCTTAGTGATACCCGAGCCCTGCCCATACCCTAGTTATTGATGGAAAAACAGGCCCTACCCAGCCCTAATCCAGTTTGCTGTTGGTTTTTCAGAAAGTTGCAGGGAATCCGAATCACTAGTGCATTTAGTTCACGTCTTATGATAAACTTGGGCAAATTGATAACTTTTCTAGTAAGTTCAAAACATTTAGTTAATTTCCTACTAATTTCAATACATTTTTAATATGGTTGAATTCCCTTTTAATGTCTGGATTCCGTGTTTCCTTCTGTGTTCTCCGCAACGCAGATTTTATAAGGCCCTAAATGTGGAAATGCCACTGAATCTGCAGGAAACCACACCAGAAACCCCCACACGTGCGTGAACACATGCATACACACTCACTGGCCTGGTTCCAGTGGGTCTGTCTCATTCGTACTAGTCATTAGGGGTGTAAGATTCACCGATACGGTCCCCGGCTCAAATGTTTAAGATATTAGTGCATATGTCTATGGGACCCCAAACCTATCCAAATGTAGCATACATCGGTCAGGAAATCGATTTCAAACGTTATGAATCGCCGGGTTCGCCATTTTTTTGTTGCTGCTCAAATTACTTTCTGCTTTCCGGAAATATCTCATATTTTGTGACTTCACATTTTGCATGCCGAACAACCCCAGGCAATATCAGTAGCCTAGTCAAACTGCGGGCTGTGTGCAGCTTTGCGCGCTGACCAACGAGAGGTAGGCCTACTCCTGATCTGGTACATCTGCGTGTCACCTTCATTATTTAAATGTTTCGTGAAATTGCTTGCGCAATATTATGCTTTATTAGTTGAGTGACAACCAATGTAATTTGCTAGGTTATTTTGATCAAATACATAACATCCCGCCGGAGACAACTCTCATCTGGCTGTACATGCTGATCGGGACTTAGCCTACATTAGATTTTTATTTTAAAAAATGGGGTTGTTTAGCTTGAAGCAATCAGTGTATATACATGGTCATTTTTACATATACAGGGTCAAGTTGATAATTTCGTAACGATGACAGCAATCACTTTTGCTACTCCTACTGCATGGTCGAAGCTGGAGAAGAAGAGAAGCTCACTCTCCTAGTCAGTCAACTTCCAAACGGCCTAAACCATTCGATTATGAGACGGGGGTGAAATCCAAAATTGTGCTATATATTCATTGGCTATGTCATAGCAAATGTTTAAAGATAAATATTGATACATTACTAGCTCTAACACTTTTAATCTGCAAAAATGACTAATTAGTGAGTGATGGTGATTTCAGATCAAAAGTGTGTGTTGGGGGGGGGGGATATTGTATTATGTCCTTGATAATGTCCTTGAAGGTTCTGGATCCGCCATACACACTGGCTGGTAGGTGGGGGACCAACACATGGTTTATCAAGGTGTTGTGGTTGTTCCTGCCCCAGATTCCACGAGTGAGCGAATGTGTTCACAAACTGTGTAGGGCCCTATGAAATCCGTTTTTATTTGTAAATATGTTTTTTTGCCTGATTCCGTTTAAACGGAAAAGTGGTACGTGCATATGTGTTCACCCCCTTTGCTATGAAGCCCCTAAATAAGATCTGGTGAAACCAATTACCTCCAGAAGTCACATAATTAGTTCAATAAATTCCAACTGTGTGCAATCGAAGTGTCACATGATCTCAGTATATATACACACACACACCTATTCTGAAAGGGCCCAGAGTCTGCGACACCACTAAGCAAGGGGCACCACAAAGGAAGCGGCACCATAAAGATCAAGGAGCTCTCCAAACAGGTCAGGGACAAAGTTGTGGAGAAGTACAGATCAGGGTTGGGTTATAAAAAAATATCAGAAACTTTGAACACCCCCGGAGCACCATTAAATCCATTATTAAAAAATTGAAAGAATATGGCACCACAGCAAACCAGCAAACCTGCGAAGAGAGGGCCGCCCACCAAACTCACGGACCAGGCAAGGAGGGCATTAATCAGAGAGGCAACAAAGAGACCGAAGATAACCTTGAAGGAGCTGCAAAGGTCCACAGCGGAGATTGGAGTATCTGTCCATAGGACCACTTTAAGACATACACTCCACAGAGCTGGGCTTTATGGAGGAGTGGACAGGCATATGGAAGAAGGTTCTCTGGTCAGATGAGACTAAAATTGAGCTTTTTGGCATCAAAGAAAACGCTATGTCTGGCTCAAACCCAACACTTCTCATCACCCCGAGAATACCATCCCTAAAGTGAAGCATGGTGGTGGCAGCATCATGCTGTGGGGATGTATTCATTGTCAGGGACTGGAAAACTGGTCAGAATTGAAAGAATGATGGATGGCACTAAATACAGGGATTTGAGACTTGGATGGAGATTCACCCTCCAGCAGAACAATGACCCTAAGCATACTGCTAAAGCAACACTCGAGTGGTTTAAGGGAAAACATTTAAATGTCTTGGAATGGCCTAGTCAAAGCCCAGACCTCAATCCAATTGAGAATCTGTGGTATGACTTAAATATTGCTGTACAACAGCGGAACCCATCCTACTTGAAGGAGCTGGAGCAGTTTTGCAAACGTACCAGTGGCTAGATGTGCCAAGCTTATAGAGACATACCCTAAGAGACTTGCAGCAAAAGGTGGCTCTACAAAGTATTGACTTTGGGGGGGGTGAATAGTTATGCACGCTCAAGTTCAGTTTTTTTGTGTTCTTGTTTGTTTCACAATAAAACATATTTTGCATCTTCAAAGTGGTAGGCATGTTGTGTAAATCAAATGATACAACCCACCCCCCCAAAATCTGTTTTAATTCCAGGTTGTAAGGCAACAAAATAGGAAAAATGTCAAGGGTGTGAATACTTTCGCAAGCCACTGTATCTGGGTGATGTTTTTTCTTGCCTGGGACTTGCCAGGGACTCTCCGCAACTTTATTCAATGTGCGGTAAGTTGGAGTAAGTTGGCGCTCTTCTCTGTCTGCGTTAACCTCTCTAGGGGGTGTGGGACGCAACCGTCCCACCTGGCCAACATCTGGTGAAATTGCAGAGCGCCAAATTCAAAAACAGAAATACTCATAATAAAAATTCATAAAACATACAAGTGTTATACATCGGCTTAAAGATGAACCTCTTGTTAATCCAACCACGGTGTCAGATTTCAAAAAGGCTTTATGGCGAAAGCATACCATGCGATTATCTGAGGACCGTGCCCAGCGCACAAAACAGTTACCAGCCAAGTAGATTAGTCACAAAAGTTAGAAATAGCAATAAAATTAATCACTTACCTTTGATGATATTCATACGGTTGCAATCCCAAGACTCCCAGTTACACAATAAATGTTTGCTTTGTTCGAGAAAGTCCCTCTTTATATCCAAAAACCTAAGCTTTGTTGGCGCGTTTTGTTCAGTAATCCAATGGCTCAAATGCAGTCACAACAGGCAGACGAAAAATCCAAATACTATCAGTAAAGTTTGTAGAAACATGTTTATAATGAATCTTCAGGTTGTTTTTAGTCATAATAATCGATAATATTTCAACCGAACAATAGCTTCGTCAATATAAAAGAAAAACAAGAAAGGCTCGCTCTCGGTCGCGTGCAGAAAACAGCTCTGGGGACTTCCCACTATCCACTGACTCAGAGTGGTCTTACTCCCTCATTTTTCAGAATACAAGCCTGAAACAATTTCTAAAGACTGTTGACATCTAGTGGAAGCCATAGGAACTGCAATCTAGGTCCAAACCATTGACATACTGTATAAGCAGGCAAGAGAAAAGTATCCACACCAAAAATATCTCACTTCCTGGATGGATTTTACTCAGGTTTTCGCCTGCCATATCAGTTCTGTTATACTCAGACATTATTTTAACAGTTTTGGAAACTTTAGAGTGTTTTCTATCCAAATCTACCAACTATATGCATATCCTAGCTTCTGGGCCTGAGTAACAGGCAGTTTACTTTGGACATGCTTTTCATCCGAGGTGAAAATAGTGCCCCTTACCCTAGTGAGATTAACAAGGACAACACACAGGTCTTTCAATCATTGTATGATTTTTTTGTGTGCAAATGAACTCAAGCTTACGGACATTGTCAAATGTGATATATAGCAAAGCACCTGAGTGAGTTGAGTGCGCAATTACGCAAATACTTTCCCGAATTGGATGACACAAACAACTGGATTCATTATCCCTTTCATGCCCTGCCTCCAGTCCACTTACCGATATCTGAACAAGAGAGCCTCATCAAAATTTCAGCAAGCGGTTCTATGAAAATTTAATTTAATCAGAAGCCACTGCCAGATTTCTGGAGTGGGCTGTACTCTGAGTGTCCTGCCTTGGCAAATCGCACTGTTAAGACACTGATGCCCTTTGCAACCACGTACCTATGTGAGAGTGGATTCTTCACTCTCACTAGCATGAAAACTAAATACAGGCACAGACTGTGTGTGGAAAATGATTTAACTTTGTTAAAGCAAGGCCCCTGAACTCTCGTGTATTTTCTGCGCTATGCAATGATATGGGCAGCGACCACGTAACGCTTTTACAACATACAGAAGTGTGCTGGTTATCAAGGGGCAAAGTATTGACACATTTTTTTTTTTTTAATTGAGAGATCAGCTTAAAGTTTTCTTTACTGACTATAATTTCCACTAGTCTGACCGCTTGCTGGATGAAGAGTTTCTCAAACGACTGACCTGAGTGATGTTTTTTTTCTCACCTGAATGATCAAAATCTAGGATTACAGGGACTCAGCGACTATATTCAATGTGCAGGACGCTATGATTAAGAAGTTGGAGCTCTTCTCTGTCTACATTAACAAGGACAACACACAGGTCTTTTGTATGATTTTTTTGTGTGCAAATGAACTCAAGCTTACGGACAATATCAATGTCAAAAGCACCTGGGTGAGCTGAATGCGCAATTACGCTGGTACTTTCCTGAAACGGATAACAAACAACTGGATTTGTTATCCCTTTCATGCCCTGCCTCCAGTTCACTCATTGATATCTGAACAAGCGAACCTCATCGAAATTGCAGCAAGCGGTTCTGTGAAAATGTAATTGAATCAAAAGCCACTGGCAGATTTCTGGTACTTGCTGATCACACTGTTAAGACACTGATGCCCTTTGCGACCACGTACCTATGTGAGAGTGGATTCTCGGCCCTCACTAAGCATGAAAGCTTAATACAGGCACAGACTGTGTGTGGAAAATGATTTAAGACTGAGACTCTCTCCAGTACAACCCAACATTGCATAGTTATGAGCATCCTTTCAAGCACACCCTTCTTATTAAACTATAGTGAGTTATTCACAATTTTCGATGAACAAATAAGGTTTTATATGCAAGATGGTTAAATAAAGAGCAAAATGATTTATTATTATTATTTATGCCCTGGTCCTATAAGAGCTCTTTGTCACTTCCCACGAGCCGGGTTGTGACAAAAACTCACACTCATTCTTATGCTTAATAAATGTATTGTATAGTGTGTGTGTGGCAGGCTTACAATGACAAAATAAACAGCATTTGAGAGTGCAATGGCCCTGGTGCTAGAGGGGGTATGCAGCTGGAGGTTAAATGTTTGAAGGGGTTAGGGACTATAACAAGTTTGGGAACCACTGGACTAGAGCGGTGAAGTCAGGTATAGTTTCTGACGTCGCGATGCGCAGGATTGCTGAGAGGTGAGAGTCAGTAAGAGATGATCTGTGCCTTGACTTGTTATATTTCATTACTGAAAAGGTTTGTTCACGTATGTAGGTTGACCCAAACAGTACAAAGATCTTCTGAGCATGACTCCTAATCTTTGGAAGGTTTTGTTTGTCGAGAGATGCATAGAACCTCGGGGAGATTTGCATGACCCGACTCTGTCTCTTCCAACAGTGAGACAAATTGCCTGTGGTTTAAAGATTTTTCTCTTATGAAGTTTACTGCTTTAATGACTATCCACAACATGGCTCATTTTCAGAACAAATTTAAAGAGCACCTCCTGATGAATAATGCAATGCAGGTTTTAGCTCAGCTATTTGATCTTGTATCCTTTTCAAATGGCCAACATTTTTTCCTGTCAAGTTTGGGGACCCATCAGTGGTCACACTAGATAACTTTTCAAAACTCAGTCACAGCTTTGACACACACTTATTAACCTCCTCCAATAAATCTTTCCCTGTGGTTGTGCTCTTCATTGACTGCACTGAGGCAAGCTCCTCTGTTTCAAAGTCTGGGGTTATGCCTCGTAAGAATATCAACAACTGTGCATCACTGCTCTCATCCAGGGCCAAGAAGAAATAGGTGAAATCCTTTACCTTGTCTTTCAACTGTTGTTCCATATTCTCTGCGATGTCCTCAACACGCCGGGTCACTGTTCGTCTTGACAGGGAAACCTTTTCAAACAGCTCTTTCTTGTCGGGGCAATGTATAGCTACGGAGTGAATTAAACATTCTTTATCGAATTCACCCTCAGCTTCTCTGCATGCTTTGTCTGGAAGTGTCGGGACAGCGATGCTCTCTTTGCACACTAAGCACACAGCTTTCCCTGATATCTCAATAAATACATATTTTGATGTCCACTCATGCTGGAACACCTTACATTCATTGTCTACTTTCCTTTTCTTTGAAAAACTCATTTTTGCTCAATTTCTAGCTAGCTACTATTTGTAAATGTGACGTGTGTGTCAGCCTGTCAGTCACTGTCTGTCCTTGAAGTGCCTTCAAAATAAATGTCCCACAAGCGGTGGGAGTTAAATCATTACACAAAGCGGAGTATACATTGGGCTTTTAATTTGAATAACAAATACGTTTTTCAAAACTTACTATCGCAAATTCTTTATGTGATCTGAACATGATTCCGTGGGCCGTATTGAATCAGTCCGCATACGGCTCCCGGGCCGGCCTTTGAACATAATCAAACCAAATCGTTTCAAACTAAAACATATCGCATCGGAGCCCATGAATCGAATCGTCTTGAAAGAGAAAGATGCACGTCCCTACTAGTTATATTCCCATGCCATCCGCAGGTAGCAAGTTGTAGAATGTTTACCCAGGAGAATGCTTATCTGGGCCTTTTCTCTTTCCGAAGATAGGCTGCGCCTAGCTACAGTGCCTTGCGAAAGTATTCGGGCCCCCTTGAACTTTGCGACCTTTTGCCACATTTCAGGCTTCAAACATAAAGATATAAAACTGTATTTTTTTGTGAAGAATCAACAACAAGTGGGACACAATCATGAAGTGGAACGACATTTATTGGATATTTCAAACTTTTTTAACAAATCAAAAACTGAAAAATTGGCCGTGCAAAATTATTCAGCCCCTTTACTTTCAGTGCAGCAAACTCTCTCCAGAAGTTCAGTGAGGATCTCTGAATGATCCAATGTTGACCTAAATGACTAATGATGATAAATACAATCCACCTGTGTGTAATCAAGTCTCTGTATAAATGCACCTGCACTGTGATAGTCTCAGAGGTCCGTTAAAAGCGCAGAGAGCATGATGAAGAACAAATAACACACCAGGCAGGTCCGAGATACTGTTGTGAAGAAGTTTAAAGCCGAATTTGGATACAAAAAGATTTCCCAAGCTTTAAACATCCCAAGGAGCACTGTGCAAGCGATAATATTGAAATGGAAGGAGTATCAGACCACTGCAAATCTACCAAGACCTGGCCGTCCCTCTAAACTTTCAGCTCATACAAGGAGAAGACTGATCAGAGATGCAGCCAAGAGTCCCATGATCACTTTGGATGAACTGCAGAGATCTACAGCTGAGGTGGGAGACTCTGTCCATAGGACAACAATCAGTCGTATATTGCACAAATCTGGCATTTATGGAAGAGTGGCAAGAAGAAAGCCATTTCTTAAAGATATCCATAAAAAGTGTCGTTTAAAGTTTGCCACAAGCCACCTGGGAGACACACCAAACATGTGGAAGAAGGTGCTCTGGTCAGATGAAACCAAAATTGAACTTTTTGGCAACAATGCAAATCGTTATGTTTGGCGTAAAAGCAACACAGCTCATCACCCTGAACACACCATCCCCACTGTCAAACATGGTGGTGGCAGCATCATGGTTTGGGCCTGCTTTTCTTCAGCAGGGACAGGGAAGATGGTTCAAATTGATGGGAAGATGGATGGAGCCAAATACAGGACCATTCTGGAAGAAAACCTGATGGAGTCTGCAAAAGACCTGAGACTGGGACGGAGATTTGTCTTCCAACAAGACAATGATCCAAAACATAAAGCAAAATCTACAATGGAATGGTTCAAAAATAAACATATCCAGGTGTTAGAATGGCCAAGTCAAAGTCCAGACCTGAATCCAATCGAGAATCTGTGGAAAGAACTGAAAACTGCTGTTCACAAATGCTCTCCATCCAACCTCACTGAGCTCGAGCTGTTTTGCAAGGAGGAATGGGAAAAAATTTCAGTCTCTCGATGTGCAAAACTGATAGAGACATACCCCAAGCGACTTACAGCTGTAATCGCAGCAAAAGGTGGCGCTACAAAGTATTAACTTAAGGGGGCTGAATAATTTTGCACGCCCAATTTTTCAGTTTTTGATTTGTTAAACAAGTTTGAAATATCCAATAAATGTCAGTCCACTTCATGATTGTGTCCCACTTGTTGTTGATTCTTCACAAAAAAATACAGTTTTATATCTTTATGTTTGAAGCCTGAAATGTGACAAAAGGTCGCAAAGTTCAATGGGGCCGAATACTTTCGCAAGGCACTGTATATCTCTTGACATGTCAGGCACACACAGGACAAACTAAATTCTCTGAAGGGATGGCTAGGACGGTATAGAATTGGGTAATAGACCTAGAGGTGTTGTGGTGCTGTACCGCCTCACAGTATGATGTTACTATGGAGACAAGTAGCTGGGAGGAATACTGTGGTTTAGAACAAGTTTTGAGAGAGGAATTTGTGCAACACGGGTTAAACTTTGGTCCTCCTATCATGCACCCCTAACATTGTACATTTTTGGTCTAGCCCTGCAAAAACACAAGCTGATTCAAATAATCAAGGGCTCTTTTCCTCTCTCCCGCTCTCTTTCTCCCACCATTCTCTCCTTTTCAGTTATTATTGAACCCAAATCCTGAGTCCTGAGTCCTGAGTCAGATGGGAAATACATCATCAGAGAGCTTTTCTCCCTTTTGACTTTACTCTGCGTTTGAATTGTCTGAGACTAGTACGGCACAGTGACTGTCTGTGACCTAGAGAAAGGTCTATTTTGAGAACAGTAAACGCATTAAAGTAAATTCTCAGTTAGAAATCATAAAAAGAGTGTGTGGGGGCCTCCCAAGTGGCGCAGCGGTCTAAGGCACTGCATCGCAGGGCTTGAGGCGTCACTACAGACCCGGGTTCGATCCCAGGCTGTGTCACAGCCAGCCGTGACAGGGAGACCCATGAGGCGACGCACAATTGGCCCAGCGTCGTTTGTGTTAGGGGATGGTTTGACAGGCTGGAATTTCCTTGTCCCATCTCGCTCTAGCGATTCCTTGTGGTGGGGCGGATGCCTGCAACTGACTTCGGTCGCCAGCTGGACGGTGTTTCCTCCGACACATTGGTGTGGCTGGCTTCCGGGTTAGTGTGTCAAGAAAGGTCATGTTTTGGACGACTCATGGCTCTCGACCTTCGCCTCTCCCAAGTCCGTTGGGGAGTTGCAGCGATGGGACAAGACTGTAACTACCAATTGGGGAGAAAAAGGAGTAAAAAGTTTTTAAATAAATAGGAGTGTGCTCAGGTGAACCAAATACATACTCAGGGTTGTGTGTGTGCATGTGTACGTGCGCCTGTGCATTTATGTGTGTGGGTGCGCATATTAGTTTGTGTGTGTGTGAAGGCCTCTTCAGACTCTGAAAGGTTTTCCATCTAATTGACTGGAGCTAGATGATGTGGGTTTCCAAACAGTTTTTCTTGCTGACACGGGGGTGAGAGCAGAGATCCCCCTCCACCTTTCTCCACATCACCCGTCTCCTTTTTCATTAATCCCTCTCTCGCTCTCTCACCCCATTTAATTTCACCATCTCTCCATTTCCTCTTCCTCTATCTACCTTACCTTCACACGTGGAGTAGATGACAGTCTGTTACCGGTGCATCCCAAATGGCTCTGGTCAAAAGTAGAGGTCACTACATAGAAAATAGGGCTTCCATTTGGTATGTAGCTGTGAGTCTCCTAACAGTTGCTCTCACCCCTCTCCTCAGCCTGGGAAGTCCTGTTAGGTGAAGTGTTGGCTGACCCATGGAAAGATGGATATGCCTTCTCCATCGCCCACCTCACCCCGCCACCGTCCCCAGACACAGGGCTATCTGCCCTCATGTCACCGTTTGTCCCCCACACTCACCTTGTCGGGGTGTCACCCTACGAGACAGGCTGGGAACCTAGGGGACACAGGGGCTGTGGGTGGAAGGTACTGGGGAGGTACCTGGGGTAGGTGATGGAGGGCAGGTGGGGGTGTTGGGAAGGGACTTACAGGAGCCTAGGAAATATAGTTCTGGAAGGGGGGGTATAGTTTATATGAAGAGTTACTGTGGTTATTGGGGTTGAAATACAAGATGGTAAAATGTCTTCTTTTTGACTCACATAGACATTTGTTATACAGTTTATAAACAGTGTTTCCATACAACTTGTAATTGATTTATCGATAATTTGATTCATCAATCAATCCTTGATTCATACAGTGCATTCAGAAAGTATTCAGACCCCTTCACATTTTTCATATTTTGTTACGTTGCAACCTTATACAAATTATTTTAATTATTTTTCCTCAACAATCTACACACAATACCCCATAATGACAAAGCAAAAACAGGTTTTTAGAAATGTTTGCACATTTATAAAAAAATTATAAACGGAAATG
The DNA here is from genome assembly GCF_045791955.1 of Oncorhynchus clarkii lewisi. Taxonomy (NCBI): domain Eukaryota; kingdom Metazoa; phylum Chordata; class Actinopteri; order Salmoniformes; family Salmonidae; genus Oncorhynchus; species Oncorhynchus clarkii. The sequence continues at coordinate 60,635,601 of NC_092166.1, forward strand.
TTACATTTACATAAATACTCAGACCCTTTACTCAGTACTTTGTTGAAGCACCTTTGGCAGCGATTAAAGCCTTGAGCATTCTTGGGTATGACACTACAAGCTTGGTACACCTGTATTTGAGGAGTTTCTCCAATTCTTCTCTGCAGATCCTCCCTAGCTCTGTCAGGTTGGATGAGAGCGTTGCTGCGCAGCTATTTTCAGGTCTCTCCAGAGATCAGGATCTAGTCGGCTCTGGCTGGGCCACTCAATGGCATTCAGAGACTTGTCCCGAAGCCACTCCTGCATTGTCTTGGCTGTGTGCTTAGGGTCGTTGTCCTGTTGGAAGGTGAACCTTCGGCCCAGTCTGAGGTCCTGAGCGCTCTGGAGCAGGTTTTCATCAATGATCTCGCAGTTCATCTCAGTTCATCTTTCCCTCGATCCTGACTAGAATCCCAGTCCCTGCTGCTGAAATGCGTACCGCCACCATGCTTCACCGTAGGGAGGGTGCCTGGTTTTCTCCAGACATGAGCATTTTTGGCATTCAGGCCAAAGAGTTCAATCTTGTTTTCATCAGACCAGAGAATCTTGTTTCTCATGGTCTGAGAGTCATTTAGGTGCATGTTGGCAAACTCCAAACGGCTGTCATGTGCCTTTTACTGAGGAGTGGCTTCCATTTGGCCACTCTACCATAAAGGCCTGATTGGTGAAGTGCAGAGATGGTTGTCCTTCTGGAAAGTTCTCCCATCCCTACAGGGGACTCTTGAGCTCTGTCTGAGGGACCATTGTCACCTCCCTGACCAAGGCCTTTCTCCCCCGATTGCTCAGTTTGGCCAAACTTCTTCCATTTAAGAATAATGGAGGCCAACTTATATACACAAGTGTGTGTGCCTTTCCACATCATGTCCAGTCATTTGAATTGACCACAGGTGGACTCCATTCAAGTTGTAGAAACAGGATGCACCTAAACTCAATTTCGAGTAGCAAAGGGTCTGAATACTTATGTAAATAATGAATTTCAGTTTTTTTTAAATATATATATATACACATTTGCTAAAAATTATGTTATTGTGTGCAGATTGATGAGGAAAAATATTAATTTAATCCATTTTAGAATAAGGCTGCAACGTAACAAAATTTGGAAAAAGTCAAGGAGTCTGAATACTTTCCGAATGCCCTGTATCTCTCCTTTTGTCTCTCAGCGTGTCACCCATTGCTGGTTTCCTGGACGACTATGCGTATGTTATCTGTGGTCTGCTGGACCTGTACGAGGCCACGCTGCAGCCAGAGTGGCTCCGCTGGGGGGAGGAGCTACAGGACCGACAGGACCTCCTCTTCTGGGACGCAGAGGGAGGGGGCTACTACTGCAGCGACCCCACAGATCCCACCGTACTGCTGCGACTCAAACAGGGTGAGTTTCTTTCTCAGTGATGTGGTGTAGAAAATGAAGAATGGCTCTTCAATATCAATTTGTCTGTGATTTATCAATACCCACTCAATATGTCATGTTTGCCAGGAGATGTTTTTCTGTCCTGGAGAAAAAAAGTAAATGTTTGTAAGAGCGCCAGGTCTTGTTTCTAAATGGCACAGCTCCAATCTCCAGTAATTGAACACACACAACTTTATTTTCGTAACATTTATGGACTTTTACATTTTTTATTTATTTATTTATTTATAGAATTTCTTTGGGGGGAGGTTACTTTTTAGCCTTTTAGCCCTCCCCAATTTTGTGATATCCAATTGGTAGTTACAGCCTTGTCCCATCGCTGCAACTCCCGTACGGACTCGGGTGAGCCGAAGGTCGAGAGCCATGCGTCCTCCGAAACACGACCCTGCCAAACCGCACTGCTTCTCGACTCACTTCTCTTTTAACCCGGAAGCCGGCTGCGCCAATGTGTCGGACGAAACACCGTACAACTGGCGTCGGAAGTCAACGTGCAGGCGCCCGCCCCGCCACAAGGAGTTGCTAGAGAGTGATGGGACAAGGACATCCCAGCCGGCCCAATTTTGCGCCAGTTAATCCTTAAAATAGCATTTAAACAAATTCAGGACATGAAAAAGTCCTGACTTTTCAAAAAAATTCTACTTTTCCTACCTTGTCAGGACATTCGGTGAATTGTTAGGACATTGAGGTACTTAGGTAGTAACAAGTGCACATGCACACTAGCAGACAGACAGACAGGCTGACAATAGCACAAACACTTGCACAAACACGCCACCTTGCCTCTTGGCTGATGCCATTGTGCAAATGGCTCTGACAAGACATACCGAGGTAGAGAAATAAGTCAAATAAAAAGGTAAGAAAGCTAAAAAGATGATAATTGTTTTTGTTTTAGCCTGTTGACAGATTAAAACTGACTTGTGTTGGTGTGCCTGTGTGTGTGCGCGACTCCACATTTGAATGCATGTGTGTCGTGTGTGTGGTGCCTGTGTGTGTGATTAGACCAGACGTGCGAGGCCTTTTCTCATCTCTGAGGATTGACGGGGCCATTATGTTGCTCGCAATGTGTTGAATTCAGCTCCATTAGTGATGCTACACCTCTGTGTGTGTGTGTGTGTGTGTGTGTGTGTGTGTGTGTGTGTGTGTGTGTTTCTGTCACAGGAAGATGGATTGCCCTACAGTCCAGTGCCACTGTGTATTTTACATTCCGACCCAAAGCTGTGTGTGTCTCACCCCGTTCCACCACTTTTTGCTGTGTGTGTGTGTTTCATCTCAATCCACTGTTCCGTGTGGGTATGATTTCTGCCATGGGGCTCAGGGTGAGGAGAGATATAAAAAACGATTTAGTGAACCCTATGTGGTTATGCATGACTGTGTGCATAGGCCTCCTGCCTTGGCGATCACAGTAAATGTATACAATTATTTAGTGGACTATAGCCTCTCGCGTGTGCGCGCGTGTGTGTGTGTGTGTTTGTCAGAAGCCATCTCCTATCTGTCTGTCTGAATCAAAAGCGGATGGCTTGTGTTAGTCATCACCCATCACCACCCCCCCACACTCACACACACACAGACAGACATTCACACACACTCATGTGTTGGTAGACTGCTGAGAGTTAGCTGTGTAGCGTGAGGTCAGAGGTCATGAGAAGTAAGGCTGGGAATTGCAAGGGACCACATGATACGGTATTATCATGAAACTGAGGTTGCCGACACGATATGTGTTGCGATTCTATACTGTGATTTTATTGCGATTCGAGCCATGAGAAAACGAGTTTTGATCAGTCATGGAAATAAAAGTGCTGAAAACATTGGCTCCATATTTAAAAAGAAGCTAGAAAACAAGCTGGTGCTGGTACAGCAAACTACTGCAAAAATGATATTGCAATATTGTTGATACGATGTATCATAAAAAATATTATCCTGATATGTAACTATCAATTATTATTTTTTCCCCCGCCCATCACTAATGAGAAGAGCAGCGCTGTGATCTCATTGGCCACCAAAAGGAGATAAACACCAATCACTTAACAGGACTTAGTCATGAGGTCACCTGTCAGTCATTTCAAGTCACATCTGACACACAGTGATGCACACACATACGCACGCACACATACAGGCACGCTCAGGCATAATCAGAACAAATGTTCTCCCCAGCAAACGTATGTAGAGGAGCTTTTTCTCTTACTGCAGGAGTCACTTGTCAAAGATCTATTTCATTTGAAAAAGTTGAAGTTGGCACTGAGTCGGAATACAAAACAGTACACACTTTTTCAGTCTTTTACGTCTCTCTGTTTCTCTCAGACCAGGATGGTGCAGAGCCCAGTGCGAACTCTGTGTCGGCCTTGAACCTACTGCGTCTGTCCCACTACACTGGTCGTAAGGACTGGTCACAGCGGTCACAACAGCTACTGGCTGCCTTCTCTGACCGGCTGACCAGAGTCCCCATAGCCCTGCCAGAGATGGTCAGGGGCCTGATGGCTAACCACTACACACTCAAACAGGTAACACAAACTGTACGGTCCACACAAACACACACGCACACCAACTCAAAAGTTGCATAGTTTGGAGTGGAACAAACTGAACTTTTATCATACGGCTGGATATTTGTGCTAACAAAGGAGATGAAAAAACATTTAGGGAGAGAAAGAAAAGAAGGCAAGAACATTGGAAGTGTTCTGTCCATCATATTTCACCTGCGGAGGAGAAGTCACCGAGGGGGCGGAGATAACAAGCTGTGTGTGTGTATGTGTGTGTATAAGTCAGATAGGTGGCTGATGATAACAAGCTAGGGATCAGACAAGGTTAGCCGAGCCCCGAACACACCTTCTCCTCTCTCGTTACTGCTACAACCACCACTCTGACCTCTAGCTCTTGCCTCTCTCTGGATCCTTCTCTCTTTTCTCTCTCTCTTTCTCTCTCTCTCTCTCTCTTCTAATCCTCTCTGTCCTATACCTCTTTATTGCTCGGTCGCTCAGTCTTTCTCTGTCTTAGTATATTTTCTTCATCATTCATTAATTCCTTCTCCTTTTAATGCTCTTTCACTCTTCTCTCTCCCCCCCCCCCCTCTCTCTCTCTCTCTCTCTCTCTCTCTCTCTCTCTCCCTCTCCTCTCTCTCTTCCCTCTCTCTCATCTCTCTCTCTCCTCTCTATCCCCCCTCTCTCTCTCTCTCTCTCTCTCTCTCTCTCTCTTCCCTCTCCTCTCTCTCTTCCCTCTCTCTCATCTCTCTCTCTCCTCTCTATCCCCCCTCTCTCTCTCTCTCTCTCTCTCTCTCTCTCTCTCTCTCTCTCTTCCCTCTCCTCTCTCT